>NW_006921662.1:492860-531873 GCF_000298275.1 Orycteropus afer afer
CGGAAACCCAAGGAGGGGTCGCTATGAGTCGGGGCCGACTCGATGGCAGATAACAACAACAACAAGGCTTGGGATGACTGCAGTCATGGCTTGAAGGAGGTGCTCATCAATTTCACCAAGACCTTAGTTTTCTGCAGCTCCCAACTTTGCTTCTCTTGCTTTATTCAGAAGCAGACTTACTCTCAGGTAGCCAGAAGTCTGCAATTACTCCAGAAATTGCATTTCTCATGTTAAGTTTAATGAGAAAGAGACATAACTCTTTACTAGAATTTCAAGAAAAAACTTCATTATGTTTCAGTAGATTTAATTGTGTTACTGCCAAAGGAGCAAGGAGGCCATATCTTCCGACTTCCTTCCTCTAACCCCACAAGAGGAAGACAGAATCACCATCAGTAGCCCAAGGTCTATCCCTGTGAGGCCAGACATGCTGCCTCCCTCCAACCCTTTCACCAACCCTGACACCAACCATTTCTCTTACAGCACTCACCACCTCTCTGCTGGGTTTGATAATTCGTTGCAGTGGCCACACAGAACTCACAGATTATGGGGTTTATTAGGGAAGCAACAGACTACAAGTTCAGGAACATGCTCAGTCTCTCTCAGCCAGCCGTCTCTTAGCTGACAGTCTCTCTGAGTCTGTCTCCCAGCAGTGTGTGTCTCTGGGTGTTTCTCTCTCAACTAGTGCATGTCTCTCAACCTCTCTCTCAGCAATGTGAGTCTCTCACATCTCACAGCTGGTAATGAGAGATTACTTCTAAGAGGGCTCCTTTTGAGCCTGGCAGAGTGGCCAAACTAACCAATCATAACATCAGAATTCTAAATACCTGAGAGAAAGTGAACTTCCCAGAACATTGCTTTGTGCCACTCTCAACAAAAATACCTCAGGTGAGTAACTGTACCAATCAGGAGCTCCTCAGTTGTGCACAGCAAATTCCACCTCAGAGTTTAAAAAGACTTAGGGCTAGAAAAGCCACACCAGATAATTTACTACACTGCAGTCATAACCATCCTTAAATTAAACACTGAGGTCAGGAAATGGTATTATATGACTTAGCTTTGGTCAAATTCTTCAATCTGAAACTGGGAGCTTGGGGTGGGTGTGGGATGAGAAAAGTCCCCTTTAAACCCATGGACTAAGAGTGACTCAAAGGTGGTTTTCCAGAGAGAAATTAAGAATTGTTAGCAAAATGAGGAAATAGGTATCAAGAGAAGAGTCTAGAAAGTAAATATTTGTCTTATAACTAACTTCATATTCTGTATTGTTTTTTTGTATTTCAAAAAGTGTTATATGTATGGTGATCAGAATTATATCATTTAATGTCAGTGTTTGACATGTACAAGAAAGACATGAGATCATGTATAATTACCAAACTTCATATTAAACTATTATAGTATTATAATATTAAAGTATTATAAAATACTTCTGGTTAACAGTCAAAAGCCTCAGGCACTATACCACCAGAGCAACTTTTAATAAGATTTATTTTCAGAATTAAGCATAATGTTTATTTCTTTATATTGTAGATATCATTATTATAAGTAACACTGAAAAAAATGAAACTGGCATTAAATTATGACAACATTTCTACTTTGGCAGTATTTAATTTATTATTTTGGGTATCTTCCTACTGAGGTAGCTCCTAGCTATGATTTTTTTTTTTTTTTTTTTTTACCTCTATGTACATATGTACAGATAGGGTGGACAGTCAAGCTAGATCTAATGTTATGTTAAATAAGCTCTCTTCTAGTTTAGAAAAAAGTAATTTAAACCAAATACCAGACCTCAACTTTTATAAATAATGAGTGCTTTATTAGAAAATACACAGATTTTATCTAATTTATATTGTTATGATTTAAGTAGAGGAAGTGAAGAGAGAGAATAATGAAAAAGTGGTAGGGTTTTTTAAGCCACATATGTAGTTAAGGTTGTGTGTCAACTTAGCTGGGCTGTGGTTTTGAGTGGCCAGGCAACTGTGATATAGCTATTCCTCATGATGAGGTTGGTAATCAATTCCATGGTGGAATCTGCTGTGAGCAGCTGAGTAGCTGCCTTCAAAGTATAGTCTGCTTACAGTATATAAGAAAAAGCATTGAGAATGAGCTCGATCTTCTTGGCACATTTGGATCCTGCATTTGGCCAAGTCATCAGCAACCTGTCATGCTGCCTGCTGATCTTAGGACCGCATCTAGATTTGAACAAGTGGCCTTCCCTGTTGCTTATTAATCTTGGGACTTTGCCACTTTACTTGTCAATTGTGGTTTCATTAGGCTCAGCAACCGGAAGCTGTATGAGTCAGAAAATGCTTTCAGCTCTAGTGGGCCTGAAACAGGAGGTGGAGCTGAACCCCAAGGTCAAGGGGTCTTCACCTAGACCCAACAACAGCTCTCTGAATTTGGACGTCTAGCCTCCTAAACTATAAGAGAATAAATTCCTCTGTTAAGGTCATATATTTGTGGTATCTGTTATAGTAGCACTAGAGAACCAAAACACCACGTTAAAAAATTTGAACTTATCTTTAAATTAAGTGTAATGAAGAATCATTTAAATAGTTATTTTTTTAAGCTTTGCAGGTTTTCAACTAATCATCATTAGAGAGATGAGATAAATACAAGATAAACCAATAGTTATTTAAGAATAGAAAGAAGATAATTTGGTAATTGGTTGGTCCTTGTGAAGAGCAAGGAGAAGCTGAGTTTGACTCCCAAGTTTCTGGTTAAAGTATGTGATTAGATATGGGTGCAATTTACCATGATAGCTAATGCCAGAAAAGGATTAGCAATTTAGTGGCTTTTGTTGTTGGAGAATGATGGATAAACAGATAGAAAATTGCCTCCACTTTATATATGATAAATTTTAGATCTCTGTGCAACATCTGAGGAGCCACAATGGTTAATACTTTGGCTGCTAACAGAAAGATTGGTGGTTTGAACCCACTAGCTTGTTTATGGAGAAACTCTGGTAGCGTAGTGCCTAAGGCACTTGATTGCTAACCAGAAGGCAGACGGTTCAAATCTACTAGCCACTCCATGGAAGGAAGGTTGGGCAATCTACATCCGTAGTGATACAGCCTCGGAAACCCACAGAGGGGTCACTATGAGTTGGGTCTGACTCGACAGCACATAACAACAACAAGCTTGTTTATAGAAGACAAGACCCGGTGATCTGTTCCCATAAACATTACAGCCTAGCAAACCATATAGTGCAGTTATACTCAGTCATACAGGGCACTACAAGTCAGAATCAACTTGACAGCACAAAATAACATGCCACATCTAGCTACTTCAGCTATAGGTATGAAGCACAAAAAGGGAATACTGAGATGATAGTTTACATCAGGTTTAAATAGGGAGATAAAGATACATATTTCTATATATCTATATCTATCTGTGCCTATATCTAGATGCCCAAACATTCACTTCCAAACATACATATATATAATGAAGTATTATTTGTTCTAATCCTTGATTTTAATTGATCCAATGTGCTCTTGTCTGCTCTCCAAATATCACCAACACAAAGACACCAGCTGTGTCTTGCACTTTTTTCTTTGCCCCTCTGTGTGTTGATTCTATAGTATGTCTCTCAAAAGTCCTTGGTGAAGAAACAAAAGGGCTTTTGAAATGGCAAATTATCTCTTTTATTCATTTTAATAGGAAAAGGTGGACTTCTCATCATTTATGAGAGCCGTTTATTAGCTTCAATAATTTGTCTTTTGTTATTCAAGTACAAGGTGTTACTACTACAAAGACTGAAAGCACAGGCATAGAAATATATCACGCCACAATAAAGGTAGGTTAAATTACTTGAAATGTGTTCACATATAAATAATGACACTTTACTACCCAAACAGGGTGACATACAAAGAATGATATTAATTATCTAAAAAATTTTCTGAAAATGAGGCCATTTTCTTTACAGTTTCAAGTACTTTAAAAGCTGCTTGAATTTCTTTCATGGGAAAGAATATTAATAGAAAACCATTATTCAGCTTGTAAATCAGCATGTGCTCTTTGAAAGTAGCTTTTATCTCTAGCAATATAAAGATATATGCTTAATTACTCAGAAATTCTCATTTAAATAAAAATATAAAATTATGATATGAAAAGTCCCAATTAGTTTAAATAATTTAATGTGAAGCAAACTGCTGGTGCACATGAAAGAACATAATTCATATGAGGAAATACATTACACAGTGCATAGAGTTGAATTCATGTCTCAGTGTCATTTCAGATGTTAAATCTATTCTCTAATTTGTTTAGTTCACTATGTGCAATTAAAAGGCTCCATGTGGAGGTCAAAATGTTCAAGAAACCTATTTTACCATATAGCATGCATTTTCAACAATTAGTTAGCTCAATCACTTTATCTTAATTATGTGCCTGGCATATTGTAGGAAATTGATATGTACAAAAAGAAAAGAAAAATAATGATCTCAAATAATTAATATAAACAAAGTGAAAAGTATTTTCATTACCAATGTATTATATTAGTCAATCAATCATACTATTTTAAGCTCCCAGGTGTATCATAGCATTTTAATACATGCTTGCTATATACCAGGCATATAATTTTCATTTAATATTATAAAACTACTTTGAGCTAAGATTCATGAGGCTCAGAAGATTCTGTAAATTGTGCAAGATCACACTGCTAGTAAATCATGAAGCTGAGATCCAGTATAATTTACAAACCAAGTAAAATGTATTTTTAAGACTCATTCCATTTCCAACACTTTATCTTGTACAACACACTAGATACAAAGTGTCATGGTCTCCCCTTCTACACAAGAAATTTCTTGGAGCTAATTTTTATTCATAGATAGAAAATGAAGGTTAGAGAAGTTAAGAGATTTGAACAGAGGGGCACCTCTCTCACACGCAGTGGACAGGGCAAGAACCAAAACAAGAAGTCTAATTCTTAGATTATGGCTCATTGCAATAGTCACAATTTCTCCTGCCATTTTTTCCTTACTTTTAACTGACTAATTTTCTCAGTCTCAAATAGATTCCAGTTAACTACCTCTAATAATAATCAAAAATTAAAAGCATATTTTTTTTATGTCAAAACATCCTGTCTCATTTTTAAAACAATTTGTTAATTCAACAGCTCTGTGATCGTTGAAAATCCAGAGAGACATGCACTTCTTGATTTTAAGTAAAATAATATTTTGTATTAAGAATAATATTCTCATATTCCTAATATGACAATCCAAGGTGGCCCCAAGTGTTCATGAAGGCTGAGAAATGTTTTTTTTTTTTAACCACTAGTTTTATCACTCTAAATTTTCCTCTAAATGCAACCAAAAATTCTCAACTGCTATTTCAATCACAAAAACAAGTTACCTGTGATTCTTTCATTTATTTTTCTTAGAGTAACTGCCTTTCTGTTACAGCAATAATCAAATAAAAATGACATGCATTGACTTCTAATTTTCTGATGATATACAAGTCAAAGAAGGTGTTATTGACTGAAAAGCCAATAAGAAACACAATAAATCTTTACTCTTTGTGGGTCATTACCAAAACACTTACTTTACCATATTCCATTTAAGGAAAAAGTGTTTTAGTTTTATATGTTCATCATAGAAAACACAATCATTAACCGAGTAGAGGTTCTATCTTTTGTGGAAGCTTCCTTTTCTCTGGTACTTAACTGTTTGTAACAAATAAAAATTGAATAGCACTTCCCTTGCTCATTAGCTAGAATTATTCCCTGGACTGGTGACATCAATGTGTTTGTAACATCCACATCTACAAATGCTGCCAGCCTGGCCACAAGCACAATGATAAAAGGAGCAAAAGCAGGCATTTTGAGAGAAAGCTATGCTAATATCCAAAAGGAGGAAAAGTAAAACATGATATAATATTTCATTACATTGCCCCATGTATTTCTTGCTATAATTATGCTACAAATATTTAATACTTGAATGTTTTAAAATTAATAATATGATATAATG
Organism: Orycteropus afer afer; assembly: GCF_000298275.1. Taxonomy (NCBI): domain Eukaryota; kingdom Metazoa; phylum Chordata; class Mammalia; order Tubulidentata; family Orycteropodidae; genus Orycteropus; species Orycteropus afer. The sequence continues at coordinate 498,818 of NW_006921662.1, forward strand.
AGTTTTTTTAGGAAAAAATGCTGCACATAACATATTCAAAATACCTTTCATTAAAATAACAACAATAGATTAAGGATAATTAGATAATTAAGTCAAGCATAATTAGAACAATCTGATAATGATTTGAAAATCCATTGCTAAATTTAATATTACTAAAGCTTATAAGTATTTTCAGAAATATATATATACCTCATTGATCTTTAAAATAAATATATTTAAAACATGTTATAGAAGTTGGTTTGAAACTAAAGATTATTGAAAACACTCTATTTTGAAGAAGCAAGAGCAAATAATTATAGCTTTACCCATGTCAACAAAAAACATACGCCTTTTGTTTCCATGATTTGAACCCCTTAAGGTTACAGTTTTCCCTACAGTACCTTTTTCTTGAATCAGACATTGATGACTGAAGTCGTGGAAAAGGCACAAATGTGGATCCACAAGGAACTAGCTGTGGTGACATTGCAATCTTCTGCTCAGATATGTATAAAAGCAAGGAATTTGTTTATAGACACAAACTCTTTTGATCCAGTTGCATGATCAAAGGAATGGAGTCTTTTGTTTCCATCATTATTTTCAAGGATTTTATAGGATATAAACATTTCAGTTTCAGCAGACGATTCTAACTTCTTTAATGTTATCTTTGATTCAGCATCACTTGACAGAATATTAAGGAAATGTTGATGAGGCAGGAAGACCAGTGTAGCAGTTAACATGATTATTTTACAGAACACTGTGCATTCATTAATAGCAAATAAGTTGTGGCAATATTGCTCTCTGCTTCATTCTAAAAATCTCTTATTTGTTTTTAGTTCATCTCAGAATGGTGGGGATTCAAAACATAGAACCCAACACTTATCTCAAAAAATATAATGTATAACCTTTACTTTGGTAGACAAAATCAGATGGTAATTTAAAAAATAAAAATAAAAAATAGGATACTGAAATCATATCTAACAAACATACAACCCTTAAAATTCAGAAAAATATGCAGAATCAAACACATTAGCAAGGGGTTTCAAACACAAAAACCACACACTAAATGTAAAATTCCTAGAGACAACTAGGGTATAAAACGTGCCCTGCAAAATGGCTGACCTAATCAAGGACACAATACATGGGGAGAAGAGTTATAGTAGTAATAGGAACTGATGAATAAACAAAACAAAATTATGTATGCATAAATTCAAAAAATGAGGAAAATATATAAAATCAGTTAATCTTATTAAAATTAACAAAATGTTGGGAAGATATTTGCAATTTATATGACAACAATAGTGTACAGCAGTATATAAACATTTCTTATAGTTTTAGTCTTCATGCCTTATTTTTTAATTTTAAAAAATAAAAGCAATTTACTTGCCCACTAGTAGAAGATCAGTGAAGTACTCTTTTGGTACATAAATAGAATGAAATAGTAAGCAATCCACAAATAAAGGAAAATTATTCACAACAACCAGGTTACCAAATACTACTGTAGTTTGATCTGGTTTGGGTAAAGCATATACATGCAGAGATGAGAAAAAACTGAAATATACACTAAATTATAAGCATTGGATTTTTGTTTCTTTTTTATATTTGATGCCATTGTTGCTAAACAGTATTTCCCACCTTACCTATTGTAATCATGTATGACTTATATAATAAAAACAAAACACCAATAAAATAAGAAAAACAATTTGTAACTAGTAACATCACCACCACAAGATTTAACCATGACTTTACTTCTTTAAAATGCTTGTCCCTTGAAAATCTCTTTTTGAATGACCTATGTTAAGATTCAAATAACTGCTCTCAGTGAATATTAAAACAAACAAACAAAACAAAACACCTCACTACCGTGGAGTCAGATCCAACTCATAGCGACCCTTCCTTGGGCTTCTGAGGCGTTATCACTACGGAAACAGATTGTCCAACCTTCCTCCCAAGGAGTGGCTGGTGGGTTTGAATCACCAGTCTTCTGGTTAGCAATCAAATGCCTTAGGCACTACACCCCAGAGCTCCCCAGTGGATATTAGGTAATTTAAAAATAGCCTATGGTGGAAATAACGTCATATATCTAGGGTTAGAAATAAAATACCCATGACCTAACTGCTACTTCAGAAGCAAATCTGGGCAATCTACTTCCATAAAGATTTACCACTTCTGTCCTATAGGGAGGGGTGCTGTAAGTCAGAATCAACTCAAAAGCAGTGGTTTTTTTTTTTTTTTTTTTGGTTTTAACTGCTACTTACTAGTTGTCAAATAGATTTCACTTGCCTGCCAACTTGCCAGGGTTATCTTTTAGATTCGTATAAGAACTTCAAAAATCAAATCAAAGGCCAACTATTTATTTAGGTTACTACTTTACATAGTGTAAGCTGATGACGTTAGCACTATTCAAGGATCAAGAAGCATATATTCATGACATGACTTTTGTTCTTCTAAAGATACTGTGGCAGTGTTGTTCGAGTCAGTTCCAACTCATAGTAACCTATGTACAATAAATGAAACACTGCCCATACTTGTGTCATCCTTCCAAACGTTGCAATGTTTCAACCCATTGTTGCAACCACTGTTCAATGAATCTCTTGTGGGTCTTTTTCTTTTTCACTGACCCTCTACTTTTCCAAGCATGATGTCCTTCTTCAGGGACTGGTCCCTCCTGATAAAATGTCCAATTAACGTGAGACAAATGTTTGCCATCCTTGCATCTAATGAGCATTCTAGCTGTACTTCTTCCATAAGATCTGTTTACCCTTCTAGCACTCCATTGTATATTCAATATTCTTTGCCAACATCATAATTCAAATACATCAATTCTTCTGTAGCCTTCCTTATTCATTGTCACATGCATATGAGGTCACTGAAACTATCATGGCTTTGGTCACGCTCACCTGAATCCTCAAAGTGACATATTTGCTTTTTAATACTTTAAAGAGATTTTTTGCAGCATATTTTCACAATGCAATATACTATTTGATCTCTTTGACTGCTGCTTCCATGGGTGTTGATCATGGATCCAAGGAAAATAAAATGCTTGACAGCTTCAATTTTTACTCTGTTTATTGTGACTTTGCTTATTGGTCCAGTTGTGAGGATTTTTCTTTCTATTATGTTGAGGTGTAATCCATACTAAAGACTTCAGCCTTTCATCTTCATCAGCAAGTGCTTCAATTCCCTTTGCTTTCAGCAAGCAAGGTTGTGTCATCTGCACATCACAGGTTATTAAGGGTCTGCTTCCAGTCCTGATCCTTCATTCTTCTTCATATAGTCCAGCTTCTGAGATTGTTTGCTCGGCACAGAGGTTTAACAACCCAGGGAGAAGGGGATCCTTATTCCATTCCTTTAACTGCGATATGTACCCTTCTTTGCTGTTTAGATATTGGAGGCATTTTCTTCAACTCAACTGAGCTAGATCCATTCTTTCCTACCAGTCCCATCAGAAAAAAAAACACATACTCACAGTTCTCAGAGCAGAATTCCTGTACAGACTGCCAAAAGGACAGTTAACACATGAGGATTCTCATGTTGAGAGATACAGAATGCAGTAAAAAGAGGACAAGCTTTTCAGTGGCAGATTTGCACTTAAATCCAGCTACGGGGCTGACTAGGCATGGGACACTGAGCACACCAAGTTAATTTAACTGTTCTGAGATTCACAGTTCCCTCTCGGTAAAATGGGGGTGGTAATTCCTACTTCCTAAAACGGAATGGAGCCCTGCTGACACAGTGGTAAAACACTCAGATGACAACTGAAAGGTCATGAGTTTGAACCCACCAGCTCCATGGAAAGAAGATATGGCAGTTTGCTTCCATAAAGATTACAGCCTTAGAAACTTTGGGGGGAAAATTCTACTCTGGATCTTTATGAGTCAAAATGAACTAACAACAGCAAGTTCTGCAGTACCTTTCCCAAGCACCTCTGGTGGTACATCGGTTAAGCACTGAGCTTCTTCTGTAGAAGAAAGATATGGCAGTCTAAGATTATAGCCTTGAAAACCTGCAGGGCAGTTCTACTCTGTCAGCCAAATCTCTAGTCAACCTGTACTTGAGTTTCTTTCTGTGAAGTAATCAGAAATATCTTTGTTTCAGCAAATTAATGTAATTAGACTGAAATGGCTGTGGGGAGAAGTGACTAATGGAGCAGTATTTCCCAGCATTTTCAAGTTATACAAAGTGACTACTGTGAGTACCTGGGTACTTTGAGTAGGCTTATCTGTGGGTTAACTCTCTTGCTGTGATTACACATAACCATAAAGACATTCACATTTGTGGTTCAGTTTCCTTTGCTCATATTCACAGTAAAATGTGGTTTGTAGAAAACAAACTATCAATTTTTTTTCCCTCTTAAGAAAGGGATGCCTTATCACAGAATATTTTTTTATTTCACGTCAATTGCAAATGAGGGCTGAAAGAAACAACATTCTGATTTAACAATGAAGTCCATAATACATCTTTTCAAAAACATCCGAGTTTGAGTTAACAGTACGTGCTGCCAGGAACAACTTATTCTGACTCTGGAAAGTATCACAAACACCAGCAATAGCCAAGAAAGAAATAGGGAGAAATAAGTGATTTTTATAATTTCTATGTAATGAATGTGGACATTATTTGAGTTCCCAGAACAAACATTAATAGAACCATTCAACAGCTAAGTTCATTTTTATCTCTAATATGGTGGAACTCTAACATTTTTTCATTGTAGCTCAAACTTGGAAAATAAATTGTACCAATATTGAGGCAAATAAGAAAGAAGTTACATACAATGCTTGAGATTTTATGTTCCTAATTTAATCCTTGAATTTTCATCATATCTATCAAGTGCAAAATGTGTAGAATGTTTGTTAAATGAAAGAGAAAGTAAAAGGAAAAAAAAAAAAAAACATTTGAGTAGACTGAAATCACCAAGAATGTATCAGCAGCAACATACTCTTTAACATGTTTCATGATTCTTTGTGGCTGAGCCAACATCTGTTACTGCCACTCTCTATTTCAACAAACCCACATGTAAAAGGATGTTTAAATAATAGTCTTCTATATTAATATGTTTTGACTAATAATCAAGTTCCTGAGCTCTTCTTATAAAGCAAGGCTTAGAACAATAGCATTCATAACATAAGCCACTGCAATGAAATAAAGGAGTTCAGATGTACTTCTGCATATAATCCTAGGAACATTGTTTCTTTCCATGTAAGTTTTTCTCATTTAAGATTTACCCTTTCAAGTAGAAGAGCAATAATTCAAAGGCAAAAAATACTCTTAAGTTTCAGAGATCTCTGTCTCATCACACCAATGTTTATGGTTAAGGCTATCTCAATCCAAGTTAGGTATTGCTTCTGCCTGCCAATATGTTCGAAAGCACAAGGTTTCCTTGTTGATGCTGACAGAGTAACAAAGAAAAGTCTGTTGGTGTGATGAAGCTCTCTTCCAATGTTCAACAATTATTGGCCTTCTTGGGATTCTATACGGAGCAAAGCAAATTATCCCTCAATTACAAAAGGAGATTATGGTTCTTATCTCTCTATGGAGGAATCTTTATGTCTCGTAATTTTAAGGATCAGTTAAAAAGAGAAAAATGATGATCCACAGAAAAGTAACTGTAAATATGAGCCAACTGCACTAGCATGAACTGATAGCACTCTTATGGAATAACATGCACTTGGGAACTTTTCAAGTTCTTAAATGTTGGTGGGTATTTCTCACCAACAATGGTGGTATAAGTTTTTCACTTATAAAACAAAGAGATCTGACTCGGTTCCTACCAAGTCAGAAATCTTGTCATTCTTTCAATCAATCCATGTGGAAAGAAAAGGCTCAGCTTCATTGCAGAAGTATTAATTTATTCATTCAACAAATGTATGCCATTCGTTGTGTTTGGCATCGTATATAAAGAAGTGAATAAAAGAAACATAGTCTACGCTTTCATAAGTTTTAGAGTCTATGTTTCATAAATCAGAAGAAGCAAAAAATCAATAAATATAGCAATAAATGTTTAATTACAAGTTAGAATATGCACTATAAATGAAAGCTGCATGATGCTAAAATAGTGGTCAATTGACTAGGTAGAGAAGGTATCTCCACTTATGCCATGATCCTGTGCCAAGGGAGTTCTCCTCTTATAGATAATCTCCCCCAAAAGTCATTATGTTAAATGGAAGTTTGCTTTTGTTCACAACTTTGAGGTAGTATGTGATAAGGCTCAGATTTTGTGTGCTCAGGTGGCAAAAGACATATAATGTGCCATCTCAAAAAGACATATTATGCAAGACTGCTCCCCATAACTGAAGACTATTCATATTTCAATGCTTAATGCTTTTGATAGATACAGTAATCATTTTCAACATATTTATTCTCTGAAAGGAAATCAGAAGTAGAGGTACTGTTCCACGGAATAAACGCATTTCCTACTAGACTGTGAAGAAATTGTCCCTGCATTCAAAGCACGTAACTGGCTAGGTGCATTATTTTAAAGATTCTCATTTTAAAATCCTACCTTCAGGTAATAAGTATGTGCAAATCACAAAATTATGATTAACACAGTATTTGCTAGACTAGTGAGACTAATTATTTGAGTTGATACAGAAATGCCTATGTCCTAATATTATTCTCAGATGAAGAATAAGAAGGAAATAGGGATACCAGGAAAGCTGTTGTGAACTAAATTAAGCAAAACAAACATATTAAAAGAAAGCTTGTTTCCTGGACTTTAAAATCTTAAAAAGAAAGGGGAGCAGAAACTTTTTCTTAGACATTTGATTAAAAGATAAAGCTGTGAGATAAAGAAAATTCAAAATCCATTAAAATAGAATCCATGTATTTTTATCAACTTATATTAAATAGATTTGTAAATATCCTTCAAGAAAAATAAGACCACTCTAGCAAATTGATATAACCTGACTGGTTTCTCTCTGCTGAATTAATGAAGGGAAGAGAGAAAGGGGAAAAAAAAATCCAGATGAATTGCCAGCCATCCCGATCCTAGAAGTGAAATTCTTATAATTCTTCTACTGAAGAACTAGCAACAAAGACCATATACTATATACCCTTCAAAACACCCACCTGACTTTTCTGTTTCTCTATGATTCCATGTACAATTCTGATTATAATTTCCCTTTCCATGTATATGATTTAGATGGAAAAAAGTCACTACCCTAATATTATGATCTAAATCTCAGTCATATTTTAGCATACGGGTTGTAATGATGGGCTCAGACATGGCAACAATTGTGAGGATGACACAGAACCAGGCAGTGGTTCACATGTTGTGCTACAAGTCGGAACCAACTTGACAGCACCAAACAACAGCACAACAAAAAATCATGAGTCACTCACTATAAAGCCACTAAATTTCTGAAATTACTAAATTCCAAAAGCCCTTGGTAAATCAAATGTCTAACCTTCTAAATGAATCTGGAACACTGCACCATGGGGACCTCATCTAGTTAAGAGTCACTCTTAACATATTCACCAAGTGATCAAGCAATATCTCATTTATACCTTCTTTGATTTTGCTTTATCTCTGAAATACCAAAGGACAAAATTTCAATTATTCAGCTGTTGCTAATTTATAGAAATGTTCATCCTAGGCAATACTAATTTGAAGGATTTCATTTTCCTTGGATCACAACCAATGCCTATGGAAGCAAGAAATGTAAAACAACATACTGCATTGCAAAAAAATCTGATGCAAAAGGCCTCTTTAAAGTGTTAAAAAGCCAAGATGTCATTTTGAGGACTAAGTTGTGCCTGACCCAAGTCTTGGTATTTTCAGTCACCTCATATGCATGTGAAAGCTGAACAATGAATAAAGAAGAAGGAAAAATTGATACATTTGAATTATGGTCTTGGCAAAGAATAATGAATATACAGACCATGGACTGCCAGAGAACAAACAAATCTGTCTTGGAAGAAATACAGAGAGAATTATCCTTCCTAATCAGGATGGTAAGACTGCAGCTCATGTACTTTGGACATGTTTTCAGGAGGAACCAGTTCCCAGACATCATGCTTGGTAAAGTAGAGGGTCAGTGAAAAAGAGGAAGACCCTCAAGACAAATTAGCTGTAACAATGGGCTCAAAAATAGCAACTTTTGTGAGTATGGGACAGGACCAGAAGTGTTTTGTTTTGTTATAGACAGGGTCACTTTGAGTTGGAATAGACTTGAAGGTGCCTAAGAACATAGGAGCCCTGGTAGTGAAAGAATTAAGCGCTTGAATGCTAACCAAAAGGTTGGCAGTTTGAACCTAAAAACCAAGATAAGATGAGACAGTTGGTAAGAATTAAGCCAAGAAAACCCTATGGGGCAGTTCTACTCTGTCTCATGGGGTTGCTATAAGTGGAAAATCAACTTGATGGCATCTAACAACATTGGTAGCATATATTCAACTGAAAAGCAAGAATAGTCTGTATCAGTTAATGGTAAATTCAATTTAAAAAAATCACAATTTGATAAATACTGTTTAACAAATGCAGTAAATACAATCTTGATTTGGGCTCTTTAAAAAAAAATAATAATTTTATTTTTATTCATGCTCATTTTCTTCATACATTTTTATAATCTTGGTTTCACAGGCATCATTACCTTATAGAATAAAACTGTTATATATAATACAAATTTTTACTTTATGTAATTATGTTCATGAGGAACTCTAAGGTGAGATACCTATGACTTCATATAACGTTAAGCCATATGAAAGCTCTATTTAACTAAATTATAAGACTCAATTCTTCAACAGCTTATTTGGCTGTGATACATAGATTATTCTTGAAATATACTAACCTCTGCCTATTACCAAATAGACCACTCAAATGAAAAAGTAACTTTAAAATATGTTGAGTATTTTGGACTTAAAAAACAAAATATATACTTCCATGAAATGTATTTCTATTTGAATTTAAGTAAACTAAAGGGCTTTAACCTCCTCTTTGTATTGTTTATGCTACTGCTTTATATTTTGGCTAAGCAAAGGATTTCATGCAAAGTCATTTTAAATACCCTCTTGAAGAGAAAAATCAGAAAAGAATAACCATATAAAATTAAGTAATTAACATTGACAAAGTATCAATAATAAACTAACACAGATTCTTAAACTATAAATGGGAATAACAATATTGTTTTACAGAGGATTGTTACAAGATATAAGAAAAACAGTATTTTCTTTGGGAGAACAAAGTATATAGAAGCCAGGTATCATTCATTCATTCAATAAATATTTGGGCACTTCCTGTGTGTAGGGCACTATGTTGGCTTCTAGGAATACAGTGCCTTCCTGACCTTTTTAAAATCATTACACATACATAAAGTGTAGTTATTGTTATACTGAATATTTTTCAAAAGGTCATCACATTGTTCACTAAGATTTCTCTATTTTTTTTTATTTGTACAAATCTCCAAATATTGACTTTTTGTTCTTTTATACTGTATACAAAACAAAATAATAATAAGTTCATCTAATTTTCTTAATGTTATAAATTCTCATTTAGGAAAGCACAATTCCATAGTCTTGCCAGCTGTTTTCAATTTAATCACACATTGCTTAGTTTTTATTTTAAATAAACAATTCTTCTAAAAAAAAAAGACATTTTTACCTTACTTTTCTTGGTTGTCAATCAGTGATCAGTAATGATTACAATTTGTATCAATAACATAAAACATAATGGCATGAGCACAGTAATAGATTCTGCTTCAAACTTTGGAAACAGATCAGAAATAAATAACTTTATCTGACATCTAGAAGTCATTCAATAAATCTAAATATTGGTGTCTAAAGTAGGAGCTCTGGTGGTGTAGTGCCTAAGGCATTTGACTGCTAACCAGAAGGCTGGTGGTTCAAACCCACCAGCCACTCCTTGGAAGGAGACTGGGCAATCTACTTCTGTAGAGATACCACCTCAGAAACCCAAGGAGGGGTCACTATGAGTCAAATTGACTCGATAGCAGTGAGTAAAGTGATTCTTAAATAAAATTAGGGAAATTGTCATATGTAAGCCAGTTTCTGTCCAGTTGATTATGACTCTAGCAATACCAGGTATGTCACAGCAGAACTGTGCTCCCGGGGTTTCTGAATGACTGATTTTTCAAAAGTAGATCACCAGGTGTTTCTCCTAAAGTGCCCCTGGGTAGACTCGAACCTCCTACTGTTTAGTTAGCAGAGAGCACAGTAACCATTTGCATAACCTAACGATACCCTTTATAAAGCCCTACAATTTGGGAAGCAATAACTTATCAGTTTTCTGTCAGAAGCTTCCAAAAGGCTGGAGTTCAACCTAAAAATCCCTAAAAAGTTTCCACTATTTATATATCCAGGACTAAAAAAAGAATTGTTTTATGGCATAGCTGAAGATCAAGTTCCTGACCAGCAACTGACTAATAGATTTCAATCTGTTTGTGTAAGATTCAAATTCAAAATCAAAATTTAACTGTACACAAATGATAATGGTCATGACCTTAGTTTTGTTATTACCATAACAACTATTTAAATATTTAGTCAATTCTGAAAATATTAATCAATTTCTGTAAAATAATTACCTATCTAGCAAAGATAAGTTTAAACTTGAAGATCTGTAATTTGAATTAAAATAATGTGTCTACTGTATTGTTATTAAACACTATTTCAAAAAGTAGCAAATTTTATTTACTACCAACATTGTGAATATAATCCAATGCTGCTGCTGAATAAAACGATCACATTTAATTGTTTCTATATGCGACTCAATGGCACATAACAACAACAACAACAACAAAATACACAGAAAAGGAAATGTGGGTATTTAAAGGTTGTATAATTCCCATATAAGAACATTATATTCTTCCTCCAATAACTGTCAAAAGCAATCTCCCAAATGTGTCATCTAAAGTCATTCTGAAATCTGAGGATTCAAGAGGAAAAGGAAATTGCAAAATTAATAATTAAATTATACATAAAACTGCAAGTCAGGGACTACATTTGGGGAAAAAGAAAACCTACTCTGTATGTCAAGTTCCATTTGACAATTTTCCAATCAAATTCTCCTTAAAAGAAAGTAAAAAAGATCAAAATCACTCAGGGGAAAATGTATTGCAAAACAAATATGAATTCAATTTTCCTGTTAATGTCTGAGAAAATAATAGCCCTGAGCATCAACCAAGCAATAAACAACAACAAAATTTGGATACCGTGATAGGAGGAAGTAGCATACTTAAATGGCTGAAGAAATAATTGTTCAATTCTACAAACATGGAGTCAGGCAAACCTATGTTAATAAACACAGCCCATCCCTTAGCATGTACATGACCCTGGAAAAGTTGTATATCCCCTTTTCTCATAAATTCAGCTTAGAAATAGACATAGGAAAATCTGCTTCATAGTATCAGTGACAAAATTAAATGACAGCAAGGAAAAAACAAAGTTTTGTACCTAATCATTACCCCATAACTGATACATCTCTTCTTTTCTAAGTGATATATTAAAGAGAACATACAAGATAGAAATATCCATTGAATTATTTTAGATAATATTTTGAATAAAGTATGCAAGTTAAAAGAATCAGTTAGAAAAGTAACGATGTACATTATAGACCCTAACAACAGGTTTGTTGTAGACTCACTAAAACCAAACTAAAATCATTGCCATTGCGGCAGTGTCTCTGCAGAAGTAGATTGCCCAGTCTTCCTTCCTAGGAGTGGCTGGTGGGTTTGAACTGCCAGCTTTCTGGTTAGCAGTCAAGTGCCTTAGGCACTATGCCACCAGAGCTCCCTGCTGTAGACTATAACTCACTGCCGTCGAGTTGGTCCCGACTCATAGCAACCTCTCCTTGGGTTTCCAAAGAAGTATCTCTACGGAAGTAGATTGCACAGTCTTCTTTCTGAAGAGTGGCTGGTGGGTTTGAACCACCAGCCTTCTGGTTAGCAGTCAAGTGCTTTAGGCATTACACCACCAGAGCTCCCTGCTGTAGACCAATGGTTGGCAAACTGTAACACATAGGCCAAATCTCCACCTCCCATTTTTGTATAACCTGTGAACTAAGAATGGTTGTTGGATTTTTAAATGTCTGAAAACAACTCCAAATAAAAATGGTATTTCGTGCCACATGAAATTTGAATTACAGAGTCTAAAATACCGTTTTACTGGAACATGTTTATACTATGGATGATTAGATAGCAGAGCTTAGTAGTTTTGATAGAGACTATATAGCCCACACAGTCTGAAATAACTACTATCTAGTCCTTTAAAGAAAAAGTTTGCTGAACTCTGCTGTACTATCTTACTCCATGGCATATTTTGTTACTTCCTAACAGCACATTTAAGAGATTCACTTTTTGATTATGAAAGTTTCAATCTTAGTCATCTGGTGCCACACTATTTCCTTTGAGATTAGGTGACATCGTAAAACTAAAAATCATGAATATTGACAGGACAGTTAGAAGACAGGGCTGGGACAAAAAATTTTACCTTTAGGTGCTCAAACTCTTTAAACACAATTATTTTCTTTGGCATTTTTTATATTTGGCATTCATACATATACATATATAACATGTAATTCACTAAAGGACTAAATATAAAATACCATTTGTAATTTTAAAAATCATGATTTAAAATGTTTAAATAACTCATTTATGCAAATCTAAAATATATCTAATTCTATTTTTAAAAGTTTCTAAAATGTGATTTTTGACTAATAATAAGAGCCTCTTGATTTTTATGAACTGACCCAAATATATATTACCTACCCATATATTTATTCATAAAATGACAACAAATATTTTAAAGACGAGAATTGGACAACCTTATAACATTTGAATAATGAATATAAAACTTCAGAGAATACTGATCTGAAGCAAACAAAGGCATTTTTACAGACCTCTGATTTCCTAAAATATAGATACTAGATAAAGGAGATGGAGTTCTAAGTCTAGGATAAATGAAAGTAGTTGGAAGAAATTAGCACCCAGGACAATTTTCTACATTATTCCCTTCTTCTTACATAATTTCCCATCTGGGTTCACCACCTTACCTTCTAGAGAACCAAGACTCAAAGTAAAGGGTCGTAAGAATAAATAACATATTGCATAAAGAATAATGACTATGTGCATGGAACTTAGATATTGGGAGACACTTTTAAGTCCATTATTTCATTCCTTCAACCATTCAACAAATATATATGCATTTATTGGGTGTTGGCTATTGTAAGTTGCAATAAACAAATTTACATAAACAAAAGATACATTCTCCTCCTCATGAAGACAGTAAGTAATTATGTTCAAGGATGAGTACTCAGGAACAACTGGTATATATGTTGTGAAATAGAGAACTTAAGCTGATCTGGAGTTCAGCAGGGCTGGCACTGACAAAACGGCCAAGAACCAGGGATTAGAATGGTAAGGGCCATTTAGAGAAAAGGGTGGGGGGACATCAAGAAATCAAAAATGATCAAGGAAAAGTGAATGACAGAAATCAATAGCATGAGACATTTTATACAAAGTTATGTTGTTGTTGTTGTGTGTTATTGAGTTGATTCTGACCCATAGTGACACTATATGAGAGAAGAACTGCCCCACAGGGTTTCCCATGCTGTAATCTTTAAGAAAGCAGATTGCCAGGTCTTTCTCTTGTAGAGTCATTGGATGGGTTTGAACTGCCAACCTTTCAGTTAGCAGCTGAGCACTTGACCATTGCACCACCTAGGCTTATTATATGAAGTTATAAATAAGTAAATATTTAGCAAATTTGTAAGGAAAAATATTAATTTAAGATATAGTTGTGGTAGTCTTAAAAACTACTGATTTACAACTCTTAAAATGAACTCATAAGAGTTACTTCATGCATAAGAAATCTGGTTAATGATTTAATTTGTAGCTTTCAAACAATTATATTTGATATGTAGATAATTATCCCATCTGTCTCTCAGCAATATCTCAGAGAATTAACATTTTAACATACTGCAATTGTGGAGATTCTAAAATCAGAAAACTAAAGTTAATTCTAAGTAAAGTATCTCATGTACATCTCATGTGTTATTAATATGAAGTCTCTTCCCTTATAGACACAGTACCATTACTTTTGTCAGATTGGAGAGCAGTAAATCAACTGATTCAATTTTTAAAACTCTCAGATAAATGTGTGAAAGGTAACATAAGCACTGACAGAAAAAGAAAATACTAAATATTTCCATCAGTGCATGTGGTAGATAAAAATAATCCAGATAGGAAACAAATTTAATAAAGATTTATTAAATATAATCTTCAATATGAATTTTATGTGTAATATGTAATAGTAATAGCAGCCGCATAAGAACCTATCTAACTTCTCTGAGGATAATGAGAATCACTATCATCCCAAAGTTGATTCCTATGAAGTGGAGGTCAGACATACCTCCAGTCTATGACCTTTTTACCAATTCTAACACCAGCCATCCCTCACATGGCACTCTCTACTTCTTGGCTGAGTTTGATAATCCACTGCAATGGCCACAAAGAACATACAGAATATACTTAAAATTAAGTGGTTTATTAATGAAGTAACAGAGTATAACTTGGATTAAAGACAAAAAAGCTACAACTCACAATAAAGATCAGGAAGCATGTAGGCAAAGTCTCCCTTATTCAAGGCAGGGCAGCTTTCTCAGTTCCTTTGAGTGCCCTGAGGAGAGGTTGCTCTCAGCTCCCTAAGGAGAGACTTCTCTCAGTACCCTCGGGAAAGGCTTTTCTCAGGATTCTCAGGACAGGCTCCACTTGGCACTGTCATCTGTCACCTCTGACTCTACTGCTGGGGCTTTTCCAAGCCTGTCACCACCAGCTCTGTCAACTGACCCTTTTGGGGCCACTTGTCACCTTGAGTATTACAGTTCCTGACCAATGTTACAACTCTATTAAGAGGTTCATTGCCTTCCCCTCACTGTATCTTCTCTCTTCCTTCTGCTTAACCCTGCTGCTTCTAATTCTGTGTCCTAAATCGCTGTAGAATTGGCTGCTTATATACACAAATCCTTGTCAATTTCAAGGCATGGCCCCTCCTAGTGGTGGGGGAGGGATGTCACAAACTGACCAATCCACTCCTGGCAGGCCACAAATGCCTCATTTGCATAGTTTATTTATCAATCCCTGCAAGGTGCATACCAAACACAGGTCAGGCTACAACCCAGAACCAGACAAAGATCATCAAATGAGTTGTTTACCCAAGAAATGTCAATCAAACTGGACAAAGATAACAGTATTAGGTAGAATACTAGGACAAAGATAACTCAGGGCTTAGGCAGAAAATCTCTCAAGCTCTTTTCCCAAAGAACCAAGGCAAAAAAGTCACATAAATAAACTCATTTCACCACATTATGTTTGCAGAATCATTCATATTGAATTAATAGATGTCTGCTATAATTTCATGTAATAATATTATTACACAAAATTAATAATATATATAATTGTATATGAAATAGTACTGTATATGTCAATTATATATAAATATAAGTAATAATCATATTGAATACAGAGATGTCTGCTATTACATCATGTAATTCTGGATGGTTCTTACTGTATAAAATAAGTAATACTTTGTAATTTAAAATTTTGACATATTATACACCAATCAGAATAACAAAAATTAAAAAAAACAGTAAAAACACCAAATACTGTTTTAGATATGGAAAACTGGATCGCTCACACACTACTGGTGCTACTGTATAGCCACTCTGGGAAACAATTTGGCCATTTCTTAGAAATCTAAACATGAAACTCCCATGTGACTCAGCTACTACACTCTCGGGCATTTTTCCCAGAAAAACAAAAACTTACATTCACCCAAAAACCTGCACACAAATGTAAACAGTAGCTTTATTCATCATAGCTCAACACGAAGAACAGCTCAGATGTCCTTCAATGGGTGACTGGTTAGATAAACTATGGAACATATATCCCATGGCATACTATTCAGCAATAAAAAGAAATATTCAATACACACAGCAACTTGGATGAATCTCCAAAGCAACCTAAATATTCATGAAAGCTGATTGATTAAAGTATGAAATGCCTTCACAAGAGATCACCTTAGAGTTTTTAAAAAACCTAAGACAGCTATCGATGCACTACTATGAAAGTATCCCCAACATTTCTTGCAAAGTAAAAAAAGAAATGTACAGACCAGACTACACAGTCTCTATCATTTGAATAAAATTTTTCTGGAAGTATATACCAGAAACAGATGAACCAGGTAAACTGTTTTTAGAAATAAAAACTAGATGAAGTCAAAGGTATGAGAGAATTTTGACTCTATTCTGTTTTATATGTTTTGTAAGTTTGAACTATGGGCATGCATTAGGTATTACAAAAATGATTACTTGTTTTTTAAGCAAAGAAATATATTTCTGCTTCTAAAATTTCTTCTTAAAGTAAAAGAGGTGTTTTACTTCAAAATGAGGTTGCAATTAGAAAAACTAAAAGGGCAGCATAGAGTTATTTCGATTTAAAACTCACTGCCATCGAGTTGAATCCGACTCCTAGTGACCCCTCCTTGGGCTTCTGACATGGTATCTCTAGAAGCAGAAAATAAATTTGTTCACTATGTCTCTGGCCTGAAAGTGAACTTCTGGATGTCAGAAACACTTGAATGGCTTAGGTATTTTCTTTGGTATGATTCCATACACTTACTGAGCAGGCTTTTCATCCTAATTTGTTTTCAGACATAGAGTTCCCTGGGAAACAATGCCCTGAGCAGTCTTAAGGCACATTGGTAGGCTTGGCACTTTCGTGTCTCATTATACATGATCAAATTGGTTTTGTAACAAAAATAATGTTTCCCATGAGACCAACCAGTGTGATTTTTCTCAGGATGTGAACAGTGAAAAGAAAATGTTTGAAAAATACTGACTTCAAAAAAAAAAAAAAGTTTGGGTTTAAAACTGATGTTTATGATAAGTGTTTCCAGACAAGAGAAGAGGAAAAATAAACATTAATCACCAATCTTAGCAAAATATCTTCTCTTAAACTAAGCCCTGTGGACTTTTCAAAAACACAAAGTTGGACAACATGCAATTTTGTTCAAATATATTTATATTTTCTCCATGTATGCAAAAAGCTACTTGCATAAGTTATAACTCCTATAAATTATGAGATGCTTCCCACAGTCCTAATCCAAGCATCAACCAGTATAAAACTGCCAAGTTCAGGGTTTTGCTTCCACAAGAGGTTTCTGAAAATCAAAAAAGGAGGCCTTGGGAAGCAAGCAAGACAGAGCTATATAATCATTACAAAATTAAGATGAGAACATCTCATCTTAATTGGAACAGCCTCCGTCCACTTAGCTATTTCTCTTCATCACCATCAGGTAAAGAGTCATCTGGGTTGACTAAGGAGAAACAGCAGCAGAGATACAGAAATGGTTTAAGGGAGAGTGACCAGAACACCTGGCCTAGGGGATACAGGTGAGAGAAGCAGAGTCAGCCTGGTGAGATGACTGACCATGACTGGTGACAAAGAAATCTTGGAAGACAAACCAAAACTATACACCATTTGCCTTTTATTTTGAATGACTTTAATGAAATATAATTCATATAGTATACAACTTACCTAATGAGCTCTGGTGGCATAGTGGATAAGACAGTTGGCTGCCAACCAGAAAGTCAGCTGTTCAAACCCACCAGCTGCTCCACAGGAGGAAGATGAGGCAATCACCTTGTATAAAGATTTACAGCCTTGGAAACCCAATGGAGGTCACTAGGAGTCAGAATCAACTCTATGGCAGTGGGTTTGGTTTGTTTTTAGATACAATTTACCAACTAAAGTGTACAATTCAATGACTTTTAGTATAGTCACAAAGTTGTACCATCATCACCGAATCTGATTTTAGAACATTTTAATCTCCCCCAAAAGAAACCTCGTACCCATTGGCAGTCACTCCACATACAACCTACCCCTAGCCTTGTTGTTGCCATTGTTTTTAGCAGCCTTGGAGTTGATTCCGACACATGGCGACCCTACAGTACAACTGTTACATAAGGTTTTCAAGATTGTGACCTTTGGAAGCAGATCGCCAGGGCTGTTTTCCTATGTGCCTCTGGTTGGGTTTGAACAACTAACCTTTTAGCTTGCAGTCGAGCACTTTAACCACTTGTACACTCAGGGATTCCTCCCTGCAAGCTTACTAATCTACCCTCTGTTCTATAAAACTGCCTATTCTGACAGACTGTCTATGTGATCTTTTGTAATTGGCTTCTTTCACTCAACGTAATGTTCTCAAGGTTCGTCTATGCTGTGGCGTGTATTAGGACTTCAATCTTTCTTTACTGATAACATTTCATTATAGCGATATAAAGGAGCTCTGGTGGCATAATGCCTAAGGCATTTGACTGTTAAACATGAGATTGGAGGTTCAAATCCACCAGTCACTCTATGGAAGAAAGATGTGGCAATCTACTTCTGTTAAGATGTACTGCCTCGGAAACCCAATGGGGATGGCTATGAGTTGAAAACAACTCAATGGCAGTGGCTTTGGTTTTAGTTTTATATGGATATAACTGCTGTTGTTGTTGTTATGTGCCATCGAGTCGGCCCCAACTCATAGTGACCCCTCCTTGGGTTTCCGAGGCAGTATCACTACGGAAGTAGGATTGCCCAACCTTCCTTCCGAGGAGTGGCTGGTGGGTTTGAACCACTAGCCTTCTGGTTAGCAGTCAAGTGCTTTAGCCACTATGCTACCAGAGCTCCTTGGATATAACTACCACACTTTATTTATCCATTCCCGAGTTATTTCTATTTTGGAGCTATTATGAAATGTGTTCTTATAAACATTCATGTACACACTTTTGGGCAGATGTGAGTTTTCATTCCTCATGGTTATATACCTAGGATTGGGATTCCTGAGTAATATTGTGAACATATGTTTAACCTTTTGAGAATCTTCCAGATTGTTTTTCAGAGTGTCAGCACCATTTTATATTCTCACCAGTAGGTGAGGGTGTAATGAGGATGACACTTTCTCCACGTCCTTGACAAAACTTGTTTTTGTCGGTTCTTTATATATTCTAGGTGCAAGTCCCTTATCAAATATATATTTTCCCCATTTTGCACGTTCCATTTTAGTTTCTTAATAATGTCCTTTGAAGTAAAAACACTTTCAATTTTGATGAAGTCAATTTTTTTTTCTTTTGTCACTTACATATTTTGTGCTATACAATTATTTGTCTCTATTAAAAAAAAAAAAAATTACATGTGTTCTGAGAGATCAAACCTAATTTGTTACTCCTAATGTTTGGGGCATATGGGCCTTCAAGTGATAGCTGCCGGCAATTTTAAATTTATCTTAGCAATAGATGGACACTGTCCCATAACTGAGAATTTTACAAGTCACCAGTGCTCGTATGCTTTAAACACCTGACACCACAACTCAGAAAGATCACCAGGCCCCTGAAATAAAGACTTCAAAAGGGCAGTGGTACAATGGAAGGATAATAAACCTAAACATCAGAGTCTGGTGAACAATAACATCTCCTTTTTATTAGAGAAACTACTACTATGTTGAAACAGAAGGCAAGTAAAGAAATCTGAACATGCCAGTAGAGTTCCTAAGAACAGAGAATATATCAAATGGGAAATTTGAAAAACACATTAAAAATATTATAGAGGAAAACTTCCCTAAAATGAAGAAAAATCAAATCTGCAGCAATGTTAGTCACACAGTATACAACAAAATAATAGATAGGAAATTGTCAAAACTAAGATATATTCTAGTAAAATTACTGAACTTCAAAGAGAAAAGTTTTATATATATTCAATAAAGTAAAAAGATGGGTTAAGTGGATGAAAATGATTTGAGATTTCACCATAGAAATAATAGCACAAAACATAGCAATATCTACAGTATAATGTGACAGAGAATCACTAAATAATTGTATGCCCACTCAATGTGTGCCTCCAGTACAAAGCCAACAAATCTTCTCAAGTACGCAAAAAGTCAAAGAAACAATACTCATTAGACTTTCTTAGAAAGAGAATAAAAATATGTAATAAAGCCTTGTCATTTAAGAGATGTCTCAAAATAAAACTCTGGAGGCAATGATCTTTTGTCAGGTGACAAATTTTTTTCTTTCTTGTTATTATTATAATTTGGGAAAAGATAAGAATGATATTTGAAAAACATGATGAACATAATTAATGTCAATGAACTGACATGTAGACCGATGATATAATGTCAAATACTTAATTTTATATATGTATTTCAAATAATAACAAGAAAGAAAAAAATTTCAGGATAGCAATATCATGATAAGTATTGCTAACAAGACAGTACTGCCTAAATATAAAAAAAGTTTAAACAATTATTAATATTATAATAGCAGAGTGGAATGTGAATATTAGAAATCTTGCCATTGGTAACATAAAATGTTTTTAAGAAAACAATAATTGGGAGGTAGGAGTATAAGGCAGTGCAAGGATATGTATGTCCTCATCTTTTATAGCAAGAGCAAGAGATGTCTAAAACTGACCTTGTTGTTGTTGTTATGTGCCATCGATTCAGGCCTGACTCATAGCAACCCCTCCTTGGGTTTCCGAGGCAGTATCACTACAGAAGTAGATTGCCCAACCTTCCTTCCAAGGAGTGGCTGGTGGATTTGAACTGCCAGCCTTCTGGTTAGCAGTCAAGACCCTTAGGCACTATGCTAGCAGAGCTCCCAAAATTAACCATGTAATAATGTTACTACATTTTAGAAGACATTTAACATGTAATAACATCTTCCATTTTAAAAGTACCCTGTATATATACACCAACAAAGAAAAAATCTGGAAAGGAAATCAAGAAAACAATTCTAATTACAATAGCACCTGAAAATAATAAAATGCCTAGGAATAAATCTAACCAGGGATGTAAAGAACTTACACCATGAAAACTACAACACACTACAGCAAGAGACTAAAATGGAGCAAAATAAATGGAAAGATATTCTGTGCTCATGAAAGACTTAATATTGTTATAATGTCAGTACTACTCAAAACAATCTATAGACTCAGGGCAATCTCAATAATTCAAACAGCATATTTTACAGAAATGGGAGAAACTAATCCTCAACCTTATATGGAAATAAGAAAGGCTTCAAATGGCCAAAGCTACTTTTAAGAAGAGCAAGTAGGCCTCACACTTCTCAACTTCGAAACATACTATACAGCTGCAGTAATCAAAATCACCTGGCACTGGTTTAATAGTTACATAGACCAATGGATTAGAAATGAAGGCCCAGAAATAAATTCATAGATTTATGGTCCACTGAGGGACCAGGTAGGAACTGAGCTGGTGCAGTGGGTTTGGAGTGGCTAGGGGAGACCAGGAAGTGAGCAGAGCACTTTAGAAGAGATAAGGGAGACGAACTTGTTTGTCATTTTGTCGTCCTGTGGTGGCTTGCATGTTGTTTTAAGGCTGAAGGCTATGCCACCAGTGTTTCAAATGCCACCAGGATTACCCATAGTGGACAAGTTTCAGCAGAGCTTCCAGACTATGTCCTTATGAACAGCAGTGAGACACGATCTGATAGATTACTGGAAAATTTTATGAACAGCCCTGAAACATTGTCCCACATAATGCCAGAAGGTGAGCCCCTCAGGTAGGAAGGCACTAAAAATATGACTAGGGAAGACCTGCCTCCTCAGAATAGCACCAACCTTAATTATGTGGATAGAGTAAAGCTTTTGGGACATCCATTTGCTGATGTAGCATGACTCAAGATGAGAAGAAACAGCTGCAAGCATCCATGAATAACAGGAACATGGATTGTATGAAGTATGAATCTAGGAAAAACTCGAATTTGTCAAAAATGAAATGGAACATATAAAGATAGATAACGTAGGCATCAATGAGCTGAAATAGACTAGTTTTGGACATTTTGAATCAGATAATCATGTGATCTATTACGCTAGGAATGACAAATTGAAGAGGAATGGTGTGTCATTCATCTTCACAAAGAATGTATCAAGATCTATCCTGAAGTACAATGCTGTTAGTGACAGGATAATATCTATATGCCTACAAGGAAGATCAGTTAATACTACTATTATTCAAATTTATAAATGAACCACCAAAGCCAAAGATGAGAAAATTGAAAATTTTTACCAAATTCTGCAGCCTGAAATTGACCAAACATGCAATCAAGATGTGTTGATTATCACCGATGATTGGAATGCAAAAGTTGGAAATACAGAATAATCACCAGTAGTTGGAAAATATGGCCTTGGTGATAGAAACAATGCTGGAGATCACATAATAGAATTTTCCAAGACCAATGATTTATTCATTGCAAATACCTTTTTTCAACAACAGAAATGGGGGCTATTCATGTAGACTTCACCAGACAGAGTACACAGGAAATCAGACTGACTACATCTGTGGCAAGAGGAGATGGAGAAGCTCAATATCTTCAGCCAAAGCAAGGTCAGGAGCTGACTGTGGAAAAGACCACCAACTGCTCATATTTAAGTTCAAACTGAAGTTGAAGACAATAAAAAAGCCAACGAAAGCCAAAATATGACCTTGATTACATCCTTCCTGAATTTAGAGACTACATAATGAATAGATTTGATTTATTGAACAGCAATGACCTAAAACCAGAATTGTGGGATGACATCAAGAACATCATCCATGGAGAAATCAAGAGGTCATTAAAAAGACAGGAAAGGAAGAAAAAAAACAAAATTGATGTTAGAAGAGACTCTGAAACTCACCCGTGAACAGAGAGTAGCTAAAGTAAATGGGAGAAATGACAAGATGAAAGAGCTGAACAGAAAATTTCAAAGAGTAGCTCAAGAAGACAAAGTCAATCATTATAATGAAATGTGAAAAAGCCTTGAGTTAGAAAACCAAAAGGTAAGAACACACTCAGCATTTCTCAAGCTGAAAGAATTGAAAAAATTCAAGCCTCGAGTTGCAATATTGAAAGATTCTATGGGCAATATTGAATGATGCAAGAAACATCCAAAGAAGATGGAAAAAACACACAGAATCACTATACCAAAAAGAACTGGTCAATGTTTAACCATTTCAGGAGGTGGCATATGATCAAGAACCAATGGTATTGAAGGAAAAAGTAGAAGCTGCATTGAAGGAATAGGTGGAAAAGAAGGCTCTGGGAATTGACAGAACACCCATTAAGATATTTCAAACAAATGGATGCCACACTGGAGGCACTCACTCAGCTATGTCAAGAGATTTGGAAGACAGCTACCTGGCCAACTGACTGGAAGACATTTATATCTGTACCCATTCCACAGAAAAGTGGCCCCACAGAATGTGGAAATTCTCAAACAATATAATTAATATCTCACGCAAGTAAAATCATACTGAAGATAATTCAAAAACGGTTGTAGCAGTATATAGACAGAGAACTTCTAGAAATGCAAGGTGGATTCAGAAGAGGACATGGAAAGAGCAGTATCACTGCTGATGTCAGATGGATCTTGGCTCAAAGCAAAGAATACCAGAAAGATGTTTACTTGTGTTTTATTGACTATCCCAAAGCATTCAACTGTGTGGATCATAACAAATTATGGATAACATTGAGAGGAATGGGAATTCCACAACACTTAATTGTACTCATGACAAACCTGTACATAGACCAGGAGGCTGTCATTCAAACAGAACAAGGGAATACTGCATGGTTTTAAATAAGGAAGGGAGTGTGTCAGGGTTGTATTCTTTCACAGTACTTATTCAATCTCTATGCTGAACAAATAATCTGAGAAGTTGGACTATATGAAGAAGAACATGGCATCAGAATTGGAGGAAGACTTATTAATAACCTACGATATGCAGACAACACACTTTGCTTGCTGAAAGTTAAGATGACTTGAAGCATTTACTGAGGAAGAATAAAGACTACAGTCTGTAGTATGGATTACACCTGAATATAAAGAAAACAAAAATCTTCATAGCTGGACCAATAAGCAGCATCATGATAAATGGAGAAAAGATTGAAGTTGTTAAAGACTTCATATTACTTGGTCCTACAATCAACACCAATGGAAGTGGCAGTCAAGATTTCAGATGACGTACTGCAATGAACAAATCTGCTTCAAAAGACCTTTTTCAAGTGCTGAAGACCAAAGATGTCTCCTTGAACACTAAGGTGCACCTAACCCAAGCCATGGTATTTTCAATCACCTCATATGTATGTAAGAGCTGGACAATGAATAAGGAAGACAGAAGAAGAATTGATGGTTTTGAGTTGTGGTGTTGGCAAAGAATACTCAAAGTACCATGACAGCTAAAAGAACTAACAAATCTGCCCTGGAAGAAATGCAGCCTGAATCCTCCTTGTAAGCGAGAATGGCCAGATTTCTTCTCACTCACTTGGCCATGTTGTAAGAAGGGACCATTCTTTGCAAAAGGATAACATGTTTGGTAAAGTGGAGGGTCAACGAAAAGGGGAAGACCCTCGATAAGGTGGACTGACACAATGGCCGCAACAATGGACTCAGGTATAGCAAAGATCATGAGTCTGGCACAGAACCAGGCAGTGTTTCATTCTGTTGTACATAAGGTCACTATGAGTCAAAGATGACTCAATGGCACCTTACAACAACAGCATGGTCAACTGATTTTCAAAAATGGTGTTAAGTTCATTCAATGGGAAAGGAATAGTATCTTCAACAAATAATGCTTGGAAAATAGAATTTCCACATGCAAAAATGATGCAAGATCCATACCTCACAGCATATGCAAAAACTAATTCAAAATGCATTATGGACCTAAATGTTAAATACACAATCATAAAGCATAGGGGCAAAGTTATAGGACCTACATACGGAGCTATCTTTTTTTTTTTTTTTCCGTAGACCATCTATTACAACAATAAATGCATGAGCAGCAGAAGACAGAAGAGATCATTAGAACCTCATAAAAATCAATTACTTATGTTTCATCAAAGGACTTTATCAAGAATAAAATGACAACCTACAGACTGGGAAAACGTCTTCCAGACCATATATCTCATAGGGTCTAATACCTAAAATATACATAAAATTTCTACAACTTAACAACATAAAGACAACCTTCTCAATAATGGGTAAAGACCATGAACAGGCACATCATGAAAGGTGTTCATTATCACAGGCCATTATTAAAAAATAAACACATTGCTATTGAGTCAATTTTGACTCATAGTGATCTTACAGGACAGACTAGAACTGACCCATAGGTTTTCCAAGAATGTAAATCTTTATGGACACAGACTGTCTCATCTTGCTCACATAGAGCAGCTGGTAGGTTTGAACCACAAATACTTTGATTAGCAGATGCATGCCTTAACCACCCGTGCTCCTCGTTAGCCATTAAGGAGAAACATATAGGTAAGAAGAACACAGGAAAGGGATAACCACAGGGAAGATGGTTTAACAACTGATCACTAAGCTGTAGACCAGAAAAAGAGCAAAATGGCAAATAATGTATATCATGTTTGTGTGTGTGTGTGTGTGTGTGTATAATTTTATAACAGCAACCAAAACCAAAAAAACAAAAGAGGCTAAAGTTGTTGATAGTACTTGGGCACATCCAAATACCTCATGAACTTAGCTCTGTTGGTTCAAAGGTATAGGAATGCGGCTTGTGGGACTGTCTAGTTAACTGGTTTAGTACTGTATTTTAAAGTCATTCTTCCACTTCCTAAAGGAACTCTGGTGGTACAGTGGTTAAAGCATTTAGCTCCTAAAAAAGTTTAGCTATTTGAATCCACCAGCCACTTTGTGGGAGAAAAATTAGTAAGTCTGCTTCTGTAAAGATTTACAGCCTTGGAAACCTTATGAGACAATTCTACTATGTCCTATAGAGTCACTAGGAGTGAGAATTGACTCCATGGCAGTGGTTTTGGTTTGGTTCCATTTCCTAGTTCACTGAGTAGTGCCTGGATCGTAAAAGCTTGTCAGTAGCCACCTAAGAAACATTTGCTCTCTATTTGCCTGGAGCAGCAGAGGAAGGAGACCTAGAACTGGTTGGGGCACAGCTGCCATAACTGAACATTTTGATCAAGGATTCAACAATACTTACAGAATCCAGATTTACTGGACCTATTGAACTGGAAGAACCCCACACTCTCATTCTAAGAAAATCTTCAAACCATGAAGTAAAATTATTATCTAAAGTCATCTTTAAAGTAAACAAGAGTTTAGGTAAATCTGTAACTAAACAAGAGTTTAGGTAAATCTGTAAAAAAAAAAAAAAAATGTTCACCATTAGTATTGTGCTCTTTTAAAGAATTATCTATATGAGATTGAATGGACAAAAATAACTGTAAAGCACAGATAAGAAATTTAGGGGACAGTGAGTCTAAGCCAATGGTTTTCAAACAATATGGATAGAGACAGCGAGAATGGTGACACAACCTGAAAGATGTTGTTGTTGTTGTTAGGTGTCGTCGAGTCGGACCCGACTCACAGCAACCCCTCCTTGGGTTTCCGAGGCAGTATCACTACAGAAGTAGATTTTCCAACCTTCCTTCTGAGGAGTGGCTGGTGGGTTCAAACCACTAGCCTCCTGATTAGCAGTCAAGTGACTTAGGCACTATGCTACCAGAGCTCCTACACCTGAAAGAGATAACCAATGTTACTGAGTTTGACATGTAGAAACAGCTGAACGGGTATGCATTCTTCTGTGCATATTTTCACTAAAATTTTAAAAAGTAACATAAAAAGGAAAAAAAATAATAATGATAAACAATCCCATGTGAACAAATCACTTTTAAAATTTAAAAAAATGTATTTTATAAATTTAAAAAAAAAAAGGTCCCTTTGTGAAACAAATGGTTTCCACTAAGCTGCTAATGTAAAGGTTGGCAGTTCTAAACCACCTGGGGTGACACAAATGAAAAGCCTAACAATCTGCTTCCACAAAATTTACAGCCATGAAAACCCTTTGCAGCAGTTCTACTGTGGAACACAAGGGAACCCCCATGAGTCAGAATCAACCAGATAGCAACAGGTTTGATTTTGGTTTTGTTTCATTTTTAAATACTACACAGAATATGATTCCATTTTAGTAAAACACTCTCTCTCCCACTCTGTACACCAAAGAAAAAAATCTAAGCCTATGAAAAAAGTATTTTCAGGAAGTGCTTCTGAAACTTTAAGAATGGATACAAACCAGGTAGGAATCTGTTTAAAAGGCAGATTCTGATTCAGTAAGTCTGGAATAGGTATAAAGATTCTGCATTTCTATAACTGTCTAGCACTGCACATTGAGTAATAAGGTTTTAAGAAATTTCATTTAATAATTTAATGACTCACTGCACTTGAGTCAGATCTGACTCATAGCGACCCCTCTTTGGGTTTCCAAGGCAGTATCACTACACAGGTAGCTTGCCCAACTTTATTTCCGAGGGTTTATAAGCCATGAAAATAAGGATACAACAAGAATAAAAGAAAATTATAGTTAACTAATAAAAACAGTAAAAGCCCATTCTCTGCATTAACACTTCTACCATACTGAGTTACTAAAGGGAATACCTGTTTGCAGTTATTTTTTTTTCCTTACCTATAAATTCTTTTTTTTTAACTTCCATTCTTCAGATATTACAGCTGTTACTAAGCAAAATTTCTCTATGGTATTACTCAGCAAAATTGATAATTCTGGAAGATCATGGTTTATCATAATTTATCATAGACTTTATTTCTCAAATAAGACTAGTCATTTTCTTCCACTTTTCTCTGTAATGACTCCATCTTCTAATACCTGAAATCTAAGTATTCTCAACTAAACCACCACTTGGGTAATTTCATAGGAAGAAGGTAGCACAGAATTACTCTGAAGGTAATAGCACATTAGAGAGTAAGAAAGATTTATAGAGTAAACCTGTAACAATCATTTATAATTTTATTAGAAGATGTGAAATATCATTATCATGGACCTCAAATGACCCACCTCTAGTCTGAAGGAGCTGTGGTGGTGTAGTGGTTAAGGCATTTGGCTGCTAACCAAAAGGTCAACGTTTGGAACCCAACATCTGCTCCAAGGAAGAAAGATGAGGCAGTTAGCTTCAGGAAAGATTCACAGCCTTGGAAACCCAGTGGAGGTCACTATGAGTCAGAATCAACTTGACAGCAATGAGTTTGTATTTTTTGGTTTGAGTCTGTTTATTGGAGTCCCAGTGGCACAGTGATTAAGTTACTGGGATGCTAACAGAAGGGCCAATAGTTGCAACCCATCACCCACTCTGCAGGAGAATGATGAGGCAGCCTACTTCCATAAAGATTTACAGCCTTGGAGATCCTACGGGGCAGTTCTATTCTATTCTATAGGGTCGCAATGAGTCTGAGTCAACTCGATGGTAGTGGGATTTTTTGAATTAGCCTATTTACTACTTGAATTAAATGCTTCTAAATCTCAGATGGGGGCAGTGATGCTACAGTGGTAGAATTCTCATCTTGGATCAATCCCAGCCAATTCAACTCATGCCAGCCACCACCCATCTCTCATTGCAGGTCTGCATGTTCTACTATTATGCTGAACAAAGATCACTGATGGTGCAATGGTTAAGTGCTCAGCTCCTGAACAAAAGGTGGGCAGTCCAAACCTACTAGCTGCTCTGCCAGGAAGAAAGAACTGGCCATCTTCTCCCGTAAAGATTACAGCCTAGGAAACCCTATATGGCACATCTACTCTATTTTATATGGTCACTATGAGTAGGAGTCAACTCTACCACAAATAAAAACAGTGTGTTAGTATGTATTCAAATCCTTCTTAGGTGTACAAAATGCCAAACCAAACCAAAACTCCCTGAGTCAATTCCAACTCATAGCAACCCTACAGGACAGAGTAGAACTGCCCCATAAGATTTCCAAGGATGTAATCTTCACTGAAGCAGACCACTACATCTCTCTCCCACGGAGTGGCTGGGTTTCAATCACCAACCCTTCAGGTAGCAGCTAAGCTAAGCTTTAACCACTGTGCCACCAGGGTTCCTACAAAATGCCAAAAACATACATTATCTCTAATCACACAGTCCCAAAAATAGCAAACCAGAAGATAGTATAAGTATGGTGATTTTATAGGTATGAAAATAATTATCCTGCTGCAAGGGTGTGAATTTCAATATTCCCAAAGTAATTCTTAATTCACTTTCTGAAAACTGTAACATCTGATTCTAAGAACAAAGCAAAATAATCACAGCCTCCATTATGAAATATACCTCAATCACACTTTCTTCCTAAAATCCCCCGATCAGAATACTTTCACACAAATTTATGAAACTTATGAAACACAGATCTGTATAATTCAAAAAAAATTTCTGGACTTCTTAAATTTTTTCAGTATTCAACAGAAATCAACAGCTTGTCTCACATTCAATCCCACTCCCATATGTTTATTATCAGCTTCAAGTGGGGGGGAAGCATTGCTCAAAAAGACTAAGTTTCAAAATATATGCATGTGCTCTGCAGGAACAAGAGAAAATAATTTCAACCCAAAGATTCTGGCAAAATTATTTGGAAAATCAGATATTTGAGACATTTGGATCATCTATATTCCACTTTAACGGTTTTACTTTAAGTACCATGTGTAAGAAAGCACACAGAATGAAGACTGTTTATTTTAAACATGGAACATTTTGTGATCACTCTGTCAGGAAAAAAAAGTAGTTTCCATACTACATATAAATGATGTTTATATAATTTATATATGCCATTGCAATAAAAAGGAGCTCTGGTAGTGTAGTGTCTAAGGCATTTGACTGCTAACCAGAAGGCTGGGCGTTCAAACCCACAAGGCACTCCTTGGAAGGAAGGTTAGGCAATCTACTTCCTTAACGATACCGCCTCAGAAACCCAAGGAGGGGTCGCTATGAGTCGGGTCCGACTCGACGGCACATAACAACAACAACAACAATTGCAATAAAACATCAAAATCAAGAAAATAACTTTAGTCTTGCAGTCTTTCTCCAATATGTAAACTTGTGTGTTATTATATAGGACAACATTTAGGATATTGTACATAGACCACATTTATATTTTAACCATGCACATTGGCTTAAAAATAAGCATTTGTTCATTTGTAGAGGTTCTAAAATAAATCAAGCAGCAGACACCAGAAAACTGAATGTGAAATAATATTCACTTCTATTCCCTTTCTGTCTAGTTATCATGGGAACCTCTGTTTCCTTCCAGCACAGGCTTTTGTTCTCTGAACCAAAGGCTACAGGGGCAGTAGGAGGATAAAGGATGGCAGGACAGAAAAGGATCACTGAGAATAAATTCAGGTGGATCCCATGGAAAATGTTAATGCTAGGTGGAAAGACTATGTTCTTAATGTTTCTAAATACAAGGAACTCTCCACATTCAAAATACTTACAATTCAGGATTTCAGATACATGCAGAAGTTATGACAATCCATACTCTCTCAGTTCATAGTGTGTGTGCCCCTACGGCAGTCATTAAAGGAAGTAAGTGGGCTCGGCTTGGACTCCAGGAAAGAAATAAAGTTCAGAAGTTCCTTTTTTTTTGCCTCTTCTATGCCTACTATTTAGAGATTGATGAGGATTAACTCATACTTAAATACCCTCTGGGACCGTTAAATCTATTTTAAATCCATAGTCCCTTTTGAATTATTTTCATCAGATATAACACAAAAGCACTGATCAGTAAGAGCTGTTTTTGTTTTGGTTGGAGAGAGAAAACATAAATTTGGTATTTAGTAGGAGCTCTGGTAGCACAGTGCCTAAGGCACTTGACTGCTAACCAGAAGGCTGGCAGTTCAAATCCACCAGCCACTCCTCGGAAGGAAGTTTGGACAATCTACTTCCGTAGTGATACTGCCTCAGCAACCCAAGGAGGGGTGGCTGTGAGTTGGGTCCGACTCGATGGCACATAACAACAACAGTGCTTGTGTAAAGAGTTTGTGTTAGATGGAAAAGGAGAGAGAGTGTGTAGCAGGTAGACACTGGGCTTTTGAGGATGTTAAAGTCAGAGAACTGTTTATAAAAGGAGAAGGATTGTGAAATGCAGAAAGAAGAGTTTCAAAAACAAACTTTGACTACTATTTCATCTAGATCACAATGATGCCAGTTGTTGTAGGGTGAGGATATGCAAAGGAGTATTATATAAAATTAAAATGTGAACGACCCTCAGAAGCCCCTTTAAGCTATTACTTAGGAGACCTTCTAAATCATCCATGAATGCTGAAAATCTATTATTTGTGTCGGTGATACTAAGCCCACTTCATCAGAATAGGTTCCATTTCTGAATACTTATTTCCTTATTCTTTTTATGTTTTCTTGAAGCTTTTTATAGTATCTGATGCTCTGAACCATGATAGCAAATGTTTCCTTTTCCAAATACATCCATTTATAAAATACTCACTGGATGCATTTACCAATAAGTAAAAAGGTTGTTGTGGTTAGGTGCTGTTAAGTAGGCCATGATTCACAATAACCCCAAGTATAACAGAAACATTGCTGGATCCAGTGCTATCCTCATAATCATTGTTATGTTTGATCCCATTGTTGCAGCCACTGTGCCAATCTATTTTATAGTGGATCTGCCTCTTTTTCACTGACCCTCTACTTTATCAAGCATGATGTCCTTCTCCAAGGATGTTCATTCCAGGTAAGACATCCAAAGTAACCAAGACAAAATCTCACCATCCTTGCTTCTAAGGAGCATTCTGGCTATGCTTCCTCCAAAACAGATTTGTTTGTTTTTTGGTAGTTCATGGTATATTCAATATTCTTCACCAATACCACCATTCAAATATGTCACTTCTCTCCTTCAGTCATCCTTTTGCATTGTCCAGCTTCTCATGCATATGAGATGATTGAAAATACCATGGCATGGCATGGGTCAGGCATACCTTAGTCATCAAAGTAGCATCTTTACTTTTTAAGATTTTAAAGAGGTCTTTTGCAGAGATCTGCCCAATTCGATAGGTCATTTGATTTCTTGACTGCTCCTTCCACATATTAGTGGAAGGTAAAAAATAACTTAAGAAAACAAGGTCACTTCTTGGAGAACCTTAGAGATCTCCAGGTATTTGAACATAGCTCTAATACCACACTCTCTCCCCTTCAATTGTCTTTTATAATGAGGAAAAACTTTCGCAGTTCTAACTGCCTTAGTTGGGTAGCCCTGTTGAATGTTGCATTTGTAACTAACTACAACATGTAAGATTTATTTTGAGAAGTTCAATATTGTAATAGGACTCTGGGCACCATATTAAAATTAATGTGATTTTGTAATATGCCAGAAATATTTACAAACACAATAAACCTCAAATTTTTGTTGATTTTTCTGTCTTTCCTGTCATTTTCTATCAAGGCATCACAGTAGTTGGCCAACCTATACAACTCCTCTCTTGAACCTGAAGAAGAAAAAGGAAAATTAAATAAACAGAGACACCCAAAACCAAACTAAACCAATTCCTACTCATAGAAACCATATAGGACAGAGTAGAACTGCCCTCATAGACATTATAAGGCTATAAATTTTTTCTGAACAGACAGCCACATCTTTCTCCCCCAGGGCCAGTGATGCATTTGAAGCACCAACCTTTCGGTTAGCTGCCAAGAGCTTTAACCACTGCACCACCAGGCATCTTTCAAAGGAGAAAGAGCAACATAAATGCTTTTATGTGAATAGGAAACAAAGAGACTATATTCTGATTCTAAAATGACACACCCCCAATTCTCACAATAAGTTGTGCCCATCCCTACATTGATTATTTTTTTTAAAAAAAAAAAAGGAATTTTTGATTGTTTTGTCATCAAAATCATGAGTTTCTTCATTTTCCCAGCATCTCATACTAGTTTATAAAAGTTAAGATATTCCCATTCTTGAAGACAAGATATTCCCATTCTTGAAGACAAGCAAACATGGCATAAAATCTTTCTTTCTTTTTTTTACAATTCTATGACTATTTGAATATATTATTATAATTTTCAGTGAGAATTAATTAAAAACACAAAAAATATTGTCCTATACTATTTTAGGGAGGCAAACTTGTCTGTCGGTTTGTCCTACCATGGTGACGTGTTGATGTGAGTTTTGAGGCTGAGCCACTGGTGTTTCTAACCCAGCGGGATGCACATGGTGCACAGGTATCATCCCAGCTTACAGACTGAGACAGACTAGGAAGAAGGAGGAGGC
>NW_006921662.1:534653-541213 GCF_000298275.1 Orycteropus afer afer
CTGGAGGAAGTGCACCCGAAATGCTCCTTGGAAGCGAGAATGGCCAGACTTCGTCTCACCTATTTTGGTCATGTTGTCAGAAGGGACCATTCCTTGGAG
Source organism: Orycteropus afer afer (assembly GCF_000298275.1). NCBI lineage: Eukaryota > Metazoa > Chordata > Mammalia > Tubulidentata > Orycteropodidae > Orycteropus > Orycteropus afer. The sequence continues at coordinate 534,753 of NW_006921662.1, forward strand.
AAGGATGTCATGCTTGGTGGGGTGGAGAGTAGACGAAAGAGGGGGAGGCCTTCAACGAGATGGATTGACACACGGTGGCTGTGATGATGGGCTCAAGTATAGCAGGGATCGTGGAGCTGGTGCAGGATTGGACAGTGTTTCATTGTGCTGTGCACGGGATCGCTATGAATCAGAAACAACTCGACAGCACCTAACATATTATTTTTGAGTAACATAATGCTCCCATGAACATTCTCACTCAACTGTAACACTTGAAGTAGGCAGCTTGGTGTTAATTAATATCCAAGATGTGATTTTTCATGGCCCCTGTGGATGTTATTCTCATATAAATTTTATGGCTCAATATGATCTCTGTAGTAAAGAGAAAAAGAAGGTAAGCTGACAGGAAAACTGACTTACTGGCCCAGCATGTACATAGGATTTATTAATTAACAGCAAAGTAATTCCATTTTGCTTACCACAGCCCCTGTCTAATCTCATCAAGGTGATGAAAAGTGTGCAAAGGGAAAAGAAATAATTAGTAAATTACCAAAAAGTAAATACAGATAGATAGATATAAATATTTTTGAAGATTTTTTTTAAATAAGATCAGCCAATTTGCTTGATCAAGTAAGTCAACTAATCAGTTTTCAGTATGAATATTACATGAAAACATATATTTACTATTTTAAAGCACCCTTACCCCTCCCACCAAAGAAAACAAATGCCTTCATCAAGGAATACCTTTCAGAATTATTGAGAAGCAGCAATTAGTTCTGACCAAATTAGTCTTATATTGCAAGATGTGAGAGGGTGCCCATTCTGCCAGGGAATGCTCTGTAATATTTTATCTCAATGTTGTCACTAACATGTTACAAATTAGCATCCTGGCAAAGGGGTGATGTCTAATACTTAGGAAAAAAGCACTCCTTAACTGCAACCTAATATTATAATAGAGTGAGTGATTGATTTTTATTTCTAATAACAAAATGACATCATCTAATGAGCCTGAAGAGATTTTTTTCTTCAGCAGCAGCAACCTTACCCCATCCACTGCTGAAGAAATTGTGAATGCATCGCTCATATATCACATGCAAATGTGCACAAACTATATGTGCCAAATAAAATCAAATGGTCAAATCTGGAAAAAATCAACTTCCTATTAAAAATTAACAAGGAAGATCATCAAGTTAAAGATATTATTATTAAAGATATTTGAGCTTTTTTAGTCTGAGGCTTTTCTAGTAAAATGGGAAGAATAGTATTTACAACATTAAAAAAAGAGAGAGGGAGAACAGGCCCACAACCACTACAACCAGCCAAGTAATGTGTAACTTACCAGAATCACTAATATCTTTGGCGATCTGATCAGTGATTTGCCGGGAAAAAAGAATCAAAAATAAGTGGGTCATAGACTAAGGGTAAGATGACAACCTGCTGAATTAAATAAGGTTATGATTCAACTAATATTGGCTTATTAGTTAATAGGAGCTCTGGTAGCATAGTGCCTAAGGTACTTGACTGCTAATCAGAAGGCTGGCGGTTCAAACCCACCAGCCACTCCTTGGAAGGAAGGTTGGGCAATCTACCTCTGTAGTGATACTGCCTCGGAAACCCAAGGAGGGGTCGTTATGAGTCGGGGCTGACTCGACGGCACATAACAACAACATTGGCTTTTCCTCCTAAATACTGTTCATGGTTTCCAGTTTACTTCTTCTTTTACGTAGTTAAGATTTATCCTTTTTTTTTTCTTCTTCTTTTATTGTAGTGAAAACATACACAACAAGACATTTGCCAGTATAACAACTTCCCCATTTACATCTCAGGGACACTGATGACATTTTTCATGTTGTGCTACCATCAGTGCTATACTTTCCCAAAATATTCCACCACCATTATCATTAACTCAATGTCCCACAAACAAAAGCTTCCCCTTTCCCACCTCCCTCTTGCCCCTGATAACCACTAATAATCTTTGCTTTCTCTATATTTTTGTTGTTATTGTTCAACCTATCTAGCAATTTAGCCTCCTCTCTGCTCCAATCCCTAGTAACCAACAAAGAAAATTTCCTTCTATGTATAAACTTTTCCTTGACTTTTTACAATAGTGGCCTAATACAATATTTTTCCTTCTGTGATTGACTTATTTCACTCAGCATAATGTCCTCCAAGTTCATCCACGTTATGTGGTGTTGTGCACATTCTACATTACTCTTTAGGGTTGCACAGTATTCCATTGTGTCTATGTACTGCCAATTGTTTATCCACTCCTCAGTTTATGGGCACTGAGGTTGTTTCCATTATCTTTGCTATTATGAATAGTGCTGTGATGAACATGGATGTTCAAGTCCTGCCTCTCACTTCTTTAGGATATGTACCTAGTAATGAGATTGCTGGATCAAATGGTATGTCTATGTTCAACTTTTTAAGGAATCACCATAACGATTTCCATAGTGATTGTATCATTTTAAAAGTCCCACCAGCTGTGTATGAGAGTCTCAATCTCTCCACATCTTGGCCACCATTTGTTATTTTTTGTCTTGTTGAACACTGCTATGAATGCTGGGGTAAGATGGTATGCCATAGTTGTTTTGATTTGCAACTCTCTGATGGCTAATGATCATGAGCATTTCTTCATATTTTTATATGGGCTACCTGAATAGTTGTTTGTTTTTTTGTTGTTGAAGTTTTCTATAAATTTTAGAGACAAGTCCTTTGTCCCACATGTCATCGCCAAGTATTTTTTCCCATTCTATAGGTTCTCTTTTTACTCTTTTGGCAAAGTCTTTTGATGGACATAAGAATTTAACTTTTAGAAGGCCCCAATCATCTAGTTTATCTTCTGCTGTTTTTGCAACTTGGGTTATGCGTGATAGTTTATTTATGCCATAAGTTAAGGCCCCTAAGTTTTCCCCTACTTTTTCATTGATCAACATTATAGTTTTAGGTTTCACTTTAAGTCTTTGATCCATCTGGAGTTAGTTTTTGTGTATGGTCTCAGATATGAATCTTATTTCATTTTTTTGCATATGGATATTCAGTTTTGCCAACACCATTTGTGAAAGAGACTATCTCTTCCCCATTTAATGGATTGCAGCCCTTTGTCAAAGATCAGCTTTTTGGTCAATGGATTGATTTCTGGGTTCTTCTGTTTCACTGATGTGTTTGTCATCGTACCAATACCAGATTCTTTTGACAACTTTGCCTGTGTAGCAGGTTTTGAGATCTGAGAGTGTGAGACCCCCTACTTTGTTCTTCTTCTTCAATAGTGCTTTGCTTATCCTAGGTCTCTTTTCTTTCCTTATAAAATTAGTGATTGGTTTTCCACATCTTTAAAGAATGTTGATGGAATCTGGATCCAGATTACATTAAACATGTAGATTGCTTTGGATATTATTGACATTTTCACAATGTTCAATCTTCCTATCCATGTGCATGGTATGTTCTTCCATTTATCTGGAAGATCTCTTACAGTTTCTTGAAATACTGTTTTGTAGTTTTCTTTGTATACATCTTTTGTGTTCCTTGTTAGATTTATTCCCAAGTATCTTACTTAACACCAGGCAATGTTTCATTCTGCTGTTCATAGGGTTACTGAGTCAGAGATGACTCGACAGCACCTAACAACTACAACAATTGTAAATGGTATTGATTTCCTTTTTTCCTTTTCAGAGACCTCTTTGCTGGTGTAGAGGAATCCAACTGATTTTTGTATGTTGATCTTATATCTTGCCATTATGCTAAATCATTCAATAAGTTCCAATAGTTTTATTGCTGAGTCTCTTGGGTTTTCTCTATATAGGATAAATCAACTAAAAATAGGGATAGATATATTTCTTCCTTGGATGCCTTTGATTTCCCTTTCTTGCCTTATTGTCCTGGCTAGGACTTCCAATACAATGTTGAATGGAAGTGGAGATACATGTTATCCTTGTCTGGTTCCTGTTAGCAAGGGGAATGGTTTCAGTCTCTCTCAATTGAAAATAATGTTGGTTGTTAGTTTTGCATATATGTTCTTTATTAAGTTGAGGAATTTCCCTTCTATTGCTATTTTTCTGAGAGTTTTTATCAGGAATGGATGTTGGATTTTATCAAATGCCTTTTCTGCATTTATTGATATGATCATATGATCCTTTTCCTTTATTTTACTTATGTGATTGATTATGTTGACTGTTTTTCTAATGTTAAACCATCCTTGCATACCTGGTATTAATCTCATTTGTTCATGATGTATTATCTTTCTGATAATTGTTGGAGTCTACTGGCTAGGATTTTGTTGAAGATTTTTGCATCTATATTCATGAGGGCTATTGGTCTGCAGTTCTCCTTTCCAGTGGTGCCTTTGCCTGGTTTTGGTAGCAGGGTTATATTTGTTTTATAAAATGAATTTGGGAGGATTCCATCCTTTTCTACATTCTGGAATAGTTTGAGTAGGATAGTGTCACCTCTTCTCTTAATGACTGGTAAAATTCTCCAGTGAAACCATCTGGGCCAGGACTTTTTTTGTTGGTAATTTTTTTAATGACCTGTTCAATTTCTCCTTTTGCTATGGGTCTGTTCAAATTTACCTCAGTCTGTGTTGGTTTAAGAAAAAATAGTGTGTTTCTAGAAATTTACCCATTTCTAGAAATTTGTCCATTTCTTCTAGGTGTTCAAATTTATTGAAGTATAGTTCTTCATAGTATCCTGATATGATTCTTTTTATTTCTGTTGGTTCTGTTATGATGTCACTCCTTTCAATTCTAATTCATGTTACTTGCATCTTCTTCTTTTCCTTTGTTAAGTTTGCCAGTGGTTTGTTGATCTTATTAATCTTTTCAAAGAACCAACTTCTTGTTAATTTCTTCCATTGTCTTTCTATTTTCTGTTTCATTGATTTCTGCTTGAATCTATTACTTTTTTTCTTCTGGTGACTATAGGCTTTATTTGCTGTCTTTCTAATTGTTCAAGATGTTGGCTTAAGGTGTTGATTTTGGTTCTTTCTTCTTTTTGGATGTGTGCATCTATTACTATAAATTGCTCTCTAATCACCGCTTTTGCTGTGTCTCAAGGATTTTGATATGCTGTATTTTCATTCTCATTCAATTCAAGAAATTATTTCCTTTCATTTTTTATTTCTTCTATTACCCAGTCATTTTTAAGGAGGGTGTTGTTCAGTTTCTATGTGTTTGCTTTTTCCATTGGTCTTGCTAGTGCTGATTTCTAATTTTATAGCACAGTGATCTGAGTAGATGCTTTATAGTATTTCAATGTTCTAAATTTATTAAGGCTTGCTTTCTAGCCTAACATATGGTCTATCCTGGAGAATGTTCCATGTATGTTAAAAAGAAAGCATATTGTGCTGTTGTTGGGTGAAGTGCTCTGTAGATGTCTATAAAGTCAACTTGGTTGATCGTATTGTTTAGTTCTTCTGCATCTTTGTTGAGTTTCTTTACAGTTGTCCTATCTTTAATTGAAAGTGGTGTATTAAAGTCTCCTGCTATTTCTCTACTAGTCATCTATTTGTCTCTTCAATTCTGGTAAATATGCTTTACATATTGTGTCATTCTTTCATTGAATGCATAGAAAATTATTATGGTTATGTCCTCTTGGTCAACTGATCCTTTAATCATTATATAATGTCCTCCCTTGTCTCTTACAGTCTTTTTTGTCTTAAAGTCTATTTTATGAGAAATTAATATTGCCACTCCTGCTCTCTTTTGGTTGCCATTTGCTTGGTATATCTTTTTCCAACCTTTGATTTTTAGTCTCTTTTTGTCTTTGTGTCCAAGATGAGTCTCTTGTAGACAGCATATTGATAAGTCACATTCCCTTATGCAGTCTGCATCTCCTCATCTCTTGAGTGATGTGTTTAATCCACTTACATCCAATGTAATTATCAATAAGTATGAATTTATTGATGTCATTTTGTTATGTTCCTTTGTGGTTGCTGATTTCTTTGTTCCCTATAATTTTCTGTGCTGAGCTGATTTAGTTCATGAGTCATGTTATCATCTCCTTCATTGCTATTGTTTAGTATTTGCTAATTATTTGTGCTTGTCATCTTTTTATTTTTTTTATTTTTATTCTTTTTATTTTTATTTATTGATACAAAGGTTTATTATTTCTCTTTGAGGTTATCCTGTAATTTATAATTTCCATCCCAAATTTAAAATAGTCTGTTCTATCTTGCAATTGTCTTGACGTCCTCCCCATTTAGAAGTTCTGTAACTACACCATTTGTTCCCTCTTTTTGGTTTGTAGTTGTCCTAATTTACCAATCGATGTCTCTGGTTCCCTTCTACAGGCTTGTCAGCTTATTTTACTTTGGATATGTCTATCATTAGATTGGTTTCTGGGTTATGTTCTCATGTGTGTTAATCATCAATTGTTTGTGGTTGTTGGTTCTCTGTCCAAAGGACTCCCTTTAGCATCTTTTGTACATTTGGCCTTATTTTAACAAACCCCCTTAATTTCTGCTTACCTGGAAATCTCCTAATTTC
>NW_006921662.1:541313-599936 GCF_000298275.1 Orycteropus afer afer
TATATATATATATATATCATCCCATTGCCTTCTCACCTGCATGGTTTCTGCCAAGAAATCAGAGCTCAGTCTTATTGGTTGCCCTTTGTAGGTAATTTTTCATTTTTTTCATACTGCTTTCAGGATTCTTTCTTTCTTTGGTTTTGGTGAGTTTGATGATAATATGTCTTGGTAATTTCTTTCGGGCTCAATCGCTTTTGGGTTCATTGAGATTCTTAAATGGATATATTTTCATCTTTAATCATATTAGGGAAATTCTCTTCCAACAAATCTTTGACAATTTTCTCTGTGGTTTTATCTGTGTCTTCCTGTTCTGGAATTCTGATTACATGCAGGTTATTTCTCTTGATGGTATCCCACATGAATCTTAAGGTTTCCTCACTATGTTTTGATCTTTTGTCTGATTGATCCCTTAACAATGTAGTATTGAGCTATTTGTCTTCAATCTCATTAATTCTGTTTCCCATTAATTCAATTCTACTCCATTGCACATTCAATGTGTTATTACTGAAATCTTAGTATTAATCTTCTGAATTTCTTTGTTGTTTTTGTATTGTTTCTAACTTTTGTTTATGTTGTCAATTTATTCTTATAAATTGGTTCTAGAGTTTTGTCTGTGTTTCCCTTAATTTTGTCAGTGTTTTTCTTGATCTGTCTCTCAATCCGTTGAAGGTACCCAAATATCATTCTTCTGAATTCCTTATCAATGAGTTCCAATGTTTTTTTTTTCTTCCTCAGGGATATTTTCTGGGTTTGTATCCTGATCACTATTTTCTGTTACTTTACATTCCTTTTTTGTGTGGGCTGTGATGGTCTGCAGTCTCTGAGACATTGTAGTGTTACTGTATCTATATTTAATTTGTGGTTGCATGTTGGTGTGATTCACACAGGATTTTTTTTTTTTTAATTATTTCATTTTGATATCTGTGTAAGCAGGGTACTGTGCCCTTCTATTTGCTAGTTGTTAGCATTTAGACACTCACCACCTGTCTCTTTGTGGGTGCAATAGAGAATGAGATTTTGTGCACAGATCTCTGCTGGCTGTTCATGAAGAGCAATTGAGGGTGTGCTGAGCTGCTATTGACCATTTTCTATTGTTGGTCAGTTGGTGCAAAAGCAAGTAGTTACCCTCACTCACTGGGTAGGACAGCAGGTATAGTCAGGTTGTGTGGGAACAGTTGCTGTCTCCCACTCAGTTAGACAAAAAAAAAAAAAAAAATTTAAAAAACCACCAAAAAAACTAAAACAAAAGAACAAAAAACTCAAACCACATAAACAGGAACAACTGTGAAAGAAAAAAAGAGAAATGCAATATATAAGAAGAATTTTCAAAATATGTTGAAAAAGAATAAAAGCAAGATAATTGAGAAAAAGAGAAAAAGAAAAAAAAAAAGCCACAATATCTGGGAAAGGTAGAATGAAAGAAAAGTGCAAGAGGACTCACCACCTATCTCAGGCACTCACCACCTGTAAAGTTAAAACTGTAAAGTTAAAACAAAAGATAGGAAGAACCAAAAGAAATAAGAAAGAAAGGAACCAGGAAAAGGGAAGAGAAAAGAAAAAAGAAAAGAAAAAAAACATGAGCCAAGGATGGGAAAGAGGGAAAAAAAAATGAAGGAGGAAGATAAAAAGAAAAATTTAAAAAACAAATAAACAGAAACAAAACTTTGGGGAGCAGGGCACAGCACCCAGGCTCTGCCATGACACAGAACAGAATGGAGACCCCCACAGGTCAAAAACATGGGGGGAGGCGGGGGATTGGCCATACCTCCCTTCATCAAGAGAGGGTGGAGCCCAAGAATAACAAGCAGATTACCCCACCTCTTCAATCATCAGTCTCCAGCTTGGTTGTCTGCCCTGTTCTTGACAGGTGGAGCACACTTCCAGATCGCAGTTTAAGCAAGAACGCCACCTGGCACACACTCAAAATAGCTGTGCCGGCAGCTTGGAACATCCAGAATGGCTGTGACTTCAGGACAGCTGCCAACGGTCCATAGTTCAATGTGTCCCTTCTTTGTTGTTCCACCTTCTGGTCATTAGACACAAATGCAGTCCCTGCCCATGCACCCTTAAGCAGACCTGATTCTTAGGTTGCTATGGTGAAATATGCAAAAAGGCTGTGCCCTCAGGACAGCCAGCAGTCTGCAGATCCATTTGTCTCCTTACTCACTATTTCATTCAGGGTCTTCTACTAGGTGGTATTTAATCCACTTCTTTATCCTTCCCTTCAAAACTCAGTGTTCCAGGATAGTCTTCTGTCTTCTGTATCAGTTTCAACTGGTTTCTCATTACTTTGTTGCAGAGGATCTGTGTAGCTTGTCTGCCTACTTTGTCATCTTGCTGGAATTCAACATGTATCTTTTTTCAGAGCTGAATCTTCCTTATTATTTTGTGAAAATATATTAAAACTGAACAAAAGTAATGTACTGAATTAACTGTACCAGTTCTTGAAATGTTTTTATTATACATAGAAAATCTAGTTATAATTGTTTAATTCCATCAGTTTTATGTACAGTTTTACGAAAAGGTGACGAAACATTGCTATTCTTTATAAAGCTAGAAATATCTTGAGGGGCAGGTTTTTTAAAATAATAATTTGAAAAAGCTATATGTAAATAAAAAATAAGTAGGTAAACAAATGGCTGTTTTACTTGGGAAAAATAAAAATTCACTGAATATTTTCCTTAAATTGATCCAACCTAACTTGGAGCTTTCAAAAATCACTTGAATGAGGAATCGTGTTTTTAACTATTGTTTTAGGAAATAATTTATTTATTTTCAATATAAATCACAGAGAAATGAAATATTGCTTCTGTTATTTAATATTATAGCATATTATTTATGAATAATCTGAAAACTATTAGAAGTAATATAATAAAACACATCTCGAAAGTTACTGAAGACTACTTGAAAACATATTTTGTGTCCACGTAGGAATTATTCCCATGAATATACATATTTATAAGTTAATAAACCATCCCTCCAATGTTGAACATTTAGGTTGGTTGTAATTATGCAGTATTATAAATAAACTATGAATAGTAAGCACCTTGGTGGGTAAAGCTCTTACTGTGTCTCACATTATGTGTTCCAGGTAGATTCCCTGAAGTGAATTTGCTTGGTCAAAGACTATTAACACTTCACTGTTCTTGATAAATACTGCCAAATCTCTTTGCAAAGGGTTGCACAAATTTACACTCCCACTAATAGCATAAAAACGTTTGGCTTTATTATATTCTTTGCCATGCTAAATAGTATAATTGTAAAAAGCACTACTAAATACAGAACCTCATTTGAATGTTTTATTGAGATGTATTTTTCTATGATTAGTATTCTAACCATATTTCATCTTTTCTAAATTTTCTGTTTAATGCTATGCAAAATATCATCTGGAAATTTTTATTGTAAAGAAATCAATCAATTTTTGTATTTTTCCCTGGTGTTTTCTGCTCTTTAATTTGTGAAAGTTTGTGTGTGTGCATGTATACACATGGAACATTTTAAATAAAATAAAATCATTCTTTTTCTTAAAGACACATACTTCCACAGTCTTTTCGTACTCGTAGGAAGTTTTTCTCCATTCATGTATTTGATAAATACTTACTTAGACTCTTTTTTAATAACTTGATCTTTTCATATAGTGTCCTTTTTTTATTCATTCCTCTAAAAATACTGGTAAGATGTCTATAATGCATCATGGAAGGATATGTTAAATCACCCATAGCACAGTAGTGAACAATATCTGATGATAAGTCCTTGTGTTCATATACCTTAAAGTCTAGTGTACATGAAAGCCATTAGTGACAAAGGCTAAATTGGGTTAGAGGGTGGTTAAGCAGAAAAATAATCATGTACCAAAGCAATTTAATGTGAGTTCTGATAAAATGAAATAAAAACAATGTAGCTGGAGATGAGTAGGAGGAAAGCATGGAAAGATAGATAGGGGGACCATGCAGCACTGCAGACGATGTTAGGATTTCTGGTCTTTATTCTAAGCAAAATGGAAAGCATCAAAAATTTTCTGAATTGTAAACAGGGGAGACATGCTTAGTTTTATATTTCAAAATTATCTCCTTGGCTATATAGAGCAGAGAATACACTGGACATCAATTATCTCTTCCAACTAAGGAAAAGCCCAAGTATCAAATGGTAGAAGCTTGGTATAGGATGAGAGTGATAAAGGAGAACAGTGGATACATTCAGGATATACTTTGTTTATAAAACCAATAGGAACTGGCAATGAACTGCATATCATGGAGAAAGGTATAAAGGTGACTCTCCAATTATTTTATAACAGAACGATATATTCCTCAGAATTTCAGTGCACAGGAAGAAAAACGATGAGCTTGGTTTGGTACCCACTCAATACGACGTGACTGAAATAAATCAAATGAAAACGTTAAGTTGGTAATTGGATAATTTACTTTGAACATTATTTTGGTAAGATAAGATTCTAATTCCTTTTTCCTTTTCTGTATAGCTAATTACCCCAGAGAAGAAGTCCTGGTGGCAGAGTGGTTAAGCACTCAGCTACAAACTGAAAGGTTGGTGGTTCAATTTGAACCCACTGCAAATTGGGCAGCTCCTCTGTGGAACAAAGATGTAGCAGTCGGTTTCCACAGAGGTTAGAACCTTAGAAACCTTATAAAGCAGATTCTGTCCCATAAGATCACTATGAGTCAGAATCAATTTGATACCAAAAGATTTTGTTTTGTTTTGTTTTTTTATAGTTACCTGAGAACAAACTCTGTTTTTGCTTGGTGTCTTTAACAACTTCTCTTCATGTCAAAAATAAGCAAACAAATAAACAAACCAAACAAACACAAATTTTACAAACCTATATACCAACAAAAACATTCTTTTCCTCTATACTATCTTGGACATTTTCCATTTCCTCTAGATTCCTCTTGGTTTTCATTTCCTCTAGAATCCCTAGATGGGGAAAACTGTAATGTGTTTGACTAGTGGCCAAAAGGTTAGTGTTTCTCACCCACTCAGAGGCATCTCAGAAGACAAGCCTGACTATCAGCTTCTGAAAGATCACAGCTTAAAAACCCTATGAAGCAGTTTGAGGGTGCACACATGGGGTTGCCATGCGTCAGTTTCAATTCAATGACAACTAACAACAACAAGAGTCTCCAAATCTAATGCAGAATCTTTGCTTCAAACTCATTGCTTGTTCTCCACCTACCCTCTGTTTGAAGAATTAATATATATGTGTAGAAACTTGATTCTTTACAAACTATCCTAGTATTCAAGCTTTCCAACACCTGTGCATTGGGTTCTGGGTTATGTTGATTCTATGGCTTCAATCACGAGTCTTTCCTACCAATTGTCAGGATTCTTGGGACTCTACCCTATATTCTGTTTCTTAGACCTCCCAATTGCCCAGAAGGGAGAGCTAAGAGATATTAGGAATATAGGAGGAATAAAAAACATTTATTGCTGTTATTCTCTCCTAAAAGGTTATGTTTTCGTTCAAAAGTGCTTCTCTCTCCCTCACATTTACTTCCTAATCACTAGTAATGAAGAATTACCATGACTGGATTAATATAATCGTCAGTGTAATTGGTGAGTTCCTGTATTACAAAATCATCAGTGTGGTCGGCTACACCAAAATACAACAGACTGTAACCTGTCTTTATCCCTTTATCCCCAACAACACATATTTGGCATCCATTACCACTTCATTAAATATTTACATAGTTAAATAACAGAAATAATCAGGCAACCAGGTTTGCTGGTCTGACAGAACCTGGTGGAACCCCTGAAACTATGGGCCCTAGCTGCCCTTCAAGTTTGGAACTGAACCCACTCCTGTGGCTTCCAGCCAAATAAAAGACAGGCAATATGAGCTGAACATTTACATTAGGTAGGTATACTCTCTGGAGAAATCAATCATGGAAGAATAGAAGGGCTGTGCATGCACAGAGAGACAGCTCAGGGGACAGGAGTGCATCAGAGAGAAGGACACAGAGAAGAGGTGGCTATGGAGAAGAAGCAGGAGGAGAGCTGTTGCATTGTGGGAGATTACAGTCAATGTCATGAAACAAAGTGTACATGAACTGCTGTATGGAAGATAAATTTGCACTGTAAACTTTCATGCAAATCATAAAATTAAAAAAAAAAAAAAAAGAATGAAGCAGTGAAGGAAAAGATAATTTGGGGCAGGAGATCACTTGTTGTTATGTGCCGTCAAGTCAGACCCAACTCATAGTGACCCCTCCTTGGGTTTCTGAGGCAGTATCACTAGGGAAGTAGATTGCCCCTTCTTCCTTCCGAGGAGTGGCTGGTGGATTTGAACCGCCAGCCTTCTGGTTAGCAGTCAAGTGCCTTAGGCACTATGCTACCAGAGCTCCTAGGATCTTTTATTGACAAGAGCAGTGGGAAATTAGTTTATTTCTAGGTTAAGTTTTAAAAAAAAAAAAAAAAAAAATCACCTTCAAGGCAGGGATTTTGCTCATAAAAAAGTAATAAAGTAGTAAATGACATATTTATCTGAATAGAGCAGCTTGAGTGAAGTGGATGATTTAAGGAAGAAATTACTATATAATTTCATATACCAGAACTCCTAAAAGAATGTAGATAAACAGATAATTTGGTACCAGAATTGATGGTCATTGAAAGTTAGGTGAAAGAGTTTAGATTGTGTCCATTAGGCCAGAGAGGAGGCATGTGGATACCTAATTTAACGAGCAATGGCATGATAGAAGTTTTTTTTGTTTGTTTGTTTGTTTGTTTTTATGAATAAAAATATGACAGCAGTATGCAAGAAAATCAGTCAAATGGTTGGGACTGCAAACCAATGGCTAAGGGGGTTACCTGAGTAGGCCAGATGAGAAGTAGTATTAAAAAGGTAGATTCAGGTGGTAGGAGTGAGAATATTAAAAAGGGCAATTTTATGAAGTCTGACTGGAAGCTTACCTTAAGTTTCACAATAAATAAATTATATTATAGTTTCATCATACTCACACCAACTGACAAAAAGCTATATAAAGGACATTTTCTTTGAGATAAAAAGGAAATTACATAGTATTGTTTGAGTTTATCATTGCTAAAGGTGGTCAATGAATGGTTCATAAAGATGACACCTTAATATGGCTATCTGCTATGAGGAAAATGTACCATGTACATATATCATTAAATTTAGCACCCTGTTCTACTATGAGATTTTTAAATGCAAGATAAAAATATTGATACATTTTGATTTTATACTTAAAATGTTTGAGAATATTTTGGAAAGTCAATGATTACATATACATAAGATAAAAATGATTAAATGCGCATCGAAAAACTATTCAGTAAAATGCACATAAACAAACACAAAGATCACAAACATCCATTTCTAAAAAGATAATTTGTAATCAGTGCATTTCCTAATAAAAACCAGTACTGGTTAAATATTAACTACAAAATTAAATATAAATTCCTCAATTGGGAATTACTGTTGTTGTTCTTAGTGTCTCTTGAGTCATCAAGGTGATCCCAAGTGTGCAGTATGGAACTGCACTATGTAGAGTCTTCAAGATCTGTGACCTTTCTGGAGCAGGTTGCCAAGCCTTACTTCCAAAGCACCTCCAGGTGGGTTTGAACCACCAACCTTCCTGCCAGTAGTACAGTGACTAACCATTTGAGCCAGCCAGTGACTCCATCAATTTAGAAGTGGTCCACCAAAAACAGTTCACTCTATCTTCATGTCATAACTCTCATTCCTCCTTTTTTGTAAACATTAATGTTTTAAACTACACTAGATTATTTACCATTTACTGAATATAAATGACTTCTTCCATCTACTTGGAATGTCCTCCTCGACACTGTGATTTTTTAAAAATTGCCTTGTCAACAAAACTCAAATATTCTCTCTCTCCCAGAATCTAACTTCCTTAATATTGCTTTCAAGTCTCTTCATGATCAGGTTGAATTTTAGGTGTTACTGTCATGAATCTAGGACCTTCTACAATCCACACACAAGCTCAACCAAACATCTGAAAGTAAGAGAGGATGAAAAGAAGGTATAGTTAATCATCTGGAAGGGGACCTCTTTCAGTGTCATAAGCAATAATAATAATAGTGGAGTGTGTTTTTATGGTAGAGTAATAAGTAATTGAGAAAGCAACCTTGTATGATGGTCTTTATTTTATTTCTGCAATGGAATGTTAAGTCCTTTGTTGAGAAAGACATGAAAGAAGTGAAAAAGTTGACAATAATAGAGAATGTTTCTCAAAATTCTGTTGTGTTGGTTACCTAGTGCCACTCTAACAGAAAATACCGTAACTGGGTGCTCTTAACAAATAGATTCATTCTTTTGCTGTTTAGGATGCTAGAAGTCAAGTTCAAAGCACCAACTGTAGGAGATAGGTGAAATCCCCTCGACCTTAGACTTCCGGTCCACTGGAGCTAGAGGTGTCTCTTCACTCAGGCAGCTCTAAGTGTTGAGGCTTACAAGCCCAAGGTCAATAAATAAAATGTCACTGTCTCAATATTACCAAACAACTCAGCAAGCCACTAGTTCTAGTCCAGAGACAGTCCCAAGATCGGCAGGAAATATCGCAGGCTGCTAAATGAAGACTCAGCTACATGCAGTGTCCAAACATGCAAAAAAGCTGCAGGGACCATTCCCAAAGCTTCTCCTTATGTCCTGGAGCAGACCACATCCCTAAAGCAGCTACTAAGCTGCACGTGGCAGATTCCACCATGGAGAGTTGATTGCCAGTGTCATCATGGGAAATAACTATAACCATTTGCCTAGCCACACAAAACCAGGCTCAGCCAAGTTGACACATAACCTTAACTACTACACCTGTACAGGAAATGGGATATTACAGAACAGTTCACATGCTAAACCATCAGAGTGCCAAAGCCTTCCTTAATCCAGAATGTTCATTCTGTGAAATGATATATAGAGTAACTCTATGCCTTTAGTGTAGGTTCCAAGTTATGCCATGTGATTTTCTTCACAATTCTCAGCAGTCTATTTGAATGGAAAACATCACTCTCAAAAACAAAATTTCCCCGGAACTTATTCCTTCTCAGAGTGGGTTGTTATTGCTGTTGTTAAATGCCATCAAGACAATTTTGACTCATAGTGACCCCATGCCACAGTAAAACTATCCCAGGGAGGTTTCTTGGCTGTGATCTTTACAGAGCAGATATCCAGGTCTTTTCTCTCATTGGGTGGCTAGGTGGGCTCGAATTCTCAACCTTTTGGTTAGCAGCTGAGCTCTTAACCATTGTACCACTAGAGCATCTTCAGACTGGGTTGTTGCTTTTCTTGCTGTGTCCTATGGAGTCAATTCCAACCAACAACAAGCCTAAAGGACAGAGTAAAACGACTCCATAGGGTTCCCAAGGTTATAATCTTCACAGAAGCAGACTTTCTCTTGCAGTGGCTGGTGAGTTTGAAACACCAGCTTTTCATTTAGCAGTCAAGTTGCTGAACCAAAACACCACTAGGGCTCCTTTCAGACTGGGTTAAGTAACATTTTCGCATTTTCTCTTAATATTCAGTGGTAATCTTCATCTGTCTTTACCACAAATCCATAAATTATAATGTTTTCTTTATGTTAAGTAATGAATATGCCTCTCTCTCTCTCTCTGTCTCTGTCTCTCACTCTCAGATCTGGCACAATTGAAGCACTTAGTAAATACTGGTTGAATGCATGCCACAAAGACATTATAACAGGCATAATACAGGGATAAAGCACATAGCTCTGGGCTTCAAAGAACTCATAGTCTGAATGATCAAATCTATTGATGTGTTCTTTAAGGTATTTCCATCCTGTTAAAATAATGATAATCTGGGACAAAGGACAGGGCAGGAATCACTGAGTTATATTTATTTCTACTTTTCCTAGTTTTTCTAAAATATTTATTTTATGTTTAGCTTCTTAATCTATTAAAACATTTAAAAATTGTTTTATATTTATATGGTCAGCTATATTTCTAAATTCATTTCTTTATAAGTTTTATGACAGTGCTAATTGAATATTTCTGATGACATTAGCTTTTTAAATTAATTTCCTAACATTTTAGGGCTTTCTACACTGCTTCATTGATCTCTATAATTATTTTGAATAACATTGTCTAAAAGGACACATTATCCTTTTAAAACATGCACTAATATTTGGTAGGGTCTATTTTTCAAATTGACTTCTTATGTTCTCAACATTTAATTTTCAGATTAAATCAAAGAGATGTTGATATTTCAGTAAAAGGTATACTTAAACTTTTATTGCCATTGTAATTAAGCTGTAAGTTTACCTGCTATTTGGTTACTACATTAAGGACATGCAATATACTTACATTTGTTTATGTCTCTTATTTCATATCTCCCAATTAAACTGTATAGATTCCTCCAGGATCACTTGGGAAAATTTACTGCTATCGTTATTTATGCCAAAGCATAACTGAAGGAGTTCATACTCAAGAAACCAATGCTGTTATTGTTATGTGCCATCAAGTTGGACCCGCCTAGGGTTTCCCAGGCAGTATCACTAGGAAGCAGATTGCCCCACCTTCCTTCTGAGGAGTGGCTGGCGGGTTTGAACTGCCAGCCTTCTGGTTAGCAGTCAAGTGCCTTAGGCATTATGCTACCAGAGCTCCTAAGAAATCTAACAGAACCCTTGAAATTTTGTGGTGAATGAACTTAATTCAAGAGAAGTAATAATGGCTACCTGTAGGGAATAGAAGAGAATATCAAACCAGGGACCACAGATACCTATTCAGACTTAAGCAACTGGATTTTATGGTGTAGTCAAATTTGACAAATTGTGAGAAAATTAAGACTCTACTTCTTTCTATGTTGCTAGAAATAGCTATTAAAAATAAATTCATCCTTTTGTTTTGATTATTGGACAGATGGACAAATTTTTTTGTGGGTAGGATGGGGAAGAGAACTGGGGAAAGTACTCAACCAGGCTGATCAAGTCCAAAGTCACTCAAAAGCCACAAAAGATTCTGCTTATATAAAAGAAGTTCAGATCAACAAAAAGTCTCTAGGCCCATAAAACCCTGAGCTAGGGTAGAAAAAAAGACTTTGGGGAGAGGGCCTTTGTGTAATATGGTACTAGGTAATTCAAGAAAACTCTTCATCCCAACAAAAAAAATCCATTTGTTTTGCTCAAAATCTGGATGAGAAGTTAAGAAAGCAGAAAGAACAGCAATAAATATTTTTTATCATGAGAATGTTTGTTGATCCAGAGCAATGAATTGAGGAAACAAGGTGTGATTTATTCAAAAGGAGAGAATAAAACAGATCAGAAGCAATATTTGAGGAGATAATGGTTAAAATTTTTCAGAAATTACTAAAGGACACACTACAGAGAGTCCAGAATCACAATGATTCTGGAGATTAAAAATAAAAATCTATATTATAAAAAAAAAGTAAACAAGTCAAAAATACAACCTTAAAAGGCAAGAAAAAAATGATTACCTTCAAAAAAGTGACATACTGAAAGCTGATTTCTCAAAACTAAATGTATAAGTAAACAGAAAATAAAATGTCATCTGTGCTGAAAGAGAAAATAACTTGCTACCTGGAATTCAATACCCAGCAAAAATATCCTTTAAAAGTGAAAGAAAACAAAAGACACATTCAGAAGAACATAAATAAGAACTGAAACATAATTTATAAATAAAAGGATTTCAACCATATTTATCTTAGACAAGAGGATCAGAAATACAGAGGAAAAGTTAAACAAACATTGATTACGGAGTTTAAAGGAAAAAAAAAAAAAAACATTTAGGGTAGGTGGGTCCTGGAGGATAGGGTCAAAAGTTCTCCTATAAATAGACGAAATAACTTAACAACAATTTCTAAGCGAAGGAGAAAGCCTTAGAACATTGAGTTGCAGCAATCTCTGTAGGGCTGTCCTAGTTTTCTTTTCATACAGCAAAAGTAAATGTAGAAAATTTTTACCACTTCCATCCAAGAATTTTCTCATGGGACTGTAAGAAGGTGATGTTTTATTATCTCAAGGGTAGACAAGAATTTCCATAAACAGACAAATATCTTTGGAAAACAGTTTGATAAGTCTTGGTGTAAAAGCTAGAAACATAATAACTGGGCTATCAACCAGATAAGAGCGGCTAAGTGTTGAAGACCAACAAAAAGACCCCCAAAAGAACATGACTGCAAGACACATGTTCTAATTACAGTTAAGAGATAATAAGGCTTCTCTTATGTTTGAGTGTTTGCTTTAAGAGATGGCAAGGTCTCTCTCACTGTTAAATGCTTAACTGGCAAAACATTAAAGTATTAAAAGGAAATGTTATTCCAGTAGTCCATGTTTTTATCTTATTGGGATATTTCATACTTTGGGTCACTGTGTCCTAGTAAACGTTGATCGTTTTATACTCCTTATTCCCGAGGAGACTTCTGTGATTGTTTTAATGACCACCTGCTGTCCTTGAGCACTTAGAGGAGTAAAACTTTAACTCTGTAGAGAATAAGCTGATTGTATGGATTCCAAGACTAAAAATGTAATCACGTACAAACATATAAATAAAGTAGAACAAAAGTATCAGGTGTCACTCTCACAGAATATGCAGGGTGTCTGCCTGGCCCCCTTCCTTAAATAAAAAAGAAAACCATTCATCCTTTGATGTTGTTTCATTTTGTGGCCTGTACAGTTTGGCCAGACGTGGCAGCTAAGCAGCGCTTCCAGTAGAAACAAGGAAAGCACTTTTTCCTAAATGGTATGTAAAGAAAATTGAATGACTGGGAAACAAAGGATAAAATAAACAAGCTACCAAAAGCGAAGTTATAGTTATGTGGGAAAATAAGTGTATGATGAGGTTGCTTGACATTAAAATCAAAACAAAATCTAGAAATCCATATGGATCCTGCCATTATCTAATTTAAAGAGAATGAAAGATGCAAGGACACAAATAGAATGTGTCTAAAGTAATTTTAAGGCAAATATATATAGATATATATAGATATATATATAGATATATATATATATCCTGCAAATCTGGGCCATTATTGGCAATTGTGAGTCTCTTACTGATTTTTGTTGCAGAAATAATATTTATAAAAAACACACATTAGGACATTGGCTCTATTGACTACTATACAATCTCATCATATTTTTGTTGATAGGTACCATCAAGTTCACTGAGACTCAGAGGCCCAATGTACAGCAGAACAAAATACTGCCCGGTTGTGTACCATCCTCACAATCTTTGCTATAATTGAGCCCAGTGTTGTAGATGCTATGTCAGTTCATCTTGTTGTGGGCCTTCCCCTTTTTCGCTGACCCTCCATGTTACCAAGCATGATATTCTTCTCCAGAAAATGATCCCTTCTAATGTCATTATATTATATGGGAAATATATGCAATTGACTGGGATGGAGAGGAACCTTAAAAATTGGAATGGTGATATTGAGAAGATTCCATAAGACTTGGGAACTTCAACTTCAGTTTAAACTTTTCAGAATGATTCTCACTGCTTCTGATTAGCCCTGGAGAAGCCTTATTTTCCCTTTATGGAAAAAAATCTCACCTAAAGCTTCACTGTAGGAGCTCTAGTAGCATAGTGCCTAAGGCACTTGACTGCTAACCAGAAGGCTGGCTGTTCAAACCCACCAGCCACCCCTCAGAAGGAAGGTTGGGTAATCTACTTCCATAGTGATACTGCCTCAGAAACCCAAGGAAGGGTCGCTATGAGTCAGGTCCGACTCAACAGCACATAACAACAACAACAACAACAACAAAGCTTTACTTTACCTTTCAGTTCCTCTACTAGCCCAGATTCAAACTCACCATGGTTCTTAGGTTATAACACATAATGCTAAAGAAAAGAGTCTCATTTTGAGAAAGAACAGGAACTTGATCATTCTTATTGTTATAAATTTGGTACATATTTCTGTTGGTAGATACTTACAATGCTACCAGTAGTCTGTCAGTTTGTTGTACTGTCGTGGCTTGCATGTTGCTGTGAGGCTGGAGGCTATGCCACTGGTATTTCAAATACCTGCAGGGTCACCCATGGAGGACAGGTTTCAGAGAGCTTCCAGATGAAGACACACTGGGAAGAAGGAAACGGCTATCCACTCCTCAAAGAATTGGCCAGTAAAAACCTTATGAATAGTAGTGAAACACTGTCTTATATGTTACTGGAAAACTTTATGACTAGCCCTGAAACACTTTCTGATATAATCCTGGAAGAATAGCCCCTGCGGTTGGAAGGCACTTAAAATACAAATAGGGAAGAGCTGCCTCCTCAAAGTAGAATTGACCTTAATGACGCAGATGGAGTAAAGCTGTTGGGACCTTCATTTGCTGATGGGCACTATTCAAATGGGAAGAAACAGCTGCAAACATCCATTAATAATTGGAACATGGCATGTATGAAGTATGAATGTAGGAAAATTGGAAGTTGTCAAAAATTAAATGAAATGCATGAAGATTGATAACCTAGGCATTAGTAAGACAAAATGGACAGGTTTTGGCCATTTTGAATTAGACAATCATATGATGTAGTATGCTGGGAATGACAAATTTAAGAGTGGCAAGGCATTCATTGTCGCAAAGAATGATTCAAGAACCTGCAGTGCATTGCTGTCAGTAACAGGAAAATGGCCATACATCTACAAAGTAGACCAGCTAATATTACTAGTTTTCAAATTTATGCACCAACTGCCAAAGCCAAAGATGAAGAAATTGAAGATTTTCCCCAACATCTGCATTCTGAAATTGACCAAACATGCAATCAAAGTGTATTGATTATTATTGGTGACTGAAATGCAAAAGCTCAAAAAAAGAAGTATCATTGGCAGCTGGAAAATATAACTTTGTTGATAGAAATGACACCACAGATCACATGATATAATTTTGTAAAACCAATGACTTATTAACTGCAAATATCTTTTTCCAACAACATAAACGGCTATACACAGGACTTTACCAGATAAAATACCCAGAAATCAGATCAACTACATCAGTGGACAGAGGTGATGAAGAAGCTCAATATCTTCAGCCAAAACAAAGCCAGGAGCTTACTGTGGAACAGACCACCAATTGTTCATACAAAATTCAAGCTGAAGCTGAAGAAAATTAAAACAAGTACATAAGAGCCAAAATATCACCTTGATTATAGCCATCTGGGATAGTTTTGACACACTGACCACCAATGATGGAAAACCAGACGAGTTGTTGAATGCTATCAAGAATATCATGCATGAAGAAAGTAAAAGGTCATTAAAAAGACAGAAAAGGGAAAAATGACCAAAATGAATATCAGAAAAGACTCTGAAACTTGCTCTTGAACAGAGAGTAAGTGAAGGAAATGGAAGAAATGACAAGATTAAAAAGCTGAACAGAGATTTCAAAGGGCACCTTGAGAAGACAAAGCAAATTATAATGAAATGTGCAAAGACCTGGAGTTAGAAAACCAAAAGGGAAAATCTGCCTGTGCTTTTGCATAGTCAGTAAAACATAAGTAAACATCTTTCTGGTATTGTTTGTATGCAGCCAAGATCCATCTGATATCACCAGTGATATCCCACGTTCCCTGTCCTCTTCTGGATCCAGCTTGCATTTCCAGAAGTTTCCTATGAATACACTGCTGCAACAATTTTTGAATTATCTTCAGCAAAATTTTACTTGCATGTGATACTAATGATATTGTTTGATAATGTCCACATTCTGTGGGGTCATCTTTATTTGGAAAGGGTACAAACATGAATCTCTTCCAGTCAATTGGCCAGGTAGTTGTCTTCCAAATTTCTTGGCACAGACAAGTAAGTGCCTTCAGCACAGCATCCGTTTGTTGAAACATCTCAATGGATATTCCATCAATTCCTGGAGCACTGTTTTTCACCAATTCTTGCAGTGCCTCTTCAACTTCTTCCTTCAAGACCATTGGTTCTTGATTATATGCCACCTCCTGAAATAGATAAACATTGACCAATTCTTTTTGGTACAGTGACTCCATGTATTCTTTCCATCTTCTTTTGATGTTTTCTGAATCATTCAGTATTTTTCTCAAAGAATCTTTCAATATTGCAACTTGAGGCTTGAATTTTTCCTTCAGTTCTTTCAGCATGAGAAATGCTGAGTGTGTATTCCCTTTTGGTGATACATATACAAAATACACACAAATAATTGCATGTATAACTGCAAAACTTGAATAAGCTCTTTGGGTTGTAATAATGTCATTTTTCTGGTTTGGGCATTATATCACAGTGATGCTAAATGTTAACATCATTATATCCACAACCTTTATTTTATGTCACATGGTGGAAAATCAACAAGTGTCCTTTAAAAGAATAAAATAAGTATCCATAAGTATTTATCTCAGACTTTTAAAAATCTGGCAATTTTGAGTCTTTTTTTGAACAAAATTCAAGAGTGCTCACCCCTCTCTTCCTTCTAGTTACTTTTTCCCATAAATATTTTTAATAATAACATATATTCTGTAATATAATATGTAATCACTTATATGATTATATACACACATACACACAAACATACACACTCTTACCCTGGAAAAATATTTCTCAAGGGAAGTTCAAGGTACAATGACATAGTTAGACAATTCATATCTTTAAGAAATAATTCATTGACTGTTAGGAACCTTTCCAGCAGAAATTTGAAATCAGAAATTATATTCATTTTGGATATATCTCATATTTACAGCCAAACTTAATCATTCAAATTTGCACTCAAGCAGAGCAACTTCAGTACAAGCAGAAGCACATGTCCAAAACACAAATCTCACTAGGTCATGTCATCTCTTAAAATCATTCAGGAGCCTCTCTCCACATCACAATTAGGATAAAAAAATAAAAACTTGAAAGGAATATATATATACATAGTGTACTTTCATGATGAAGAACCCATCTATCTCTACAATCCTATCTCCTGATAGTCACACTGTGAATTTCACAGTTCTGTACCTTCGTACACACTATCCTTCTGCATATTCTTATCATGATGATCTGACTGATACATTCATCTTCAAATCTTTTGTCATCCTTCCTTTTAATATTCCTAACTTTATCATGGCATGCTACATGACACTCTTCTTTATTGTGCTAGGCACTGAGACATTACATAATATTATAAGTAACATGAATTTATTTATAATGGTCCAAGCTCAAGCTCACTGTCATCAAGTAGATTCCGACTCACAGCAAGCCCCAGTAGAATTCCAAGCCTGTAAATCTTTACAGAAGTAGATCACCCCATCTTCCTTCTGTGGAGCAGCTGGTGGGTTTGAACTGCATCTTCTGGGTAGGAGCCAAATGCCTTATCCACTACACACCAGAGTTCCTTTTATTTATAATGTTGTTGTTTTTGTTTTTGTTGTTATATGCCATCGAGTCAGCCCCAACTCATAGCGACTCCTCCTTGGGTTTCTGAGGCAGTTATCACTACAGAAGTAGATTGCCCCATCTTCCTTCTGAGGAGTGGCTGGCTGGTTTGAACTGCCAGCTTTCTGGTTAAAGTCAAGTGCCTTAGGCACTATGCTACCAGAGCTCCTTTTATTTATAATAGGGCCTGATATATAGAATATAGTCTAAGTTTCTTGACAGACAGAAAGAAAGGTTGGTTGAGATATCCACAATATGGAAAAATAAGCTAAGTATACAAAATTGGGTCCTAACTGATCTAGTACACTAGTACACTAGAGTGGACCTAGATTTGAACTCTATCACAGCTACATTGTACTGAGTAAAGCATTTACTTTCTCTGAGAATCATAATTGGTATTATTATTTAATTTGGAGAAAGGAGGAAATAATATCTAATTTTAAGTTGATTCTATGGGGCATGAATACTATATGTATGCAAAGTACCTTATCAATAAATACCAGTAAACTGAATTTTGTGTTGTTCTTTTTATTATAACTGTGAGATTCTATAACCATACCAAATATGTTTGTAAGGAGCTTTTTCAAATGGAATATCTAATATGGTTTCATAATTGCCCTATTAAAGAGTGAAAGTTCTATTTTATTTTCAGAACTGAAAGTCACAGATTCTACACAATGATCAGGAAATATGTAGTAACACAAGACTCAAACACCTGGGATCCAAATTTCCTCTTTCAGAATCTAGCTACTATACAACAAAATCCCTCTTAAGTTCAAAAAGATATGATACACATACCTAAAATGGAAAGACTAACATATCTATTTACAAAATATAAATTGTTTCTCTAAAATATATTTTAGTAAAGTCTTCTTAATAATTGCACAGTTGAAGAGATACATTTCATTTTATTTTAAAATGAAGGAAAGTCAAAGCTAATGGAAATATGATGCATCCATCATCTATATATAATTTAAATATACTTTTTCTATTATTCACTCGGGATTCTGGTGGCATAGTCGCTAAAGCATTTGACCACTAACCAGAAGGCTGGTGGTTCAAACCCACCAGCTACTCCTTGGAAGGAAGGTTGGGCAACCTACTTCCATAGTTATATGGCCTTGGAAACCCAAGGAGGAATGGCTATGAGTCAGATCCAACTCGATGGCAGTGCGTTTGGTTTTGCTTTTTGTATTTTTCAATTATAATTGATATATTTTTAAAAGAATCTAACAATGACAACATATTATGGATACATCATCTATATATAATTTACATTTCTTGTATTACTCAATTCTGATTGATGAATTTTTATATGAAAACAAAGTGAACTTACATAGAAAACGTTTCTCCTCTCTTACTTCTAAAAAACTAATATTGAGTAAAGAAGAGTTCTAATCAAGTTTCAGTATATGTCTCTTAGAGATTTTCTCCCAGATTTTTTCACCAAAAACATAATAATTTGTCAATTATTTCAGAAAAAATACAAGGCTTATTATTGACTGTGATTTCCACATTAATAAATTTCGCTGTGCTCATTTTGTCAGGACTAATAATGATAACAGACATTGTTCAAAATCATCAATGTACAAAAGAATCAAAAAGAATTTTAAGTGAAATTTTGCTATTTATCCAGAGAAACAGGTAATTAATTCATCTTAATTAATCTAACAAAGAGAGATGATTTTCAAAGGATCTATAATCCACATTGTTTTCAACCTCAAACAATGATTGAAAGAAAAACAATAAATATGTATATATACACAATTATTGACCAGATTCTCAAATTCCAACCTTTTAAATTCTGAATTCCTGGTATCTACCATGATTTGATTGGGTAATTTTCTGTCTCTTGAACAGCATCTATGACATTTTTTTTCTCCCTTTTACTTACTTAATATCACCTCTCTTTTGTGATCATGCACAT
Organism: Orycteropus afer afer; assembly: GCF_000298275.1. Taxonomy (NCBI): domain Eukaryota; kingdom Metazoa; phylum Chordata; class Mammalia; order Tubulidentata; family Orycteropodidae; genus Orycteropus; species Orycteropus afer. The sequence goes on from NW_006921662.1 coordinate 560,561, forward strand.
AACGTACCACAGCTCTACAGTGAATGAGTCATAAGTAAAATTTCCATGGTATTACACTTAAACTATAGTTCTTGACTCTGAGATGTGAATGTTCTAACCTATAGCCAAAAAGAAAAAAAAGTACAACTATTATTCAGATGCAGCAAGATATAGCAATCAGTTCACTTGTTTGTTTTAGAAATGTATGGTGCTAACCTATAGATAAATTGGCTAGAATATAGTCTATGTGACTACCATAAGGTAAAAGAAAAAGCATTATAATTTTATATTTTCAGAGTAAGCTTTCATATGTTATCTAAGATTTATGATCCCAACTGTCTTGTTAACTTAAGTGAAGAAAAGAAAGGTCACTAACATTTACTGAGTATCTGTGAAGTTCCTGAATGCAGTGTGCTATGTCCTTTATATATATGTTCTCAATGAAGCCTAACAGCAGCAATATAAAATAGATACACAGAACCAGGAATTAAAGTTCTGGAGAAAAATTTATTCAAGACCACAAATGTAAAAAGAGAAATATAAACATGGATATATCTCATTCAAAGGCCAGTTATCTTGGCTTTATTACAATTTTAAAAAGAGAAAACTGTGATCTAGAGAAATTACACTAATTAGTCAAGGAAAAACAAGCAGTGATAGCACAGGAATTTGAATGGGTGCTTTTCCATTTAAATCTAATGTCTCTGAAAGATTTATACCATTTAGAAAAATGTCCCAGACAAAACTAATTAGGAGTACCAGATATTTACAGACATTTACAAATTATTAATGCATCATTAAAGTCATTGCCATTTAAATGACAAACACTAACAAGAGGTAAGAAATGAAAAGGGAAAACTGTTGAGAAGAAATGCTCAGTAACACATAGTCTTAGACTCAAGCAAAAGAGAGGAAGCCTGCAAAGGAGAACTGAGAAAGAATAGGCAGAAAATAAACTAAAGAAGAATGCAATGGGAACCCAGAGAAGAAGGTTTCAAGAAAGATGAGGAGGAGAATCAAAGAAAATTGTCCATTAGAATTTGCAAAGTGAATATCAACAAAAACTTTAAAAGGGATTGGTTTAGTGGAGGAGCAAGGCAGAAGAAAGACTGCAGAAAGTTGAAGAACAAATGAGGGGAGATGTCCCAAAATGGTGGCTTAGTCCCAAACACTGTCCAGTATCCCTACAACAAAGCACACATGCAGATGACAAATCTTGGAACTCACAACAGCTAATGAAGGATGAAAAACTAAATCAAACACCAAATGGAAGGAGAAATTGAATGAAAACAGCAAAGGAGGAGATTTTATGGGTGATAGGCACCCAGGCAGTCAGCCCTGTGCTGCATGGTGATCTTGAGACAAAGCAAGCACATTCCCAGGTGAGGAGCACTGGAAGGCAACTTCACAAAATTCCCAATAGGAGACAGAGATACTGTGTAGCTAAGCCCAGAGGAAAAGCTGAGTAGAACATGAACTATACCTAGGGAAGGAAAGTGTAGGAAGGTAGATGGGAGCCCTAAGGATCCAGGTGACCACAGGACAGGGAGGCAGCCAAAAAACAAGGGCAGGACTATTCACCAGCAATGGTCTCTGATCATTTGGGCAGGTGGCACTCACAGAGTAGAGTGGCAACGTGAGATCCCCCACCTCACTGGACTCCAGACAACCTTACCCCACATTTGGTCAGGACCAGGTCCTAATCACTGGCTACACTCTATGGTGAGTACCCTGGCATGCAAGCTGAAGACTACAGGAGCTTGATCTCCCCTCCACTGCCAACCTTCCCAGTGACCAAAAGCATGCCCCCATCACACCTCCCATATCTGACAACACATGCCTGCCCAGTGTGCCAGCAGATGGATCCTCCATAATCTGCCCCCCAAAGATCTGCAGTGTGCACTCCCATGCCATTGTACTAGTGCCAGAGGTGCACAACACCCTAACAATTGGAGGAGCAAAATCCCTGCACTGCCAAACCAGAAACCAGCAGAGCACACCTATCCTGCAGTACTTCCATCACAAACATCCCCTCACACCTTCCCACTCACCAGTGATTAGCAGCATATACTCCAGCAACTGGATCAGCAACTGGAGGCACACAACCACCCCACCAGCCACCCATGTATGGCAATCAGCAGCATGTGCTCCCACACCAACAGACCAAGGACCAGCAACACCTCCTGGCAACCAGTGATGTGAGCTCCCATGCCATCTGCCTGCTGATAAATGAACCATGTACCCATTCCCTAACCACCTGACAACCAGCAGCAGGCATACACAATGCCCATCCTGGCAACAGATGAATATACTCCCTGCACCTATGCCCAATGACCAGTCAGACAGACACATCACCTCATCAGCAGGCCAATCACATCCTAACAGGTATCACCTGAGCCTCTGCCAAATGACAATTGAAGATCCTAATGTTTTTGCCTTCATTCAATGTCTGCATAGCTGCAATGTCATACATCCCACATCCAAACAATTCCTGCAAGCTGAGTGCACTTGCATTGAAACCTCTTGATTCCCTACCACCTACTGAGATATCAATTCAGACATGTATACTAGGAGTACCCCATCAATCTCGGTAGCACTCTCGCAGTGGATATGGAGACAACCTGCAGAAATGCACTTCCATCATTATGGGAGAACTCCACAGTCTCAGAATGGTTTTGAGGCTTCCTGACCACCCAATACTTGTCATCCAATATCAAGGAAAGAACTTACTCTCCCACCTCCACTCAATCCTGTAAGGGAAGATATATGAACCTAACCACAGAAGACTCACAAAAAACTTGATACTAATTTGTGTGAGGAATAATCAAAAAAAAAAAAAAAGAATGAAGAAAAATGAAGAATGCTTAGGAGTTACTAAGGGGACACATAAAGAGGAATAATTTATGTATAACAGGAATCCTAAAAGAGAAGGACAAAAAAGTACAGATAATTTTTAAAGACATATTGGCAAAAGAAACTTCCCAAATATAATGAAAGACAAGAATATTTCCATCAAAGCTCAAAGAGCCCCATATAAGACTCCAAAAGTATATCACAAGACATATCATAATCAAATGTTTCGAAAACAAACACAAATAAAGAATTACAAGAGAAATGTGAAAAACAAAAAATCACTCACAAAGGAGCAACAATAAGACTAAATATTTATTTCTCATAAGGAACCATGCAGGCAAGAAATCAATGGGATGACTTATATGAAACACTGAAAGAAACAAATTGACAGTGAAACTGTCTTACAGATATGATGTTGGAACTAGGACATCCCCAGATTTGACATCCATTACAAATTAATGGAATTTGTAAAAACCAGACAAGAAATATTAAAGAGAATTCTTCAGACACAAAACCAAGGACAAGAGACAACAACCTAAGATTAAGATACACAACACCTTTACCCAGATACCAACCCAGATAAAGAATTCTCAAAAGTAAAATGAAGTTGCAAAACTGGTAATGGGGAACAGAGATGTAAAGCTTTAAATGATGACAATTTCAAAAGAAAAAGGTAGAATAAACTGTGTAACTATACATCTTTCATATGACAAGAGAGTAGAGGTGAAATTTAAGATATAACAGACTGTTTTAAATATGAGGATAAAGGAAAACTTCAGGGTAACCGCAATAAAAATTAATAATTTTATTTCCCAAAATAACAAAGAAAATCAAAAAAAGCTCAGTAAGCACAAAATAAACAACAACAAAGGACACGAAAAGAAAATCAATAAGCAAGAATCCTGCACAGAAAACTAGGAGGAACAAAGAAATAGCTAACACCATAAAAGAAAGCACATAACATGACAGCAGTAAATTCATACCTATAGATAATCATGCTGAATGTAACCAGTTTAAGTGTACCAGTTGAGAGACAGAGTAGCAGAAGGGTTTAACAAACAGGATCCATCAATATTGCACCTACAAGAAAAGGTTGCCTACATCTTAAACACAAAGACATAAAGAGGTTACAAGTCAAAGGGTGGAAAAAAATATATCAAGGAAAGCGTAACCAAAAGAGAGCAGGAGTGGCAATAATAATCTCTAATAAAACAGACTTTAAGTCAAAATCCATTACAAGAGACAAAGAAAGGCATTAAATGATGATTAAAATATCAATCCACCAAGAGGACATATTAATAATAAATATTTATGCATCCAATGACAGAACTCCAAAATACATAAAACAAACTCTAACAATACTGAAAAGAGAAAAAGTTCTGCAATAATAGGAGACTTTAACACACCACTTTCGATGATGAACAGAACTAGAAAGAAACTGAACAGAGTCAGAAGATCTAAGTAACACTATCAACAACTTTGACCTCATACACATATACGTAACACATCATCAAACAGGCTCCAATGCACAAGGATCATTCTCTGTAGTAGACCACATTTTAGGAGACAAAGCAAGCCTCAAAAATTCAAAAACATCAAAATAATATAAAACATCATCTCCCACCATAGACTATCAAGCTAGAAATCAATAACAGAAAGAACACAGAAAAAATTAAATACATCCAAACTGAATAACAATTTACTTAAAAACTATTGAGTCCCAGAAGAAATTTAAAATGAAAATAAAAAATTCTTAGAATCAAATGTGAATTAAACACAACTTACTACAGCCTTTGGACCACTGCAGTGCACAGAGGAGAACTGATGGCAATAAATGAACATCCAAAAAGAAGAAAGGGTGAAAATCAATAGCTTAATAAGATACCTTGAACAAATAAAAAAGGAGCAGCAAAAGAAGCCCACAGTCACCAGAATATAAATACTAAACAGCAGAGCAGAAATAAATGAAACAGTAGACAGAAAAACAATAGATTCAACAAGTTCAAAGTTGGTTCCTTGAAATGATCAATAAAATTGTCATACCTCTGGCCAAAATTAAAAAATATATATAACCAAAATAAGAAATGAAATGGATGACATTACAACAGAACCAACTGAGATACAAAGATCATAACAAAATATTATAAAACATTTTACTCTAACAAATTTAAAACTTACAAAAATGCACAAATTTCTAAAAACACACTACCTCTACAAATAGAGGTTGAACATACGAACAGATCCATAACAAAGGAAGAAACTGAAGATGCTTTTAAAAATTCCCAACAAAACAAAGTCTCAGACCAGATGGCCTCCCTGGAGAATTATACTGAACATTTAGAGAAGAATTAACACCAATTCTACTCAAAGTATTCCGAAACATAGAACTGGAAGGAATGCTACCTAATTCATTCCATAAGCCTTTATAACCTGATACCTAAGCCAGGAAAAAAAAAAACACAAAAAAGAAAATTACAGACCAATATTTCTCATGAATATAGAAGCAACAATGCTCAAAAAAATTCCAGCCAACAGAATTCTACAGCCTATACAAAATAATAATAATAATAATACATCATGTTCAAGAGGGATTCATACCAAGGATGGTATGATCATTAGGATGGTTCAACATTAGAAAATCAATCTACATGATTCCCCACATTGAAAAAAGAGGGAGAAAAAAAATATATGATCATCTTAATCAACACAGAAAAAAAAAAAAAAAACATTTAATAAAATCCAACACTCTTTCCTGATAAAACTTTCAACAAAGTAAGAATAGCAGGGAAATTTCTCATCAAAATTAATGGCATAAATACTGATCAGATGGATCTTGGCCAAAAGGAAAGAACACCAGAAGGATACTTACTTGTGTTTTATTGACTATTCAAAAGCGTTCAACTCTGTAGGTCTTAACAAATTATGGATAGCATTGAGAAGAATGAGAATTCCAGAATGACTTAATTGTGCTCATGAAGAACCTGTATATACACCAGGAGGCTGTCATTCAAACAGAACAAGAGGATATTGCATGGTTTAAAATCAGAAAGAATGTGCATCTGGGTTGTATCCTTTCATCATGTTTATTTGATCTGTATGCTAAGCAAATAATCCGAGAAGCTGTACTAGATGAAGAAGAACACACCATCAAGATTGGATGAAGGCTCATTAACAATCTACAATATGCACACAACATAACCGTGCTTGCTGAAAGTGAAGATGACTTGAAGCACTTACTGTTGAAGATTAAAAACTAGTCTCAGAAAGGACTACACCTCAACAGAAAGGAAATGAAAATGCTCACAACTGAACCAATAAGCAGCATCATGATAAATGGAGAAAAGCTTGAAATTGTCAAAGATTTCATTTTATGTGGATCCACAATCAACACCTATGGAAGCAGCAGTCAAGAAATCAGATATCATATTGCTCTGGGCAAATCTGCTGCAAAGGGCTTCTTTAAAGAGTTGAAGAGCAAAGACATCTCTTTGAAGACTAAGGTGCGCCTGACTCAAACCATGGTATTTTCAATCACCTCATGTGCATGTGAAAGCTGGACAATGAATAAGGAAGACAGAAGAAGAGTTAACTCACTGAGGTTGAGTTGGATGTGACTCATAGTGACCCCTCTTTGCATTTCCGAGGCTGTATCACTATGGAAGTAGATTGCCCAACATTTCTTCCGAGGAGTCGTTGATGGGTTTTAACCACCAGCAGTCAAATGCCTTAGGCACTACGCCACCATATGGGTTCTTAAAAGCTTGTGAGAGGCCATCTAAGATACAACAACTGGACTCTACTCATATCAAGGAAAAGAGAAGGAAGGAAATCAAAGACTCAAAGACAGAAATTAGTCAATAGGACCACTGGGGTTTTTTAATGCAAACAACACATGCTTCTACATTTGTTTGCCAACTACTCCCTCCCCCTTGCAGGTATTTTCATAAGCACCACTATGGACACAGTGACACAGTTGCTATAAAACGAAAACAAATATATATATATATATATATATATATATATATATATATATGGCACAGTATGTTTACAAAAACATCTCTGCAGGGGGAAGTGAGCGAGCTGTTGGTACACAAAAGTAGAAGGCATATGTTATTTGTGAAAAAATATGGTAACAGCCCAAAAGAACCACAGCCCCTTCTAACCTGAGACCAGAAGAAATAGATGGTACTTGGCTACAACTACCTACTGTTCTGACCAGGGACACAATAGAAGGTCCCAGATAGAATGGGAGAAAAAATGTAGAACAAAATTCAAATTCCTAATAAAGGCCTGACCTACTACAGTGATAGAAATTAGAGGAATCCCTGAGACTAAAGCCCTAAGATACCTTTTGAACTTGGAACTAAAGCTATTGCTGGAGGTCATATTTTAGCCACATAGTAGAATGGTGTAAAATAAATAATATTACCCATGAATAATGCGCTCCCTTAAACAATCAACTATATGAGAACAAATGGTCAATATTTACCCAAAAGCAAAGATGAGAAAGCAAGGAGGGCAGGGAAACTAAGTCAATGGAAACAACAAAGAGAATGGAAATAATGAGGATACTGACACACTGAGAAAACCGTAACCAATGGCATGGGGAAATGTGCACTGTTAGACAGGTAGAGACAAATATTGATTTTGGTGAAAAGAAAGACAACGTACCAAATGTGAGTGATCAACATGGTGAAAATTTTAAAAATAGGAAAAAATTCTGGGCATAATAATTGTTAAATGGAAACCTACCTGTTATTTAAACTTTTACCTAACACATAATGAAATATTTAAAAAAAAAAAAAAAAAAAGTAAATGAGAGGCAAAAAGGAAAACAGAAGTTGAAAATGGGGGATGGGCATGGAAATGAAATGAAAAGGACTGAAAGTGTCGATATGTTAAAACAAATTAATTTAGTGTTAATAAGGAAGTACATGGGTGGAAGGACAAGCAGTGGAACACTGCAGTGTAAATTCTCAAAAGTAAAACAATTCTGGTTAACACTAAATTCTAGCATCTAGCTTTACAAAAAGATGTTGAAAAAAAAACTCAGCGTAAAAGTCACCAAACAAAGAAACTATAAAGGCAAGGTTATGAACACATTGTCCACTATGGCCCCCCCCCAAAAAAAAACGGTGAAACGACTGATAGCAGGATTTGGGTATAAAGAAAGAATGGAAGTTTGCACTCAAATCCTCCATTGTTTATGGGCGAATCACCAAAACATCAGAAGAACAAAGTGTCCAGGAAAGAAAGGAACAATTGTCACAATAAAAATAAAAAGCCTCAAAGAAACAGAGACAAAAGTCTGTAAATTTTAAGTGTAGAAACATACTCCCAGACTGTGGTATATAAATGAGCAGCTTTTATTCAAACGAGTATAATGCTACAGCTTCACTGCTATTGAAACAACCAAATGGAGCAAACATTCTTTGGGGGGAAAAAAAACTGAAGGTGTAGGGAATTATATGTATAATGACATGAGTATTCCAGAAGGCCCAGAAAAAAGGTTAGCAGAAAGGATAGTGACTGGGCTGCAAAAGCATGAGATTATGGGGACAGACAAATATAGATAAAGAAACATGAACATATTCTCCGAAAGTTACATCATAAAACATTAGAGTAGCAGAAAAACTTGTCAATTATTTTCCTAATAAAATTTTATGTTAATAAATCCATAGGCTTTGATAGACCAGAAACTTTAGGACTCAAGGTGGAATTAATTGGCTTCAAGATTTCAAATGTATATAAATTCTGCCTAAGTACAAATAAAATTATTACCTGTTCCAGTATTCAGGACACCTGGCAACTGCATGTGCACAGATCGAAACTACTTCATGTGTACAGAATGAAACTGTTCCATAGGGTTTTCTTAACTGTAATCTTTATGGATGCAGATTGCCAAGAGATTTTTGTGATGCCAATGGCTGGGTTCAAACCACCAACCTTTAAGTTACTAGTTCTAGATAATGGAAAAATCTTCTGCACTATGTCATACCCTACCAGAGATGCTTCAGTATTCCAAAAAGTATATGATGAAGTATATTCATATCTTTAGTATATGGTGAATGGCAGTTTTTGGATAATGTTTAAAAGCATATATGTATTGGGGGATATTTATATATTTTTACATGCAACTCAACTTTAGAACTCATTTTTATTGAATTTTCAATTATATACTTACTGCATCAATTTAGCCCTTCTCTTCTTGCTACTGAACATCCTATTTTGTAGATTTAAAGCTTTGTTGGATTTTTTAAAAATCTTTATTGTGATTTGGGTCAAGGTCTATAAAACAAATTTATTTTCCACACAGCTGTCCACATATACTTTGTCTCATGAGATTGACTGCAACTTCACACAATGCAATAGCTCTCTTCCCACCTCCTCCCCACAGCCACCTCTTCCCTGTGTCCTTCCCTCTCATGCACTCCTGCTCCCCGGCTGTTCCCTGTGCATACAATAGCCCTTCGGTTCTCCCATGATTGACCTCTCCAAGGAGTGTACCTAACTAATGTAAATGTTCAGTTCATATGCCTCTCTTTTGTTTGGCTAGAAGCCACAGGAGTGGGTTCAATGCCAGACCTGAAGGGCATCTAGAGGCCACAGTCACAGGGGTTCCACCAGGCTCCATCAGACCAGCAAACCTGGTCTTTCCCCCACACACACTATTTTGACTTTTGTTCCACATTGTTCTCCCACTCTATCCAGGATCCCCTACATAGATCCCCCTCCGAGTGGTTGACAATAATAGTCAGGCACCATCCAATTCACAGTCACACAGACCAAGAATCGTATGGTGAACGAGTCCCTTGGACTAATTGTTTCCATGTGTCTCTGGCTTCCTTCACTCTTTACTCTAGATGAGGAGAGAACCATCATTGCATCTAGATGGCCATTTGCAAGCTTTTAAGATCCCAGTCACCACTCGCTAAAGTAGGATATGGAACAATGTTTTTGTGTAGTATATTATACCAGTTGAGCTTGGTGTCCCTGTGACCATGGCCTGAGCCTACAGGTCCAACCACTCACTCCCTCCAGTTAGCTGGCTGGGGCCAAGAAGTGATTAAAACCTTGTCCTTTGTCAGCTCTACTATATACTTAGGAATTCCTACCAAATATACATATACACTTGCAGAAACATTGTCTGCCAAGCCCACACATGGCCACGGGCACACACACCCCTGCATAGACATACCTGATCGTTCAGCCTGTGCACCCATCTATCCACCCATACATAGACCAATGCCTGCCATCACTGACAACACAGTACAGTATGTGCAAAATGTTCATCTTTGCCATCTGCACCTCCCATGCACCCACTATGTCCTCCTCCTACTCAATGACACCGTGTTGATCACTCACATTTGGTACACTGTTCTTCCCTTCACCCAAATCAATACTTGTCTCTACCTACCTACCAGTGTTCCCTCCCCTCCCCTCCCATCCCTGGTAACCAACAAAGGAAATTTCCTTCCATACAGAAATCTTTCCTTGACTTTTTACAATAACAGATTAATACTATATTTGTCCTTCTAGGATTGACTTATTTCACTCCACATAATGTCCTCCAAGTTCATCCACATTATGCAGTGTTTTGGTAGCATAGTGCCTAGGGCACTTGACTGCTAACCAGAAGGCTGGCGGTTCAAACCCACCAGCCACTCCTCAGAAGGAAGGTTGAGCAATCTACTTCCATAATGATACTGCCTCGGAAACCCAAGGAGGGGTTGCTATGAGTAGGGTCTGACTCGATGATATATAACAACAACAACATGTTGTTCTTTAGGGCTGCACAGTATTTCATTGTGTGTATGTACCATAGTTTGGTTATCCATTCTTCTATTGATGGGCACCAAGGTTGTTTCCATCTTTTTGCTATTGTAAATAGTCCTGCAATGAACATGAGTGTTCATATATCTGTTCTTGTCCTGGCTCTCACTTCTTTAGGATATATACCTAGTAATGGAATGGCTGGGTCAAATGGTATTTCTAATTCCATCTTTTTAAGGAATCATCCTATCTCTTCCACAGTGGTTGTATCATTTTACAGTCCCACCAGCAGTGTATGAACGTCCCAATCTCTCCACATCCTCACCAGCTTTTTTATTTTCTGCCTTGCTGTATTTTGCTACTAGTGCAGGGGTAAGAAGGTATCTCATTGTTGCTTTGATTTGCATCTGTGGTAGCATAGTGCCTAAGGCACTTGACTGCTAACCAGAAGGCTGGTGGTTCAAACCCACCAGCCACTCCTTGGAAGGAAGGTTGGGCAATCTACTTCCATAGTGATACTGCCTTGGAAACCCAAGGAGGGGTTGCTATGAGTTGGGGCTGACTCGATGGCACATAACAACAACAATAATGGCTAATGATCATGAACATTTCTTCCTATGTTTGGTGGCTGCCTGAATATCTTCTTTTGTTAAGTGTCTATTCATGTCTTCTGCCCATTTCTAATTGGATTATTTGTCTTTTTGTTGTTGAGGTATTGGAGTTTTCTATAAATTTCAGAGATAAGTCCCTTGTCCGATATGTCATTGCCAAGTATTTTTTTCCCAATCTGTAGGTTCTCTTTTGACTCTTTTGGAAAAGTCTTTAGAAGCACATGAAAATTTAACTTTTAGATGGTCCCATTCTTCTAGTTTACCTTCTGCTCTTTGTGCATTTTGGGTTTTACGCTTGATAGTCTATTTATGGCATATATTAAAAAAAAAAAAAAAACCCTCACTGCTGTCGAGTCGTTTTGACTCATAACAACCCCTCCTTAGATTTCCGAGGCAGTATTTCTACGGAAGTAGACTGCACAGTCTTCCTTCCAAGGAGTGGCTGGTAGTTTAAACTTCTGGTTAGCAGTCAAATGCCTTAGACATAAATTTGCCCCTATTTCTTCCTTGAGGAACTTTATAGTTTTAGGTTTCACATTTAAGTCTTTGATCCATCTGGACTTACTTTTTACATGGTGTGAGGTACAGATCTTGTTTTATTTTTCTGCAAATGGATATGCAGTTTTGCCAGCACCATTTGTTAACCAGACAATCTCTTCCCCATTTAATGGACTGCAGTCCTTTGTCAAAGATCAGCTGACCATAGGTCAATGGATCTATTTCTGGGTTCTCAATTCTGTTCCACTGGTTTATGTTTCTGTTGTTGTATCCGTACCAGGTTCTTTTGACAGTGAGACAATTCTTTATGTTGAAACTTGATGTTCCAAAGCACAGTCACTATTGTTGTTAGGTGCACTCAAGTCAGCTCTGATTCACAATGACCTATGTAAAACAGAATAAAACACTGCCAGGTCCTGAGCCAGACTCACAATCCTTGCCACACTTGAACGCATCATTCCAGCCACTGTGTCAATCCATTTTGTTGATGGTCTTCCCTTTTTCATTGACTCTCCACTTTACCAAGCATGATACCCTTCTTCAGGGACTGGTCCCTTCTGACAACATGACCAAAGTAGGTGAGATGAAGGCTGGACATTCTTGCTTCCAAGAATCATTCTGGCTCTGTTGTTTACAGGGCAGATTTGTTCATTCTTCTGGCAGTCCATTCTACTTTCAGTATTCTTTGCCAACATGACAACTCAAAAGCATCAACTTTTCTTCAGTTTTCCTTATCCATTGTCCAACATTTACATGCATATAAGGTGACTGAAAATACTATGGCTTGGGTTAGGCTCACCTTAGTCTTCAAAGTGCTCCACAGCACTTGAAAGAGGTCTTTTGCAGCATATTTACCCAGTACGATACAATGTCTGATTTCTTGACTGCTCCTTCCATTGGTGTTGATTGTGGATCCAAGTAAAACAAAATCTTTGACAACGTCAATCTTTTCTCCACATATCAGATGCTACTTACTGGTCAAGTTGTGAGGATTTTTGTTTTCTTTATGTCGAGGTGCAATCCATACTGCAGACTGTAGTCTTTAATCTTCATCAGTAAATGCTTCAAGTCATCCTCCCTTTCAGCAAGCAAAGTCATGTCATCTGCATATCACAGATTGTTAATGAGTCTTCCTCCAATCCTGATGCCATGTTCTTCTTCATATAATCCACCTTCTCAGATTATTTGTTCAGCACAGAAGTTGAATAAGTATAGTGAAAGGATACAATCTTGATGCACTCCCTTCTTGACTTTGAACCATGTAATATCCCCTTGCTCTGTTCTAACAACAGCCTCCTGATCTATGTACAGGTTCCTCATGAGCACAATTAAGTGCTCTGGTATTCCCATTCTTCTCAATGGTATCCATAATTTGTTATGATCCGCACAATTAAATGCTTTTGCATACTCAACAAAACATAAGTAAACATCTTTCTTGTATTCTTTGCTTTCAACCAAAATCCATCTGACATCAGCAATGGTATCTCTCATTCCGTGTCCTCTTCTGCATCCAGCTTGCATATCTGGAAGCTCTCTGTCAATATACTGCTGCAACCATTTTTTAATTATCTTCAGTAAGATTTTACTTGCATGAGATATTAATGATATTGCTCAATAATTTTTACATTCTGTGGAATCACCTTTCTTTGGAATGGGTACAAATATGGATCTCTTAAAGTCAGTTGGCCAGGTAGCTGTCTTCCAAATCTCTTGAGTGAATGCTTCCACCATGGCATTCATTTGTTGAAACATCTCAAGGGGTATTCAGTCAATTTCTAGAGCCTCGTTCTTCCCCAAGTCCTTCAGTGTAGCTTTGAATTCTTCCTTCCTTCAATTCTTGATCAATGATTTATTTCTCCTGAAATAGATGAACATTGGCCAATTCTTTTTTTGTACAGTGATTCTATGTATTCCTTCCATCTTCTCTTGATGCTCCCTGCATCATTCAGAATATGCCTATATAATTTTTCAATTTTGCAACTCAAGGCTTCAATTTTTTCTTCAGTTCCTTCAGCCTGAGAAATGCTGAGTGTGTTCTTCCTTTTTTTTTTTTTTTTCTAACTCCAGGTTTTTATACATTTCATTATAATAACTGACTTTTGTCTTCTCAAGCTGTCCTTTGAAATCTTCTGTTCAACTCTTGTCATTTCTTCCATTTGCTTTAGCTACTATCCATTCAAGAGCAAGTTTCAGCGTCTCTTTTGACATTCATTTTGGTCTTTTCCTGTCTTTTAATGACTTTTTGCTTTCTTCATGGATGATGTTCTTGATGTCCTCCCCAATTTGCCTGGCTTTCAGTCATTGGTGTTCAACGCATCAAATCTATTGTTCACACAGTCTCCAAATTCTCATGCTACATAATCAAGGTGTTATTTGGGCTCTTGTGACCTTTTTTTAATTGTCTTCAACTTGATTTTGCATATGAGCAATAATATGAGTTTGTTAAGAGATTATATCTTCAAAAATATATTACGTTAGTATTTTAAAAAAACTGTACTTGTGTTTTAAAAAGCATACTACCTTTCTTTGTTGATTATTTGATTGCCTACCATAATGCCAAAATTCACTAAGTATCAGGATTTATTAATATTGTATATAATTCAGAATGCTAAATATATTGTTTGAATTTCAGAGGCCCAAATTAGGTGGATTCTTACAGGATTTATCTCACCAGGCTTTAATTATAATATATAGGCACATTTATATAAATTTAAAATACAGGAAAATCACTTTTTTTTTACATTTCATTTAAATTTCAATCTCCCATTTCAATGGGGGAGGGAGTCACAAATAACCCATAGAGCTTAAACCGCCAACCTTTTGATATTTGCTTTTAGAATTAAATGACTATCCAACAGGCTAGGTAGGTGTGACATGATCAAAAAATAAAAAAAAGGCCCAATACAAAAACCTAAGACAGCTCAAATTACCCTGCTTTCACATCAGAGACATAACTTCTGAAAATAGCGACTTTGGAAGCACTGAAATTGTGTCCCTATGGGGCATAGTGAAGATAAGGAGCTCCCAGAAGCAATCTCTAAGTTGCACCCCCTCCCCCAATTTCAAAATGAAAAATTACTACCATCAATACTTTAAAAGACCTTTTCTGTTAGCTGGAGGGGAGGGGAGCATTCTTTTATTACTTTTACACTTAATTGCTATTTCAAGAGGGAGCGCTTTAATATTTAAAATTTTGGAGCTTAAGATCTGCAAATTTATTATCAGAATGATAATAATCAGATTGTATAGGCAGATAAAACAGAAGAACAAACACTTAAAGCAAAAGCTGTTACCCTATTGCCTCAAGGAATGTATGCCACAAATATGAAGATTTATCTTAAATAATAAAAATCTGAACATTATTTATGTAGATCATTGACTTTTTCCTAGAGAGAAAGGTCCCTGTGTGATTGATCATCTTGTTCTTTCCTCTTTTTTTTTTTTTTTAACCAGTACATAGTAAAATAGAATTTATTAGCAAACAAAAACATTGCCTTAGTGTAAGCATTTGGCTAACATTTCTAAAAATGAGTAATTTATTGTTATTGCTAATATATAAAATGTACATGTTAATTTTCTTTGTCTATTTTTTGTGTTTTTGTTTTTTTTTTCACTTGTTTAGCCAATGATAGGCTGATAAATGTAACATATGATGTAAGTAAAAAACCTAATATAGTGCTCTGTAGTCAACCACTTGATAAACTTGTATTTTCAATGATGTAGAAACTATAAAATTGTGGGTAACAATTAGTTTTTACCAAATAATAAATAATATACAAAAAAATATTGTGTATAGAGCATATCTTCTGTAATACAATTTGGAAGATGCAAAAAGGACATGGGGGCAGCATCTTCTGACCTCCTCAAACTTCACAGGAAGAAAACAGAATCACTGTCAGCAGCCCAAGGTTTATTCCTATGACGCCAGACATGACCCTACTCTCCAGCTTTTTATCTACTTTGACATCAACCATCCCTCTCAGGATCCTCACTACTTCTCTGCTGGGTTCAATAATTCATTGCAATGGCCACACAGAATTCACAGAAAATGTTCACAATTGTGGGGTTTAGTAGGGAAGAAACAGGCCACAATTCAGGTTCAGGAACATGCTCAGGATACAATTATTCAATCAGGAGAGTCTCCCCTCCGCTATGCCTTCAGTCATGCCTCTCTGGTCCTTGGCCTTTTGGCCTGCCCTCTGGCTCTGTGAGCCAGTTAAGCCTGTCATGCTGTCTCATGTCTCTTGGCACTTGGTTCCACTGCCACCATCTCTCTGCCAGGGCATCTCTCTGTCAGCTTGTCTCTCAGCCAAGGAGATCCAGAGCAGGGATCTCAGGTCTAAGGACATGCTCCACTTCACCTCTAGCTCTTCTCTCTTGATGGCAGTGAGATTCCCCTTCTGCCTCTAGGAAGGCTCATATTAAGCCTGGCAGAGTGACAAAACTAACCAATCCCAACATCAGAGTTCTACACAGCTTGTTTGCATGGTTGCACTCAGTAATCCGGTGGGAGTTACAAAGAATAAGGCTAGAAAAGCCATACTAGGTAATTCACTGCACCACAGAAGTACACATCAAAAACCAAGCTCAAAGTCATGTTCATGCTCATTGTGGTAGTTAAGGTTGTGTGTCAATTTGGCTGGGCTGTAGTTTTGAATGGCTGAGTAGCTGAATGTAGCTCTTCCCAATGATGAGACTGGTAATCAAGTCCATGGTGGAATCTGCTATGAGCAGGTGAGTAGCTGCCTTAAGGGTGTGGTCTACATAAGCTTTGAGAAGGTCTTGAGCTTTTTGGACATCTAGATCCTGCATTTAGCCACATCTTCATTCAATAGCCTGCCACATTGCCTGCTGATCTTGGGACTGTGTCTGGACTTGAATTAGTGCCCTGTCATTTGCTTGCTAATCTTGGAACTGTGCCATTTTACTTGTCAGTCTTGGGTCTTCTAAAACTATCTTTGGAGTGTCTTTTCAGCCAACAACCTACTCCTCTGAGACAGGCTTCACCATCCTCAATTCAAGAAGATACTTCTTTCTTATAAAATTAGATAAGCATATATATTTGTAACATTTATTATATTCATTAACATTTATTGTATTTGGTGACCCTTGAACGTCCCTGATACTGTTGGATCTCTGTAGATGTTTAAATAATCTGTCTTTTTTATTTACTATGTCAGTTATTGAACCTACAGTCTATTATAAATGTAACAGACTATAGGAAGCCATTTCATTAAAAGGGCTTTTTAATTTAGGCATATAGATTTGCAAATCAGTTTTTACTAAGCATTATCTAGGTTATGCTCCTACAAACCTTCTAAAAGCTATTTTTTTAAAGGAATTAATTTTAACTTTCATACTGGTTTCTTCAATACCAGACAAAGCATTTTTGTATCCATTACTATTTTAAAAACAGTGTGGCGCTCTAGACTTTGGGAAATCAATAAAATTTAAAGTAGATATTAAAGAAATAAAGTCAAGTTAATATTTGTCAATCATTGCTGCCTCCCATAATTCTCACTGGTTACAGCCCTTCTTCATACAATCCAATTTAAATGTCAAACCAGCAAAAATAAAAAAGGGTGGGAATAAAAATAACTATATAAATACCCGATTTCCACCATCAGTTATCAACAGATGCCTGCTATTGACAGACAATATTTTATTTATTAATGAACAGATGATTTGTGACAAGAAGGAGAAATAGTAGTAACTGAGATGCAGCCACGTTTTAGTTGACAGCCCCAGCCCAATAAGGAGCCCTACCCTCCTCATCTTCCAATTCCCTCGGCACCCTGACAAACCCTTCAATCTCTTCACTGCTCTTCTAGATCAAACAGGTAGTGATCTTCTGGGTAAAGAATGATTTTTAATGGGGGGGGGCAGGGGCAAGTGCTCCACCAGTCATAATTCTGGTAGCTGGTCTAGTTTAAAATTTTAGATAAAACCAAGGCCCTGCTTCTAAGTTGCTATTTTGAGGTTATCTGACATTAAGGAAAGTTCACCTCAGCCTCTGCTGTGAGACAGATCTCCTTCCTTATCATCTACTGTTCCAGCACTGAGGACAGCAAAACTCCCTAAAAAACTAGATAATAAATGCTGGCATGTTCATTAAATTATAAGTTCCATGAGGGAATTTGAGAATGTGTGCATATTGGATCAGTCTGTTTGTTAAGAGAAGAATTAGAGCACTGGCTAAAATTGTAACTTCCTCTGATAATTGCTCAGAATTGTAGAAGGCAATCAAACGATTCAAGTATTAACGTTAGATATATGGGTTTTCTACCTCATAATAGTCATAACCTCGCTTCACCTCTGACTGATCACCTTCCCACCAATGTTTCATATATAGATCTGATTTTGTTCACACTCCCCCGATTAGTCAAGTCCTTTGGGGGAGGCTGAGTCCATTCCCAGTCCAGGAAGGAGTTGACTGGAACTGTTCTAAGCTATTCCTAGTGGTCTCATTGTCTTTACGACAATATGGTTCTGGCATGGCAAGGGCACATGGCAGAATCCTAGCCAAGAGGATATGAAAGTAAATGTGTGGGAATGCCTCTGGCAAGGGCAATTCTCTTCTCCATCTCTGTCATTTCTAGAACTAGAGCAGCCATTCAGGACCCAAAGGGAGCCAGTGCCAGAGGATAGGAAAATTTAAGAGGACACTTAGGGGAAACTAGAAGTAACTGCACCTTAACTAACATTCTTAAGCCCACCCTGAAACTACCCTATTTTCACACTTGTTGAGTGCATTGACTATTTAGCCTATCTTAGCTGTGTTTTCTATCATTTACAACTGAAAGGATGCTACTTAATAAGAGAACTTCTGCTATTGATGCATTTAAATCCTTCTTAGTTAACTTCTGGACCATTTATATAGGATTGCTTAACCTTCCCAGCCATGTTGTGAAGAATATCAAAACAGTACGTTTGAAATGGTTTAAGTTCAAGATAGTAGATTTTATGTGTATGTATTACAGTATCTACACTCTATGCCAGTCTGTTGTACTGTGGTGGTTTATGTGTTGCTATAATGCTGGAAACTGTGCCACTAGTATTTCAAATACCAGCAGGTCACCATGGTGCACAAGTCTTCCAGAGGGATCAGTCTCTGGAGGAAGACATCATGTTTGGTGAAGCACAGGGCCAGGAAGGGCAAAGGAGAACCTCATTGAAATGGACTGGCAGAACAGCCACATGACGAACTCCGACATGCCAGTCAGAGTCAACTCAATGGCAGCTATCTTTTACGTGTATAATAGTCATATAATCACTTTTCCTCTATGCTAGCTTCATAACTTTTATACTTTTATAAAATAATATGCTATACAATAATAATCAGTTACTTGCCCTTCTTCCCTTTCTGAGTTCAGTGGAGGTAGGAAAATCTTAAGCTTTAGTTTCAGAGACATCAGCAAATATCTCAGCTCATAGTCCTCAACTGTTGGCTGAATTGAATTAAATTCACTCAATAATGCAAATAAGTGTACTAAATAGCACTTTCCTTGGGTGCCTCATGGGGCATGTTAATTAGATTCTAGAAATTTTGCCTTCTAGAATTTTACAACCGAAATGATAACATCAAATTTCACTGAACATGACAAACACTAATTTGTACAATTCTTCTGCCACAAACTATTCCTCTTCTTATATTTCTTTTCATTTCATGGCATCAATAGTCTTCATCCCAATCAATTTTCAAGTCTCCCTGACTGTGCTTTCAAAGGTTTTCATTGGATTTTTTCCCATTTTCACTATCATTATCTTCCATCTTTTAGGTCAGTAAATTAGCTTAATGAATCTTCCCATTATATTTCTTCCCAACTATTTCACAAAGTCCTAAAATAAAAATTTCACTAAAGCCACTGTTCTGATTATGCCACTTGCTTATTTAAAATGTTTCACCAACTCTCCACAGTCTACAGAAAAAAAAAAAAAAAAAATCAACTATTTAGCTTGACAATGCAAGTTCTTTACATTCCTCCCCCAACGCATCAATCTGATCAATCTGATCCATTACTGATCCTCATATTTCATACACTTTTTTCAATTGAGTCTATTTATTATATTTTTCTCTAGAACATGCTCTGTGAAGAACCCTCTGTGCCTCAGTGCTTGCCATTTCCATTCTACTTCTTTTATATTAATTCTAATAGATAAAATTTACTTTCTTTATAGAGCTCTCTCTCCAAAAAGCTTTTTCCAATACTCCCATAGTACTGTTTCATGTACCACTTGTTAGTTAATAAAATAGTTATTTTTATATGTCTTATCTCTCCCACACAATATAAAGTCAAGGACTGTGTACATCTGAAATCATACCCCTCAAATGCCTCGCATACATCATTCTACATCATATGGTAAGAGGAATAAGTTCAATTAGAATACAGTTTGGAATACACAAAGGGACATTCTCTTCTCTTCTTTATAAGGGTTTACTAAAATGAGACATTACTTGGAATTTGTTGTAGGAGGAATAGAATTAGTAAATCAGAGTAACTTCAAAATGAACATTTTAATTAGTCTTCTTTTTAGGTATACATGTAATTACATATTTATATAAGTGACTAAAGTTTACTAAAGTTTATCTCTCTCCTACTTGCTACATGGCAGTGGAGTTGAAAGTGTAAGGATGCATTACAAGCTTCTTCCTGGTACTGAAAGGAAGAGTGAAGTTAAATCATAAGTTGTCACT
This sequence comes from Orycteropus afer afer, assembly GCF_000298275.1. Lineage (NCBI taxonomy): Eukaryota > Metazoa > Chordata > Mammalia > Tubulidentata > Orycteropodidae > Orycteropus > Orycteropus afer. The sequence continues at coordinate 580,970 of NW_006921662.1, forward strand.
CCATGTGGCAAAGGCAAAGTCAATAATAATATTGAGACTATACATGCTTTAGAAATGTGCCTTCTTCCATTTAAAGTCATTGAACATGCTTAGATAATTGTCTGATACTTTTTACATATAATTTTAATCTTGCAAAATACCACTCTTTATTCATACAAACATACTCCAAACTATTACTCTTCTTCAAAAAGAACACGATTTAAGACCAAAAGAAAAAAAAAAAAATACCTATTCTTCCAAATGATGTAAGTATTACTACCACTACCTAGCCCAAGCATTCAAGATTTGACAATTTAGGGCACCTCTACAAGTCCCTTGGATAGTGGCACTGCTGACTGACAAGAAGACTGAAGGCTTTCACTGAGAAGCTCCCTATGTAAATTTCAGAATTCACTTTAACAGCCATTTGAACTGTCACAGTATGAATTACTTTCTGCAGCACATTTTGCTTTGCCATTTCCAAAAGAAATTCCCTCATGAACATTAAACTAGATGTGGCAAAGGCATTTTCAAGTCAAATGATTTAAACTACATACTCAGGTTTAGAAAGAAGTTTCAAAAAAGAAAAAATTCTTTTTTTTCTCCAAGGAAAAAATAACAAATGACCTCTGATTTCTGTTATAATAATGCATTTATATGTATATATGTGATGCACAAATATATTCATAGACAGGACTTAATTTTTACTTTTGAAAACAATCATCCAGGTTTCACAGACATAAAAATTGTATAATCTTTGTGCAAAGCACTTGTGTTAAGTATTGTGGGAGGATCCAAAATGAACTGAAGAAATATCCTCTTCCCTAGAAAGTTATATGCTAATCCTATAATAAAACCTGAAATAACATGAATAATTATAAAACAAAAAAATGACAAGTAAAATATATTAAACAGCTTTAAGATTTCAAAGATTCCATTAATAATACCTAGTTCTGTCTCTAGTTCTGGGTCCTGTCATAAAGGAAAAGGTAACATGGGCAGGAGGAGATGCGTGATGAGCTCAAACCATTTGATATAAGCAAAGGCACTGAAGCTGACATCAGCATGTGAGGTGAAAGAAAAAAAGACTTGTGAACAACTACAGTGATTAAATTCCAAGAAACATTTTAGGAAGAAAAGTCAACTAATGAAGACCACTGAATGCTTACAGAAGCAGTTTAAATTTCAAATAATAAGCATCAGTAGCATAATAGATTTTAAAACTGAGTATTATCTGTCAAAATCATGTTTTAAGATGATGGTGATGAATGTGGTACATAGACTGAATGATACTTGAGTTAATCATGGAAAATTATTGAATGAGGAGTTCAGAGAACAGACTTGAAAAACAGAACTACACTAGGAAGTTTTGTAGTCACTTAAATAAGAAAGAAACCAAGAAATAATAAGTATAGTCTGACAAAATTTGGGAAGCAACCTGAAAAAATATAAGAAAACTACTATTAAGTTTTGAACTGGAAAGTGGGGAGGCTCATAGTGATACTTAGAGCTCTGGTAGCCTAGTGGCTAAGGCACTTGACTGATAACCAAAAGGCTGGCGGTTCAAACCCACCAGCCACTCCTCGGAAGGAAGATGGGGCAATCTACTTTCATAGTGATACTGCCTCGAAAACCCAAGGAGGGGTCGCTATGAGCCAGACTCAATGGCACGTAACAACAACAATAGCGATACTTGGTGATGGGAAAATTACACAGATGCTCTACTTTGAGTTTTAGTTACATGATAATCAATTACTTAGCAACGAAGAGCTCTGGTAGCACAGTGGTTAAGGACTTGGCTGCTAACCAGAAGGTCAGAGGCTTGAACCCACCAGCTGCTCCATGGGAGAAAGATGAGGCAGTCTGCTCCTGTAAAAGATTCATAGCCTTGGAAATCCTATGGGGCCATTCTATTCTGTCCTGTAGGGTTGCTGTGAGTGAGAATCCACTCAATGGCAGTGGGTTATTTAGCAACCAGAAATCTGTAATAATTAACATGTGCTATATAACGTAAAATATATAGATACATGTACTGAAATATGTATGTGCAATAAATGTATCTAGCATATAACAACATATAAATACATAAATATTATTTTATATATACATACATATATGTAAGCATTGTTGTTGTTGCTGTCATGTGCCATTGAGTCAGATCCGACTCATAGAGACCCCTCCTTGGGTTTCCGAGGCAGTATCACCACAGAAATAGATTGCCCCATCTTCCCTCCGAGGAGTGGCTGGTGGGTTTGAACCGCCAGCCTTCTGGTTAGCAGTCAAGTGCTTTAGGCACTATGCTACCAGAGCTCCTATATGTAATATATATAGTACATTTGTAGTATGTATAGTATGTTTATTATATGTAATAAATATAGTACATTTAGACTTGTAGCACTATATACATATATAACCAAATTCAGTTTAGTTACAAAATCTTAATAGAATGTTAAATTTCATCATATTTATTTTAAGCATTTGAAATAAAATAAGTTAATTGATTCAATACCTGTGAAGTGAGAATAGCTACAATCAAAGCTAGTGTCTTCTTTAGAATCTTTATAGATTTTTCATAAAGGGATGACCATCCTAGCCTCTTCTGGCTACATTTATACTTCAGGTTCTCAGTAAAGAATATAACTCCAAAGTCTTCGCTACCTCACTTATTAATCAAACCTCTTGTGTAAGAAAACCTAGTTAGAAAGGATTACCTGAAACACTTACAATCTATCAATTACTTTGGATGTTCCATTTTATGTTCTACAAGACATAACTGAAATGCATATGAGTGTGTATGTGTGGGCTGCAGATCTATTTTACATGAAAATTCTTTCTACTTATATTGGCACCTGACAGTGAGAAATATTATGAGTTCTGTGAAATCTGCCACTCTTTTATGATGGGAGAGTGGATAAGAATGTTGTACACTAACTAAAGATCCACAAGTGCGACATCCTTTAAGTGTGAACACCAAGGAAAGCTGTGCTTTTCATCTTAGGTAACTGACCATGTCTTCTTTGCTCTAGCTAATATTGTGGCCCATCTCTGGTAACTGGACCAGAGTACAGTTCAGGAAACTCACATTCGTACCAACTCTATACCTGACTTACTTTTTCCCGCCTTATGTCTTCATTCTGCCATATTTTCCATTTATTTTATGCTATTATAAACATTTTTGTGAACCACTGCAAACATTCTTTGGAACAAGGTGAAATATATTAAGAAGGCACGATTGTTAGACCCTATGTCAAGTAATTTCACCCTACCATACTTAAACCTCCTAACATCTCTTCAAGTGATTTTTTGTTATCACTAGCATAGTGATTAAAAATAAGAGAATTTCACAGAGGTAAAAATACATTAGGGAGAAGAAGTATATGTAGAACCTCAGAGTCCTACTGAGAAACACTGAAAAAAAAAAAAAAAAACTTAACAATATCAAAAGAAAGAAAATTGCTGTGGAATAATGAAAAGTTTCAAAGAACTATTGGAAATGGATGCCTCTGGCCAAAGCTTCCAAAGCAGACATTTTAAAAGTCTTAGTAACTGAATAACATGGTCTTATAATATATGAGTTTTTGCTTCACATATGTTCAAATTTTATTTATTTTTCTCATATTCAATCTTATATCACTCGTTGTTTTCTCATAGTAACCATTTTGCTACACCATTATTTTTGTCTTACTCCCAGGACACTAATTACTTTTAGCCTATTTCTAAATAGATAGATGAGTCAATAAATAAAATTTTGCCTTGTTTTACCAATTTCCTATTTCATCTATTCTCTCCAAAAAGGCAAAAGAACAGTGTTATAGATCTATAGGTAAATAATTTTTTTTCTGTCAGAAAATATTACTAACTTCTAAAATTTCAAAACTTTTCCTTCTGAGCTACTCATTGTAATACTGGCCTTGCTGTATGTAACCAAGTTGATTCTGACTCAGTGACCCTTTATGACAGAGTAGAACTGTCCAATAGGATTTTATATGCTATGCTCTTAACAGAAGCAGATTTCCAGATGGATAGAAATACTGTATGATTATTCTACTTTAAAAATAATTTATATTTGTCTATATTTTCCTCTGCTACTGAAATAGCATTAAGTCACCTTTGGGTACATTATAAATGTAGTGGACAGGCATAAAAATTAGATTATAATTCTTTTTCTTGTGGTTATGTGACTTATAACAAGTTACATAATTCTGTGTCTCAGCTACTTCATCTGTAAAATGGGAAAAATATCAGAATCATTCAGAGTTGATGTGACAATTAAACGAAATAATGCATGTAATATACTGAAAAACAATACTTGGCATAGATTAAACTCTTGATAAATGTTCACTATGTTTTAATAAATACTTTGCAATATCATCACCCAATTTTTGTACATTCATCTATGCTCTGTATTATCAGTGGGACACAGGCGAAAAGAGTCTCTCCATCTATAATTTGCCATTGTAATTACCACATAGTGCAGCAATGACAGAAGTCATTACCCTTACTACTTACTGGTACTTGTGCAGCTTACTGATTATTCTGTCTGATTCCTAGGGGACCAAGTGGTATTTCAATTTTTGACAAACCTGAGAGTACAGGCTGTCCATTATTAAACCACACATCTGGCCCCTGTTGTTAATAACTACATGTCTGCAATATGTGGACAATCTACACGTTTTACCACCAGAAGTTAAATGAGGTTGCTAATCCGCTTTATCCCTATTCATACAGTGATTACACAATGGCCAACCACATTCTTGTAACAATTTATCATGTGCAATTCTGTGCAAAGTCCAGTGCAAGAACGCCAAGAACAAGCAGTCCTCTATTTCTTAGATTACTACCTTTCTGGCTGTATATGCAAAGTCCACTTCTTACACAAATTTATGTAATATGTAAATTAGAAGTAATATAACTCTGAGTTCAAGGAATGAATATACAGAAGGAAATGATTTTCCCTCTTTAAAGCTGTAGCATAACTGCAGTAGTACTGAGTACTGAAACACAAGTCAGAAGAGAGGACTACCTAAGACTCTAAACAGGAAAAGGGTCAAAGAGTTGGAAATACCTGCCAGCCTCAGTCCCATACAGACCAGTCAAGCTCGATGGTTTGGATTTCTGTTTCAGTTTCCCTTCACTGCTTCTGTTTGTCAGAAAGATGAAGATAAATGTGATAGATTCTGGAAAAAAACTGTGGTGAGAAACCTAACTGCCTTTGGTCTCCCTTTTTGTGGATTCTTCTCTCCCCCACCCAGGAAGCATTTTCCCTGGATTCCTTCCAGGTAACTAGGACTTTCCAGTTCCTACCCTCTTCATCCCTCAACTCTAAAATGATCCCCACTTCCCAGTCCAAGAGAGAAAAAAATGTAATTTCACTGATGCACTGACTGTTCTAATTTACATAAATTACTTACTTTTCCAGGTATGTCCACCAACCGGTTCCTCCTTCCCCTAAAATCACATTACATAACTGTTTTAAGTCAGATTGTTCTAGTTGTACCTAGAAATTGAGGACTGGAGGTGAGAAAGTTCTAATCAACTCCTCTGCTTCTAGATGACAAAGGATACATTGCCAAATTTCACAGTGTTTTCTTTTCTTCAAGGAGCCTGAGTTTTTATTTATCTGCTGTCAGTGACGAATTCTTCACACAGGTGAGGTAAGAAAGATGAATTTTATCTGCGCCCTTTCTTTTAGAGAAATCCCCCAAACCTTTGTGTTCTGGGGGTGGCTTAACACAAACAACTAACTGGAAGGATTTAATGACTTTCTATTTTAAGTATCAAACTTTTCAGTCCTTGGCACCTAACTTGTATCTCCTTCTCCCTCTAGTGTCTTCCACTACCCAGATGGATGTAGCATAAGAAAATAAAACACTCTAAGCAGACAAGCCTAATTGCAACCTTAGTATGCCACTCTCCTATCCCAGTGATCAAACACCTTAACTGTCTTATAAATTTTGTAGCCTTTTTTTTCAATGAAAGTGAACTCAGATTTGTGTTTAAATTTGTTCCTCTACATCTATAGCATCCTTTTCCCTTTGTCTTTTTTAAATTAAAGTCACAAAAAAGGTACTGTGATAGCTGGAGCTGTGTGTCAACTTGGGTGGACCACAATTCTGATGTGATTATTCCCTTGATGGGATCAGATGAATATGGCTGAGCAGCCAATCCACTGAAAGGGAGTTTCCCTAGGCGTGTGGCCTGCTTCCAGTATATTTATGGGCATCCTGGGAAGAGAGACACTCTTCTGTGGATTGGGATCCTGTTGTGCTGCCTACAACTGTCAGTGAGCAAACAATCCACCATTCAGCCTGGAGATCTTGGATTCATCATTCGTTGGAGTCAACAGCCTGCCAACCTTGAGCTCCTCAGCCCCTGCAGCTGCGTAAGTTGGGAAAAGCCTCCAGCTTGACTTTTGATCCAAGAACTCTGGACTTGCCAGCTTCTTTAAGTGTGTGAGCCATTTTCCTAAGATAACTTTCTCTTTCTCTTTACTGGCTTTCTTTCTCTAGAGAACCCAGTCTAACACAGGTACCCATGCCTGTTTTAACACTGTCTGGTATGATTTTTTTCTTTGACATAGGTACACAACCAATTAACTCAGATGGCTCAGGTTCCTTCAAGACCAGGATGCTATGCCAAATTATGAAGCCAAACACAGATGAACAAACAGTAAGTTGGAGGAACAATCAGGAGATGGTTGAATACAGGGTACACAAGGGAACCTCAGCTCCTAAGGAACCATAGTTTGTGTTCTTTAATCCACTACTACAATTAAGACAACTACAGTGACATACTACATAACATTGGAAAAATTGTCAGTATTAACGATTGTTTTAGGCAATAGAAAAGTAATAATGTGGTTTTACTAAGTAAAATTCATGATTGTTATATGTGGAAATTTTCCTGATTTCTATGTTAATTTCAATGAACTATAATAATTATTATTTATAAATATATATTAGGTATACATATTTAACATGGATCATATTTAAAAGTTTGATGAATTAACAATGTTTTATGATCTATTCAGTTGCAAGATTCAAATACACATCTATGCTCAGTCTTTGTAACCTGTTTGTCATAAAGCTCGGTCATATGCTTAGGACTTTAGAAAGCTCACTTCTACCAGAAAGAAGTGTTTCTGAGCTAGCTTATCCATCTCTACTATACATGTACAGTACATTCCACATGAAAAGGGGCTCAGTGTCTTTGACTTGCACTTTCTATAATTTCCTGTGACTCCATACGACCAATATTTACTTTGCAATGAGGACTTACCAGGTCTACCCTTCTCTCTTCAGATGATTTCCCATATAGCTAGGCATACCTTCAGCAAAAAGGGATATGTTATACCTATCTTTTATTCTCCCGCTCAATCTACTGAACCCCAGACTTAACTGCAACTGCCTACAGATATTCCTCAGTCCCTTGAAAATGCCTTGTTTCCTCCCTGAATCAAGCCTTTATCCAAACTGCTTCCTCAGACCAAAATATTCCCACTTCACTTCTTAATGTCCTCTTATTCTTAGACCCCCAAACCTACCATAGATTTCTCTGAAAGTTTCCCCAAACCACCTTTGTGTCTACCAGACTACACTATGTCCTTGAATCATGCCCTCTTATTGTATCTTACCATTTTCATTTATAATAATAATTATGTTGATTTGTGCGATTGTTTCATTAATGTCTTTTCCCACTACTGTTAATTCAGGTAGAACTCTTTCTATTTTGTTCACAATATTATCCCTAGTATTTGATGTAGTTCTTAAAATTTAATAGGTGTTTAATATTTGTGAAGTAATTATGTCAGTGCAATTAAGGATTTCAACAGGATATTTTTAAATGGTAACTTAAATGGTTTAATGGCAAGGTAGAGGTTTCCCACTATACTACTTCCCTTTTGTAAGTAAGTATAAAAAGAGAAAGACAAGGTAAGGAAAACACCAAAGCCCAGCTCCCCACAACTCTCCCAGAACTCTCTTCAAAATCTTCAGGGAGATGTTATCTAGCAGAAACAATACTAGCTTTAATAACATCACTGTTGTTGTGCCCCCGAGTCGGACCCGACTCACAGCAACCCCTCCTTGGGTTTCCAAGGTGGTATCACTATGGAAGTAGATTGCCCAACCTTCCTTCCGAGGAGTGGCTGGTGGGTTTGAACCATCAGCCTCCTGGTTAGCAGTCAAGTGCCTTAGGCACTACGCTATAGTGATCATTTTAACATGCTTGTTGTGGTAATATTCAATCCATTTTACATCAGTAATATGTATTCTCTGGCCTTGAATATTGGCTGCATTTTTAAACCCAGATATATTATCTAAATTCCTATTTCTTTGAAAAGATATCTATCACTGACATCATAATTTGAAAAAGAAGTTGAGCAGAGGACTTTCAGAAAGATTGTGGTGTTAGCAAATCTAATATCCTGACCCTCCTCACACAAACACCTAGGAAAGCAATTAGAAATCTGTACTCAACCCCTTAAGAACTGCTCCAACTGAAAGACAGAGAATGACAGAATGAATTGAAAAAGAAGATCCAACTTCATGCTGTCTACTAAAGAAACTCGTTAATCCCAAAGACGAAATAGGTTTAAAGTGAAAGGATGAGAAAAAATATGCAAATAGTAACCAAAAGAGTGCTGGGGTGGTGACTTTATTAGAGAAAATGGACTTTAAGTCAAAATCTCATATAAGACACCAAAAAGGACACCATGCAATGATAAAAGGGTCAATTTATCAAGAAGATATTACAACTATAAATATATATATATGCATCTCACATCAAAGCACAAAATATATAAAACAAAATTGAAGAGAGAAATAGACAATTCTATGGATCACACAGAAATAAAAGGGATTAAAGAGAATGTACACAGCAAATTAGATAACCTAGAGGAAACAGACAAATTCCTAGAAACACAAAAATTTCTTACATAGATTCAACAAGAAATAGAAGATCTAAACAGACATATAACAAGTGAAGAGATTGAATCAGTAATTAAAAACCTTGCAATAAACAAAAACCTTGGACCAGATGGCTTCACTGGGGAATTCTACCAAATATTTATAGAAGTGACTCAAATACTTCTTAAACTTTTCCAAAATATAGAAGAGGAGGTAACAGTTCCTAACTAATTCTATGATTGATACCAAAGTAAGAAAATGACACCACAAAAAAAGAAAATTACAGACCAATATCCCTTACAAATATAGAGGCAAAAATAAATCAACAAAATGCTAGCAAAGTGAATTGAAAAAGATATAAAAAGAACTGACACTGGGAAGAGTGCAAGAGTTAAAGGCAACAAAGGTAAATCTTTTTACATACACAATCCTACACTAATAGTAATACAGTAATGTATGACTGGCTACATAGATACTCAAGCTGAAGAGGGGTAAGAAGAAAAATGGGACTATACCTACTAATATATATATATATATATATATATATATTTAGGTTTGACATATGTATTTATATGTGAGGCAAATATATCCATGAATATAGTATACAAGGGGCAAAGTTATGAAAACTTCTTAGTCTTCACCAAATACCTTGAAGGAATGAGTCACTAGACACGGAAGCTCCAGACTACAGTCTCTAGGGACACTAAGTCAATTGGAATAACATAGTCCGCAAAGACAATGTTCTACATCATCCTTTGGTGAGCAGCAACTGGAGTTTTAAAAGCTTATGAGTGGTCATCTAAGGTGCAACTGTCAGTCTCTCCCCGTCTGAAGCAAAGAAGAGTGAAGAAAATAAAAGATGCAAGGAAACAATTAGTCCAAAGGATTAATGAACCACATGAACTTCAGTGTCCACAACTCTGAGACTAGAAGAACTAGATGGTGCCCAGGTACCACTGCTAACCACTTTGAAAGGGATCATAAAATTAGGAGGTCCCAAGCAGAGTGGAACAAAACTCAAAATAAAAAAAAAATAAAAAAAAAAAAAGACCAAGTTTATTGGTCTGATAGAGACTAGTCGGTCCCCCAAGACTATGACCTTTAGACACCCTTCAAACTGAGCACTGTATTCATCCCAGGCGGCTCAGCATTCAGTCACGATAGACAGGTCTTTAAAGTGAACGAAAACACCAGCAAGGCATGTACTCATTAGAACAATCAAGGATACAATGTCAAAAGGGCAGCATTTACCCAGGGTTAAAACTAAGAATGCAGAAGAGGTTAGGGAAGAAGGGCAAAGGGAAATGGCAAACATAGGGAGGAAGTGGCAAGAATGTTGTTGCATAATGGGATCACAAGGAATGTCACAAAACAGCATGTGTATCAATTTGTGAATGGAAAATCGATATGCTCTGTAAAGTTTCACCCAAATCATGTACACACCAAAAAACAAATAAATAAAGATTATACACCATGACCAAGTGCAATTTATTCCAGGAATGCAAAGGTGGTTCAACATTAGAAAATCAATCAATGTAATACACCCCATTACCAGAACAAAGAAGAAGAAACACATGATTGTATTACTCAAACAGGAAAGGTATCTGACAAAATCTAACACCTGTTTATGTTAAAAAAGAAACAAAAACTAAAAATAGAATGAAAATTCCACAACATATTAAAGGGCATTTATGAAAAACCCACAGCTAACATTATACTCAATAAAGAAAGGCTGATTGTTTTCCCCTTATTGGGAACAAGGCAAAGATTCCCACTCTCACCTTTAAGATTCATTATTTATTGGGAGTTCTGGTTAGAAGAATTAAATAAGGAAAATAAGTAAAAGTTATCCAATTCAAGAAGGAAGAAGTAAAACTACTGCTGCTTTTGTCGATAATATGATCCTATACAGAATCCACAAGAAAGCTACTAAATGAAAAACTCAGAAACTAATAAATGAATTTAATAGAATGCTAATAAATGAATTAAGCAAAGTGACAGGATACAATGTCAACACAGAAAAAAATATTGTCTTTCTATACATCACAGTAAGTATTCTGAAGGAAAATTAAGGAAAGAATTCTATTTATGATAGCATTTAAAGAAATAAAATATGTAGGAATAAATTTAATCAAGGAGATGAAAGACTTGCACACTAAAAACTATAAAATATTACTGAAAGAAACTATAGACACAAATAAATGAAAGGATATGTTCATACACTGGAAGACCAAATATTGTGAAGCTGGGTCAGTACTACATAAAATAATCTATAGAGTAAACACAATTCCTATTAAAAGTCCAACACACTTTGCAGAAACAGAAAAAGCAACTGAAAGGTAGCCCCAAATGGCCAGAAAAATCTAGAAAAAGAAAAAAGTGGAGAACACACTTCCTGATACCATTCTATAAAATTCCAGTAATCAAAACAATCGAGTACTGGTATAATAATAAATATGTAGACCAGTGCAACAGAATTGAGAATTAAGGAATAAATCCATGCACTAATGGCCAATTGATTTTTGACAATGGTACAAAAATCTATTCAATGGGGTAATCAGGTTTTCACACACACACACACACACACACATGCACAATGAAACCAGACCCACACATCACACTCTACACAAAAATTAGCTCTAAATGATCAATGACCCAAATGTAAGAAATAAAATCATAAAACTCTTAAAAGAAAACATAGGAGTAATTCTTCAGAATCTAAAATTTGACCAATCAATAAATAATTTGACCAAGCACAATCAATAAAAGACAAAATAGATAAACCTGGATTTATAAAAATTAAAAACCTTTGTTCATCAATGGAGTTTATCAATAAAGTGAAGGGAAAACCTACATATTGGAAGAAAATCTTCTTGAACCAGCTAAGGGTTGAACATCCACAATATACAAATAACTACAATTTAGCAATAAAAAGACAAACAAGGCAGTCAAAAAATGGACAATAGCTTTGAATAGACATTTCCCAAGGAAGATACACAAATGGTCAAAACACTAAACACTCACTGCCTCTCAGTCACTTTCGACTGATGCAACCCCATGTGTATCAGAGTAGAACTGTGCTACTCTGGGTTCTCTGGCTGATTTTCAGAAGTAGATCATCAGGTCTGTCTTTCAAGGTTCCTCTGGGGGGCCTCAAGCCAACAACCTTTATGGTTAGCAGCCAATTGCTTAGCCATTTGCAATACCGAGGCACTACAAACGACCAGCAAGAACATGAAAAGATGCACAATGTCATTAGCAATTAGGTAAATGCAAATCAAAACCACAACGAGATACTCATCTTACCCACACTAGAATGGCTATAATCAGAAAAAACAGAAAACAACAAATGTGGGCAAGGATATGGAGAAACTAGAACCCTCATCCGTTGCTGGTAGAATTGTTAAATGGTGCAGCCCTTGCGGAAAAGTGTTCAGTGGTTCCTTAAAAAGTTAAACACATGACTGAGCAATTTCATTTCTAGGTTTATACCTCAAAGAACTGCAGTCAGAAATGGAAGAATATAGTTGTACATACTAACGTCCACTGCAGGATTACTCACATAGCCAAAAAGTAGAAACAACCTGTATACATCCATCAACTGAATTATAGAGGGAAAAAATGTGACATATACAAACAATGGAATATTACTTAGACATGAAGAGAAATGAAGTGCTGATATATATATTTGGCTGAACCTCAAAAACATTATGCTAAGTGAAATAAGTTAGTCATAAAAGGGTGAATAGTGTATGGTTTTACTTACATGAAGTATCTTGAACTTGGCAAACGTATAAAGGTCAAAGTTTATTATTGGTTACCAGGAACAGGTTCTGGTAGTATAGTGGCTAAGGCACTTGACTGCTAACCAGAAGGCTGGCGGTTCAAACCCACCAGCCACTCCTCGGAAGGAAGATGGAGCAATCTACTTCCATAGTGATACTGCCTCAGAAACCCAAGGAGGGGTCGCTGTGAGTCGGGTCCAACTGAATGGTACATAACAACAACAGCAACAACCAAGAACAGGAGGGAGAGAGAAAAGGGTAGTTATCACATAAAAGGTGGTGAGTTTCTGTTAAGGGTGATGGAAAAATTTGTAAACTCAAAGTGATGATGGTTACAATTATGAACAAAATTAATCTCTGGATTATACATATAGAAGATATCAAAAAGGCAAATGTGTGTGTGTGTGTGTGTGTGTATAAGAAAACAATTTTTTTCCATGACTCACAAAAAATCCCCATATGCAATTGAAAATTGTCAAAGAGTGAAAGTTACTGTTTTTCTCGATCATTATCAACCATTTTGCCTAGTCTTATAGAGAAATTTTTAATTAGCAATTTAAAACTTAGGAAATCTATTAGTTTAAAAAATTAACACTCTTGATGAAGAGTATTAAACATAGCTCAGAAAAAGTCAAGCTAATTTAATTTCAAACTATTACTATAAAGTGAATGACTAAATTCCAATGTTAAAAAAATATTTCTTTTTACTTCACTTCTAAAGAAAATCTTGATAAGCATGTTGTTGTTCTTGTTATGTGCCATCAAGTCGGCCCCGACTCATAACAACCCTTCCTTGGGTTGCCGAGGCAGTATCACTATGGAAGTAATGCATATTAATACATAAATACACTACTAAAAGTATAAACCATCAAGGACAAATATATTATTTATGAATATATAAAACATTTTAATAAACAAAACAGGACTTGTAGCAGTCAACAGTCCTGGATTCACTATTATCTAAATTCAAACCAAATACATTGCCACCATAGTAATTCCGACTCATAAAGACCCCATAGGACAGAGTAGAATTGCCCTATAGGATTACCAAGGCTGTAATCTTTGTAGAAATAAACAGTTACAGCTTTCTCCCAAGGAATAGCTGATGGGTTCAAATCGATGACTTCTTGTTTAGCAGCCAATGTGCCACCAAGACTCCTTCAGTATTTACTGTTGATGTTGTTGTTGTTGTTATGTACCGTCAGACCCGACTCATAGCGACTCCTTCTTAGGTTTCCGAGGCAGTATCACTACGGAAGTAGATTAGCGGACCTTCCTTCCGAGAAGTGGCTGGAGGGCTTGAACCACCAGCCTTCTGGTTAGCAGTCAAGTGCCTTAGGCACTATGCTACCAGAGCTCCTTCCCTATTTACTTTGTTGTTGTTGTTGTTGTTATGTGCCATCGAGTCGGCCCCGATTTACTAGCTGCTGTCAAATCGATTCCACCTCATAATGACTGATCCCATGGTTATGAGAGTAGAATGATGTTTCACAGGGTTTTCAGTGGCTGATTTTTCAGAAGTAGATCACCAGGCCTTTCTTAGTTTGTTTTAGTCTGGAAGCTCCACTGAAACCTGTTCAGCATCCTAGCAAAATAAGCGTCCACTAACAGATGGGTGATAGCTGCCCTTGAGGTCCACTGGCATGGAACAGAATCCAAGTCTCTCATATGGAAGACAAGGATTCTACCACTGAACCACCACTGCCTCCTGTATTGCTCATGTTATTGTGTGCCACCAAGTAGACTATGACGTACAGTGACTCTATTAGGACAGAGAAGAACTGCCCCGTAGTTTCCTAGGCTATAATCTTAAGTGAAGTAGATGGTGAGGTATTTTCTCCGATAGAGCCACTGGTGAGTTCAAACTCCTGAGTTCAAAGCAGCCAACTGCTTAACCATTGTGCTACCAGAGCTCTTTGTATTTCTCATCCTACCATTTAAATCTGTTTTTGCAGAAGCTGAATTACATTACTAACAGAGAAGGAAAACAGTATGTTAATTATTTTGATAAAATAATCAGATTAGTTGACATCATTTTCTTTGCCACACTCTGAAATATGGATTTGTATGTTTCCTCAATATTGAGTTGGAGCTGCAACAGAGAGACTGTCTGGTGGAAAGTTTACATGATCTTTTTAAAATGTCACATATATGATGTGAAATAATGACATTAGTATATTCCAATCCCCCTGATTAAAGACATTTTAGATGTGGCAAACCAAAAAACCAAACTCACTGCCATCGAGTCGACCCCTCCTTGGGTTTCCGAGGCAGTATGAGAACGGAAGTAGATTGCCCAATCTTCCTTCCAGGAGTGGTTTGTGGGTATGAACCACCGCCAGCCTTCTGGCTAGCAGTCAAATGCCTTCCAAAAACCAAGACCAAACTCACTGCCGTCAAGTCAAATCCGACTCATAGCAACCCCTCCTTGGGTTTCCAAGGCAGTATCACTACAGAAGTAGATTGCCCAACCTTCCTTCCGAGGAGTGGCTGGTGGGTTTGAACTGCCAGCCTTCTGGTTAGCAGTCAAGTGCCTCAGGCACTATGCTACCAGAGCTCCTTCAAATGCCTTAGGCACCACATTTTGAAGAGTTAAAATTGCAGTACTCATAGAAAAGGTATTACTAACACATAACCACATACAGAAAGTAGATATATGATAGTGGTTTAATGAAATCAAACTTTAAATATGAATTCTTAGTAATTTGAGAAGTCTTACTTTTTTTTTAGTAAGAGTGGGTCAGAAAGAAGAGATTATGTACATTATTAAAATATAAAGCCAGGATTCTTAATAACTACTGAAAAACAACCCTTTGATCAAACAATGCATTTTCTCTGCATTTTATGTATTTATGTATGTATGTATGTATGTATTTGTATGCATTTATGTATTTGTATATATTTATGTATGTATTTCACTGTTTTATATATAAAGTAATTTTCTATCAAGTTGTCTAGTCAGTTTCAAATGTTTTACTGTCTTATTCATGGAGATTTTTCTTAATATAATTCATAGGCTTATGATACACAGCATTGTCTGGATTCTTTCTCTAACAATAAATTATTAAATAACTTTTACAAATTTTATAAAACATATTTATGGTTGATTCTACCATATAAATAAATGGTAAAAATACATACCATTATGTTTAGTAACACTAAAATATGTTAAAAGTATATTTATTGACTCGAATTTAAAAATATTAGAATAAGTACTTTAAAATAAATAACTAATTTTCAAAAATAATACATGATTTACTATAGGAGATAAATTGATAAAATAAAAAAAATCATCCATATTCCAATCAAAAACCTATTCCCTCAATTTAATTTGAATGTATAAAATGTTATGTCCTTCAGTATATAATATTTAAAACTACACATAATACAAAAGCTATAGAAACATTTTCTCATTTTATAAATACTTCTTAAACTACTGATTGAATTGTACTTTTTTCCAATTCCTTTTATAGTTTGAAACATTACGATGCATTACATGACTTGCTTGCATTACTTTTAAATGCCACCTATAAAACATGAAAGATATACTTAAAATCACTGATACTGAAACAACCGACCCAATTTTTGAAAAGTAGAATAATCTTAATTAAATAAATGGCCTATTCGTCTATGACTACATTTGAGAATTGTCCATTAACAGTAATTGAAGTTGTGATAATTTATCCACATAAGTGCCTTGTGTCCAAAACTTTAAAATCACTAAGTCATGTTGAGGGATGAGAAGGCTGAAGGTTTTTAAAAACCTGACCACTTTAGCTGCAGGAAAATAAACTAAATCTTTATTGTTTCATAAATCATAGAAGTAGTAAAACAGAAAACAATGGATTTTAACATTACAACAATTCTACATATAAGAGAATGGTTTCTATGTAAGATAGTTAACTTCAATCTCTAGGTATAGTAATTTCAAACACAGAGTATCTCTGAAGATACTCAGCATTATCATAATAAATTCAAAATATATTAAAATCTTGAGCCCTCTCTAATACAGTTAATTGAGTTATCTTACTATCAAGCACTGCTAACTATTATATCAACAAATGGTGCAGGATCTTCCTGACAGAATATTAAAATGGAATTTCAGCAAGGTCATCATCATAACATCAATGATACTGTCAATATTCTGCGGCACAGAGGGTAGGGAATCCACTTCTAATTATACCTGTGGACATGTCCAACTAGGTACTATTTCATTTCCCTCTTTATACTCTTCCCAAACCTAATTTAATGACTCCCTGAGATGTAGCATGCATTCAAATATTAGTTAAATGGATAAATGGCCATTGGAAAAATATTATACAAACTCCTTGACTCAGATTTTTACGCAATGCTTAGGATGCTGAAACTACAAATTTGCATCAAATATGCAACAGACACCCTTAAGGCATAAGCACTGACTTCATTCTGCAACTCTCAAATTTTCTTCATGCCCCCAAAAAACTGTTATCCACATGCTATATCTTCTGCATTGCTGTGTCTAACTTTGTTCTCTTATGTCCCATTCAAAAAAAGGATATGAGAATGCAGAGGAAGGAAGTATAATTATATAAGGATGGCATTGCAACTACCGTATTTTTCCACATATAATGCACCCACATAAATAACTCATATACACATAAAACATACATAGCATACATAGGAAGTTAATGCATGAGGGCTTGTGCAGTTTGCAAAAAAAATGTAATGCACGCATTATTCCCAGGAAAGTACGGTGGGTGAGTGTAAACACACACAGATACACAAAGAAACACAAACATATAGACATATATACGCATTACATATACATTACATAGGCATTGTTGTTGTTATTGTTAGGCGCCAGTGACTCGGCTCCAACTTATAGCAACCCTATGTAAAACAGAATGAAACACTATCCAGTCCTGTGCCAGCCTCACAATCCTTGGTGTACCTGAGCCCATTATTCCAACCACTGTGTCAATCCATCTCCTTGAGGGCCTTCCCCATTTTCGTTAACCATCTACTTTACCAATCATGATCTCCTTCTCCAGAGAATGGTCCCTTCTGACAACATGACCAAAGTAGGTGATATGAAGTCTGGCCATTCTCACTTCCAAGGAGCATTCTGGCTGCACTTTTTCCAGGACAGATTTGTTTGTTCTTCTGGCGGCCCACGGTACTTTCAATATTCCTCACCAACACCACAACTCAAAAGCATCAACTCTTCTTCTGTCTTCCTTATTCATTTTCCAGCTTCCACATGCATATGAGGCAATTGAAAATACCATGGTTTGAGTTAGGTGCACGTTAGTCTTCAAAGAGACATCTTTGCTCTTCAGCACTTTAAAGAAGTCTTTTTGCAGCAGATTTGCCCAGTGCAATATGTCATATGATTTCTTGACTGCTGCTTCCTTTGGTGTTGATTATGGAATCAAGCAACATGAAATCCTTGACAACTTCAATTTTTTTCTCCATTTATCATGATGCTGCTAATTGATTCAGTTGTGAGGATTGTCATTTTCTTTTTGTTGAGATATAATCCATACTGCAGACTGTATCTTTAATCTTCAATAAGTGTTTCAAGTATTTCATGTGTTACAAATATATTACATATGTGTACATATATTGTTTTCCCTCTACCACTCATCTGTCAGTTTGTCATAGTGTGTTGGACTTAGAGTTGCCATGAGGCTGGCAGCTATGCCTCCAGTATTTCAAAATCAAAAGGAACAAACATGCTTGGCATTTCTCAAGCTGAAAGAACTGAAGAAAAATTCAAGCCTTGAGTTGCAATGCTGAAGAATTCTATGGGCAAAATATTGAAAAATATAGGAAACAGCAAAAGAAGATGGAAGGAATACACAGAGTCACTGTACCAAAAAGAATTGGTTGATGTTCAAATATTTCAGGAGGGACAATTTGATTAAGAACCAGTGGTATTAAAGGAAGAAGTCCAAGCTGCACTGAAGGAACTAGAGAAAAACAAGGCTCCAGGAATTGACAGAACAATCATTGAGATGTTTCAAAAAATGGATACAGCGCTAAAGGTGCTTACACAATTATGTCAAAAAATTCAAGACAGCTACCAGCGATAGCTGGAAGAGATCCATATTTGTGCATATTGCAAAGACAGATGGTATCACAGTCAAGTAAAATTTTGCTAAAGATTATTCAAAAATGTTTCCAGCATTATATCAACAAGTAATTTTCAGAAATTCAAGCTGGATTCAGATGAGAGCATGGAATGAGGTATTTCATTGCTGATGTCAGATGGATCTTAGCTGAAAGCAAAGAATACCAGAAAGATGGTTGCCAGTG
>NW_006921662.1:600257-630756 GCF_000298275.1 Orycteropus afer afer
CAACAACAACAACAACATGCAAAGCATTCGACTGTGAAGATCATAACAAATTATGAATAATATTGCAAAGAATGGAAATTCCAGAACTCTTTATTGTGTTCATGAGGAAACTATTCATAGATCAAGAGCTGTCATTCAAACAGAAGAAGGGAATATAGTGCATGGTTTCCAATCAGGAAGGGTGTACATCAAGGTTGTATCCTTTTGCCATACTTATGCAATCTTTATGCTGAGGAAATAACCCGAGAAGTTGGATTATATGATAAAGAACAGAGCGTCAGGATTGGAGGAAGACTCATTAACAACCTACAATATGCAAGTGAAGATGACTTGAAGCACTTGCTGATGAAAATTAAAAGCTACAGTTTTCAGTGTGGATTACACTTCAACCTTAAGAAAATAAGAATCCTCACAACTGGACCAATAAGCAAAATCATGATAAATGGAGAAAAGATTGAAGTTATCATGGATTTTATTTTACTTGGATCCAGCAAATCAACACCCATAGAAGTAGCAGTCAAGAAATGAGACCTCATATTGTACTGGCAAATCTTCTACAAGAAAGTCACTGTCATTAACTCAATTCTGACTCATAGCGACCCCTATTGGGTTTCCAAGGCTGTAAATCTTGACAGAAGCAAACTGCATCATCTTTCTTCCACGGAGCAGCTGATGGGATCAAACCACTGACCTTCTGTTAGCAACTGCTGCAAGAGACCACTTTAAAGTGTTAAAGAGCAAAAACATCACTTTGAAGACTAAGGTGCACCTAACTCAAGCCACAGTATTTTTAATCACCTCAATATGCACATGAAAGCCTGACAATGAATAAGGAACACAGAAGAAGAGCTAATGCCTTTAAATTGTGGTGTTGGTGAAGAATATTGAAAACACCATGGACTCCAAAAAGAACTAACTATTTTGTCCTGGAAGAAGTGCAGCATGATGCTCCTTGGAAATCAGAACAGCCAAACTGTGTCTCACTTGCTTTGGTTATGTTGTTACAAGGGATTAATCTGCCCTGGAAAATGATACCATACTTGGTAAATTAGAAGGTCAGCAAAAAAGGAAAAGACCCTCAATGAGGTAGAGTGATACAGTGGCTGCTATGATGGACTCAGGTATAAAAAGAATTGTGAGGCTGGCACAGGACTGGGCAGTGTTTTATTCTGTTGTACACAGAGTCACTATGAGTTGGCACAAACTCCATGGCACATAACAACAACCCAAAGGAGGTATAATGTAAATTTAGATGACTTATCCAAGGTTACCTCTAAAAAAAGCTTTGGTATACAGTACACATTTCCTTTACCCTAAAGTCCCAGCAATATGTTCCCTTTAACACCACCCCTTCATCCCTCTATCTTATGCCTCATCCATTTTTACAGGCAAGTCAGCCAATCTCTACTAAGATTTAACTTGAAATTCTTAAAGTGAGGAACATGGTGAAAAGTGTTTACCCTCTTAAAGTTAGTTGTCTTAAAGACAAT
The DNA here is from genome assembly GCF_000298275.1 of Orycteropus afer afer. Lineage (NCBI taxonomy): Eukaryota > Metazoa > Chordata > Mammalia > Tubulidentata > Orycteropodidae > Orycteropus > Orycteropus afer. Next base: position 601,748 of record NW_006921662.1, read on the forward strand.
TACCCCATCCTATCTAGGAACATGACTCTCTAGGTATAGAAGATATCCTAAAGATCTTTAACATTTTAAAAATTCTTCAACTGTATTTGAAAATTTGACTTATTTTACGGAAAATTAATAATTGGTGTGCATACACTGTGGAATTTGGAATTTGAAGCCAAGATCCTTGGAGTCATAGGGGCCCAGACCTCAACTCTTTGCTTATTCACTTAATAACTGAGTGAGCTTTGTCAAGTCATTCAGCTTTATAAGACTTTATTAATGATGTATTATTATAAGGGGAATAATACCTCATAAAACTGGGACAAGGAGAGAAAGGAGAGATCTAGGACTAACAATTAGTTGGCACCAAGCACAGACTACTGCTTTACCTATGTTACATGTTATCTCAGTCAATCCTCACACAATCCCTGAATAAAAAGCAGTTTTTTCGAACTAGGAGATTGAGTTTCTGGAAAGTTAAATACTTGTCTTGAGTAATTCATCTTATAAATGTAAAGATAACACTTCAGCAGAGTTCTTTGTGACTTAAATCTTCCAAGACACCCCACACTTTTCCACTTCATCTGTTGTAATTTATAAAAATAATTTTACAATAGTTTAGATGCTTATTAAATATTAGTTCCCTTCCTTAGTTCTCAATTGCAATTTGAAATTATTTTTGTCTAATATGGTCTGAGGGAGCTCTGGTAGCATAGTGGTTAATGCACTTGACTGCTAACCAGAAGGCCACTTCCTCGGAAGGAAGATGGGGCAATCTACTTCTGTAGTGATACTGCCTCAGAAACCCAAGGAGGGGTCGCTATGAGTCGGGTCTGACTCGACGGCACATAACAACAACAACAATATGGTCTGAAATCCTTCTTTTTAATTAACTCTGAGTAGAAATCTTACCCTAATCGTTATCTTCATAGAATCAATTCCTACGGGGATGAAGTGGAAGCATTCTTTCATATAGGAATAGGCAGACAGTTTCCACCAATAAATGCATTTGGTGCTCTGCCCATAATCTTTAGGGTGCTTTCTATTGACATCTGCCTGAGAGTTTTTCTCCTGCTGGCATTGGGAGCACACAAGGCCTGCATGGAATGCAAATCAGAAGTGCCACTGGGTAAATGCTTCTGAAAGCAGCCCTCAACCAATGACGGATAAAGAGTGGTTGGATAAATATCTTAACTTCCTTTCCTGTTGTTTGGGATAATTCTGAAGCTTATTCTATACTTTCGCAAAAGGAATTGAGCTCCATTTGCCCACAGTGATACCTGGTTTGATAATCCAGTATCAATGGCTCTTTTCCTGCTTTTTCCCTACTGGTATTTTCTGGGATCAATTTCCAGTTAACTTTATGACCCTCCATTCCTAAGCTCATGGTCTGTTTCTGGAAAATCTAAACCAAGATGGATATCTTCAATACCTAGAGAGTAATGTTCCTAGATAGGATGGAGGTAATTGTCTCCCAAATTTAAGAGGGTAAACACTTTTCACCAAGTTCTCACTTTAAGAATTTCAAGTTAAATCTTAGTAGGAATTGGTTGACTAGCTTGTAAAAATGGGTGAGGCATAAGATAGAAGGATGAAGGGGTGGTGTTAAAGGGAACATATTGCTAGGACTTTGTTGTTGTTGTTGTTGTTATGTGCCAAGTCAGATCCAACTCATAGTGACCCCTCCTTGGGTTTCTGAGGCAGTATCACCATGGAAATAGATTGTCCAACCTTCCTTCCAAGGAGTGGCTAGTGGGTTTGAACCACCAGCCTACTGGTTAGCAGTCAAGTGCCTTAGGCACTACGCTACCAGAGCTCCTATGTGCACTCTGTACCACAGCTTTGATATATAATTTGGTCTGATTCTTAAGTTAAAGTTGGATGAGCACAGCTGTCAATATATAAGACATTTTAAAAGATTGTTCAAAACGTTTTGTAAAAAATATATCAGTGCCTCATTTAGATAGTATTCAACTAACCAGAAGTCTTAGTACTGAAATATTTCTGCAGCATCCTTAGAAAAATGTGGCAACCACATGAGCAATTAACATCTTAAATGTTGTTAGGGGAAAAAAAAATAAGTTCCACCAGAGAAAATGTGCCCTCTATGGATTCAGCTCAATCTGATACTTTCTACAATGAGGATTCCCATCCTACAAGACGATCCTAACAAATACAGATTCAATCACTTATGAAACTACATTGCACTTGTGGATAAGCCATTCACTGGCTAATTCAGTTTATGTACATGTCAACCAGCATTGCAAATTTGTTTAAAACATTACTTTCTTTATCCTCAACCAACCAAAACACCTTACTTTTCAAGTATACCGGCTATTGGTAGTTGCTTTATTAATTGTTAACCAACATGTGTTTTTGCCTAAAAAGAAGAAATTGAAGTATTATCCTCTAAGAAACATCCATTTCCTTTAAATTACTAATATGACAACGAAAAAAAGTTCATAATTGATACCCAAGACTAAAGCCCAATGTGTAGGGATAGAAGTTGGTACTGTGTGGTGAAATAATGAAGAAAAGATGAAGGTGAGTTTCCCAGTGGTGAGTGGGCAACAAGATGTGGGACTGGTCCAATAACGGATCTTCTATATAAGTAAATAAAACATTAATACCAAACTGAACATCAAAGAAACATAACAATTCAGTTGAGCATCTAGTTAGTACATGGACATTACTTAAAAAAAAAAAAAAGAAAGAAATGTTGTATGTGACACATGAAGTGACTATTTCAAAAAATACTTTCAATCAAACATAAGATAAGCTTTTTAATCAATGAGACAAACATAGCTGGAGGAATTTCAGAAGTCTAGGCCAAGCAGTTGATGCTGTAAATGAAATATATAAGCAATATATTGTTAATAATAAATAACCTGGATTTTGAAAGTATCTGATTTTGAGATATACATAATGCTAAAAACACACAAATTAAGGAAAGGTTGCATTGTATTATAGAAACTCCATTATTGATAAACTATTATGAGTAATTGTTACAATGAACTGTTCAAAGTGAGTATTTTCTATAGCAAAGGATGTCATTTTCAGAACTACCTGTTACATATGCAAACCAATGATCTACCTGCAACTCCAAATGCTGAAAAAGCAGAAAATTTCCAGTAGACACTCAATCAAGACAACACTGACAAGGAGTAGTACATAGGTGCAGGAGATTTAAGTTTCCAATGCGTTTTTTTAGTCAAGTTAGATACATTTTCAAAATTGATAAGCTACACAGAAGGGGGGGGGTTGGCATTGATACTGCGTGCCATTTGGAAATATTGTACCTCCCATACCAGCCTTATACACACCCTGGAAAAGCACAGATAGACAAAAGAATAAGCACAGAATAAAAGCACTGCAAGGTAAAGAAAGTGAAAAGAGTTCCTTGTCTATAGCAGTTGCTCTACAGAGTCAAAATGGAGAGACAAATCAGAGTGCCTTTCACTCCCTCCCCCAATTTCATAGTCTCCCTTTCTGGCTCCGTTCTTCTCCTCTCCTTCCCTTTTCCCCTTTAGTCAACCCCTTACCCCGTCTCTTTTCCAGTGATATTTACAGAACAACGCGGCACCATGCCACTCACCTGTCGTCATTTTGCCATCCTTGGTCCCCTAGCAGCAAATCCCGAAACCTGTACCTGGGAGGCAGAGGGGGCACTTCGCTCTCCAAATCAACCATCCTTCCTAAAAGAGTGGGAACTATAAAACGACAAATGGAGGGGAGGAGGGGAGGAAAAAAAAAGAAAATACTGCGGAGTAGAGGGAGAGGACTAATAAAATATTGTGGCGGAGAAAGGGACCGGAGGGAAAAGGGGAAGGGGAGTGGAATGTGGGAGGGGGTCTGCTTGGAGCCGGAAGCTGAGGCTGAAAGGGGGCTGGATCCTCTTTCCTGAGGGTGTGATGGGGATGATGCAAACCAAGCCCAGGAGCAAAAGTCTGGCTCTGAAACGAATCAACGCTGCCACGGAACCGCCCCCAGGCTCGGTACCGCCTCTGGCCTCCAGGACTGGGGGGAGGCGGGAGTGCAAAAGTTAGTTCGCCGAAAAAACCGCGCGGTGCCTAGAAAGAGGTGCAGGGGTGGGAGTGCGCGCCGCGTGATGGTGAGCACTTTCCCAACAGGCAGGTAAAAGATCCTCTTCCAAGGGCAGCCACCGGCGGCAGTTCCCAGGGGCGGGCGTGCACCCGGCACAGCCCCTGCAGGCGGGAGCGGGGGAAGGTGGGTTTTGGTCCAAGACGCCACCAACAACGCGCTCCTGGCGAATGCCCTTTGGAGCTGCGGCTAAAAGCCAAGCCAATAAGGCTTCCCCTTATTAGCATAATACTGTGACGGCGCGGGGGTACCTTGGGGACACCCTAGTGGGGAGCTAATTAGCGGTTGCCTGGTCTCCTGACCCTTCCGGAGGAGTGGGCACGGGGTGCTTGGAGCTTTCCTAGGTGCTACAACATACTTCCCTTCGGCCTTCTTCGGCTTGGTTGGGCGGGGTGAAAAATACGCGTAGCAGGAGAGGGAATCCCCCGTTTTCACCCCTAGGAAAGTCTCGTTTTTACTCACACTCTGAAAAAAGGAGGTGTTTTCCAGATCTGGAAATGGATGAAGGGCTACCATAAACCGCTAAAGAGAAACATTTAAATGGTAACTAGGAAAGCGTCTCTGAAACATATTGAGGGTTGTATAGTACTATTTCTACTGTTGCTGCTCTTACCAGTATTGTGGGGTTCCTGCTTTGTGGCCTAATCCTTCTGAATGCTTCTGTTGGTGATTCATACCCCTAAAAGAAAAAGTGAGCCCAGATTTTGTTCTTCAATATCACTGCTGCTTGTAAGAACCCCCCTATACAAGTTCTATGGCTTTTGTTTTTGCACATGCTTTTCTTCCTACCAAGAGCTGATTTCATCAGGGTACATACAGACACTGAAGACTTACCAGGCAACAAGCACCGGACTTAGCCCTGATGGCGTACCATTGCCCATGTCTTTAAGGATCTCACAACATACTCAGGGGAACAAGGTTCATAAATGAAAGAATATGATAGATGTCGTTAAGAATATATAAAGAGATTTGTAAATACCTGTGAGATAACACAATTATTCATGGAGAAGTCAAGGAAGACTTACTGAAAATGAGCTAAACCTTGTAAATTCGTTTGCATCCCGCTTAAGGGAAAGGGACAAGAAGCGCTGGTGGCGCAGTGCGTAGGGCATTTAATTGCTAACCAGAAGGTAGGCAGTTCAACAACTCTGAAGCACGATCTCCTACAACAATCCAGGAATTACACCTGTGCTATTCTTCTACCTTCAAATACATGTATTCTTCGAGGGAGAGGGGAAAACTCCACCAAATTAAGAATACTCAATTTTTATCTTGGACCTTTACATCCTTATGTTAAGTGTGTCCCATGGCCTCCCAAGATCAAAGGAGGCACCCTATTTTTGATAATTCCTTCACCCTGATCTTGGTCACTCTGAACTTGCTAATGCATGGAATGTCTACAGCAACTTTGCCTTTTTTTTTTTTTTTTTTTGCAATACTTGGAAATTAGCGGGTGATCAATAACTGTTTTATGATTGAGTGAAATAATGAATAAGTGAGTGGATTAGCTCGTATCTCAGTCATTATTCAATCATAAGAACCCACCAGCTGCTCTGTGGAAGGAAGATGAGGCAATCTACTTCCGTAAAAATTTACCGACTTGGAAACCCAGTGTGGGCGTCTATGATTGGGAATCACTCCAAGGCAATGCCTAAGGGAAAGGGAGGAAATGTAAAACAGAGGGAAAAACATGAGTATAGGCAAAGAGGGGAAAAAAAGAAAAAATATATATATTTGGCTTGCCAAGCAAATAGTGATTAATTTGGTCTGATTCTCAGTAGAGATGTCTAAAGAAGCCTAGAAGTGCTGGGGTGCTGGGAAAAGTCAGCCAAATTTCTGACTGATAAAACTGATAAAGACAATGAGTACCTCGACCAGAAGAATCAGAGTAGAAAGAGAACAGTCATGGCCTATGACTCTATCATCAAAATCCTACCCATTCCTCTAGTTTAATCCAAAATGAGCATACAGTCCAGGAGATTTCCTGATTCTACCAGCTGGCTGTCATAACCTTCTTCCTTTGAATCCTTAGTACACGTTTGAAGCATTTTGCTTTATTGTGCTGATTATTCAGCCATGCTTTAGGATTATCTGTGCACTTCTCTATGCCTCTGACCCCTACTCTCTGGCTTTTTTTTTTTCTTTTCCTAGCACAGTGCATTGAAAGTAGTAAAATCTGAGTAAATATGTGTTGAGATAGATCAAAAGATTTTTAAACTTCACAATTGATTTTTTTTTCACATTTCTGTTACCCCAGAATTGGTTTTATATTTGTTTGTTTGTTTTGCATGAACTTTTGTAATCCTTTTGCCAAATGAGAAAGTTGTATCACTACATTATTAGTCTGTGCAAAAAAAAAAAGTAAAAGAGAGAATATATGATTTATATTGTGAACCTTATTATGTGCTATTAAGATGGCTCTATGACAATTTACTTTTCCAAGGCCTTGAGTTAATATTTACATTATTATAGTGTCAAACAGCAAACTATGTGTTAAAATTAAAGCAAAGAGTTTTATTGAAGGAATAGAAAAAAGGAAAAAAAAATTGCAAATTGGGAATCACTAGGTCCAGAAGATTCCAAACTAAGTGATTTGAGTAGGAGATAATTTAGGGAGCTTTTGTAAGAAAATACAAGGAACTTCAATAAAAATTCAGTCATTGGCTGACATTTAGGTAATGGTTACAAAATTGGGTAAAGTATATCTGATTGGGAGGAGAATGCAAGGAACTTCAATAACAATTCAATGATTGGCTATCATTTAGGTAATGATTGCAACATTGAGTGCATCTGGCCTCAAAACAATCATAAAACCCTTCTTACATTACTGCAGGGAGGACGTGCATAATTCGAAGTTTCATCTTGGGTAAGCATCCATTCTGAGAATTGTTTTGAACACAGTTTTCTGAATGAAGTGTATTTTAAGCAAGCATAGCTCTTAAGAAAACAAAATCATATTCTTCTCTAAAATTGTTTACCAAGTAATTTTCTCAGGGCATAGTGCAGAGTCACAGAAATGAGATGCTGCATTTCTTGATGTGGGAGTTACTTTTGGTTCAAAATGGATTTTTGCCTCAGAACTTAGCATAGCCCCCATCTCATGTTGAGAGCCTTAAGTTGAGTTTGGTGTGCTCTTACTCAATAGTTTGACTTTATATATTTGGATGACTCAAAAATCTGAAATATTTAAACATCAGTAGAAATTTCAGGAAGCAGTGGAAAAAATTATGAAGTATTAGACACCTAAGATACTAAAGGTTGGAGAATAAAACAATATTTTACTTTTAAAAAGCTTAAAGTTTAGCACTTTTATTTTACACGTTTGTAACAATCTTAGTTATTTGTCTTCCAAGTGCCCAGAAGACTCTAAGTGGGAGCTTAGGAAGGGGCAAGTACATTAAACAGAAAAAAGAAATTAAATAAAAACCTACTCAACTAATAGTGTCATGGCATAGCTGTTAAGGATATAGAGAACTCCAGTATGTCAAACCAAACCATTGGGAACCACTGCAATAAAGTACACATTTGTGTGTGTGTGCCTTACTATTTTCAAATGAAGGATCTTGTTCCACTAAATTTAAGAAAACTGAAAGAATAAACAATATAAGGAATACCATACCTAGAATTTCTTAAAATAAAACATAACACTATTTGGGTATGAAAACTTAATGTAGGTGGAAAATTATTTTGCTCTTCTTTCCATTTCCCTTTCTGTTTTCTGTAAGAAGCTCTGACTTTTATTTTTTGTCATTAATTTTGACTTTTAGTTATCCCACCTGTCTTTCTGTACTTTAATTCTTTTTATTTTTATGTCATGTCATGTCATTCCCTGCTGTTAAAATGTATTTTCCTCTTTCACTCTTTTTCACCTTGGTTTCATTTTTCACTGTGCTCTTTTAATCTTCTATCTTATCTCTGTGTGTGTGTGAAAGCTTTTATTCCACTGTAACATGAGATTTGATTTTTGGAAACAGTTTTAAAACTTGGTTTTGTACATTATAGTTTTGCACCTTCTACACTCATGTTCTTAAGCCCCTTAATGAGCATTTAATATAGAATAGAGCAATAGATGAGTTTGGGTCCCACACTAATAAAATAGAACTCACCACAAGTTTTTCAAATTATTGAGCTGGAGGGATGAGCATACAAAATGAGGACTGGGAGAAAACCTGATTCCCTAGTTTACAATTGTTAAAAATTTTCTAAGAAACACATTTGAGGATATCCTGTTTTCTTCCCCTTCTTTTCTTATAGTGGTGGGGAAAAAATCCTTTTTTAAAAAAATATTCCTAGTTTCCAGTATATTGATTTATTATGTCATTGCTTTAACATAAAAAGAAAGGTTTAGTCCCATGGATGATAAATGAGGACTGGTTTTATTAACAATTGTCAGTATACTGACAATTATCTTCTCAGTAATGAACATAAGTATACTCATAGAATTTTGATGGAGATTTTAACTCAAAACTCAAAACTACATGTATATTCATAAATAATTTTCAAGACAAAATTCTACAAAGTGTCAATGATACTATCTACATAGCTCTATAAGCATTATTGTAAAATGATATTAAAAAAAGGAAAGGAAAAATTTTCCATATCTTAGGCTACCCACCCCATACATGCTTCATCTTTGTAGACAGAAAAGGGCAGGACAACCCATATCCATTGACATAGAATCAGTAAGCTATATTGCATCGCAGTGCGAAGGAGACGTGTTCTCCTATACTTTCAACAAAGGTATATTAAAAGGTTATTATGAATTGAACTTTTTATAGTCTAGTGAAATGTAGGGAGTAAATGTAGGAGTACAAATCATCAAGCATTTAAACAGAATGTAATACGTGTCAGTAGTAATTAATTCTGGCTTTTGTATTGCTAGTGGTGCAACTGGTTAATGCATTCAGGTTCAGGTCCACCAGAGGCACCTTGCAAGAAAGACTTTGTGATCTGCTTCTAAAAAATCATCTATTTAAAGCCTTATGGAGAACAGTTTTATTCTGACACACTTGATGTCACCATAATTCAGGCTGGACTTGAGGGCAATTGTGGTGGTGTTGCTAGGGAGCATATAAAACTTATCGCCAGAGGTAGCATATAGAGACTAAATCTTGTTTTGGAAAATCAGGGCAGCCTTTCTGGAGGAGATGACATCTATACTGAAGAATGAGAACAGGGTAGGGGAGTAATGTGGAGGCAGAGGCAGTAGCAAGTATGAAGGTACAAATATATATTTTTGGGGGTAGGGGACAAAGAGGGAGAAAGAAAAACGGCAGGAAGATTGGCACTTGTGAACCACCTTCATTTACAAAAGACTGCATCTGGAAGAGCCTTATATACTGTGCATAGAAGTTGAGGTTTTATACTGAAGACAATGAATTTTTTGAGGATTTTAAACAGGTGAGTGACAAAGTCCAATACACAATTAGGAAAGATCACCTTGGTAGCGGTGTAGATAATTGATTGGGTGGAGAACCAGAATGGAAGAAGGAGGACCATTTAGGAACTATACAGTATTGTAGGTGAGATATGCCAGTTACCTGAAATGAGCCAGTGGTTATAATATAGATGGGAATTAGAAGACAGATTTATAGGAAATTAAGAGATAGATTTGACAGGACTTGATAATTGAGAGATTTTCAAAGTTAATGGAAAGTGAAAGATCAATGATGCTTTCCAGGCTTTTTGTATGCATAAGTAGGTGGAAAGTATTACTGCTGGATGAGATCAGAAGCAGGTTTGAGAGAAAAAAAAATTATTTCACTTTGAGTCTTCTGTAGAAGGTCAAATAGCAATGTCAAGAATGTTTGGAAACATGCGTCTGAATTGTTTGTTGCATTACACTCGATTCTGACTCATGGTGACATCATGTGTCAGAGTAGAACTACTTCATAGGGTTTTCCAAGATTGTTACCTTTCAGAAGGAGATCCTGAAACCTAGTCAAGCAGTTAACTGTTTATACCACACAGGGACACAAATATCAGGTGCAAATTCTTCACCAGAGGTACAAAATTGGGAAACATCAATATACAGGTGACTGTGCAAGCTGAAGAAAGGAAAATGCACCTAGAATGTTAGTACTGTGAGAAAGACTGAGATTGAGCCATTAAAGTGACTGAGGAAAGGGATGGATCAGAGAGGCATGAACAAAGCCAGAAGGGAATTCAACTTCTACCGGCAGAGTAGAGACATGTGTTTCTCTATTTTCTTGATTAGTTTTATTCTGTGAACCTAGCTTTGAGATAAAATAGATCCTATCTACAGGAATAAAAATGTAACAAAATCTGTCCTATATTCTAAGCATGTCCAGCTCCCTGAGCAGAATTAGTTTTATTTCATAAAGCAACACTGAAAAGAGGAAGCAGTAGAGAGAAAATGAAAGGCAGAATATCCCATTAATTTCATAATTTAAAGCACAGGTAAGGAATGTAGAGTAAGGTCATTTGGAGATTTATTAAGATATTCCAATAATTGATACAGTTTATTCACTTCCAGTGTTGTCATATTGCAAACCTTACAACAGAAACCTGGCAAGAGGAAGATAACATTTTATCGGTAGTAATATGCTCTGTGATCTTGCTTCCTTCCTTCTCATGTTGTTGTTGTTATGTGCCATCAAGTCAGACCCGACTCATAGCGACCCCTCCTTAGGTTTCCGAGGTGGTATCACTACGGAAATAGATTGTCCAACCTTCCTTCCGAGGAGTGTCTGGTGGGTTTAAACTGCCAGTCTTCTGGTTAGCAGTCAAATGCCTTAAGCACTAAGCTACCAGAGCTCCTCCCTCAAAAAACACGTCACTAAGCATCACTCTTAATGATAACACACATCACCTCTATTTATCTATTTCAAAGTCCTCTTCACTATGATTTACTTTCAGAGAAAGGACATAGAACCAAAGGCAAAAATATTCACTAATGAGTCAACAACTCTGAAGCACGATCTCCTACAACAATCCAGGAATCACACCTGTGCTATTCTTCTACCTTCAGCTATATGTATTCTTCGAGGGAGAGGGGAAAACCCCACCAAATTAAGAATACTCAATTTTTTCTTGGACCTTTACATCCTTATGTTGCGTGTGTCCCATGGCCTCCCAAGATGAAAGGAGGCACCCTATTTTTGATAATTCCTTCACCCTGATCTTTGTCCCTCTGTACAAAGCATGGAATGTCTACAGCAACTTTGCCTTTTTTATGCAATACTTGGAAATTAGCAGATGATCAATAATTGCTTTATGATTGAGTGACATAATGAATAAGTGAGTGGATTAGCTCATATCTCAGTCATTATTCAATCATAAGAACATATTACTGTTAATAGCAGTGGAAAAATTCAATAATGACAGTGTGAATTGTTATTATGTCCCAGAAAACATGTTAGGCATTTTGCAATAACTCTGAAAAATAAAAAGTACTGTTCTAATTTGATTGCTGAGAAAACTTATGTCTAGAAGATATCACCCAGTAAGGAAGTACTAGGCCAAGATTTAAATCCTTGACTTTTTAACTCTGAAGTACATGCTTTTTGCAATATATCTGAAAAGGAAGGTTTATATTCAGTAACTGGCAGATGTTCATCAATTGTTGCTGTTGTTATGTGCCATGGAGTTGGACGCGACTCATAGTGACCCCTCCTTGGGTTTCCGAGGCAGTATCACTACGGAAGTAGATTGCCAAAGCTTCTTTCCAAGGAGTGGCTGGTGGGTTTGAACTGCTAGCCTTCTGGTTAGCAGTCAAGTACCTTAGTCACTATGCTACCAGAGTAACCTAAATCATATTATAAAGTTGCTCTGTCCTCAATCACTACACTCCAACTTCAGTTGCATTCTTTCCCACCTGAGGGCTTTTCCATTCCACCTTTTTTTTCCCCCTGCACTGTTTTTCCCTCTATCTTTGCACAGCTGCTTCCTGTGTCACACCTTCAACATCATTCCATCAGGGAAGACTTCTCTGATCACTTGATACCAAGGTGCCACCCAGATGCACCATAATATACCAACTATGACCAATTTTCTTTACTTTTTTTAAAATTTTTACTGTGATTTGGGTGAAAGTTTACAGAGCAAATTCATTTTCCATACAGCAGTTCATACATATTTTGTTTCATGACTGACTGCAGTTCCTCACAATGTAACAGCTCTCTCCCACTTCCTCCTGGTTGTTAGCTCTTCCTTGTGTCCTTCTTTCCTATACATTCCTGCTCCCTGAGCTACCTCCCTTTGCAAATATTGCCCTTCTGTTATCTCATGATTGATCATTCTAAGAAATATATCTGCCTGATGTAAATTTTCACCCTGTGTGCCCATCTATTGTTTGGCTGAAAGCCATGGTAGTGAGTTCAATTCCAGACCTAAAGGTTAAATAGAGGCCATAGTCTCAGATGTCTTACCAAGCCCTATCAGACCAGTAAACTTGGTCTTTTTATGATTTTGAGTTTTGTTCCACGTTTTTCTCCCACTCTCTCCAGAATCTCCTGCTCTGATCCCTTTCAGAGTGGTTGACAATGGTAGCCAGGCACCATCTAGTTCTTCTGGTCTCATGCTCATACAGGCTGAGGTTCACATGGTCCAATAGTCCCATGGACTAATTGTTTCCATGCGTCTTTGGTTTTCTTCATTCCTCTTTGTTCTGGGTGAGGAGAGACCCATTGTTGCATCTATATGTACGCTTGAAAGCTTTTAAGACCCCAGTCACTACTCACCAAAGTAAGATGTAGAACAATGTTTTTGTGTAGTATGTTATGCCACAACTATGACAATTTTTTTTTAATTTATTACTGTCTAATTTGTTGTATTTATTCTGTTTTTTTCTATCACTGCAATCCCACTGCAGGGTAAGCTCCAAAAGGGAAGGATCTTGCCTATGATGTCATTGTGGAAAACAAAATATAATATGCCCATAAACTAAGTTTGCTGAAAGATAAAAAACAAGAAAGTAAATCAAGGATGGATCATGGAAGACAAAAAGTGTTTCTCGGTTAATCACCTAAATATTCCAACTCTTATCTGTGAAAATTGTATTGCATATATAGACTATGTTTTTAAGTGTGTGTGGGGGTGTGGTTGTGTGTGTATGGGGGGTGGGTGTGTACATGTACATGTGCCATACATAAGTAAGGCATGGACATTTAAAAGAGCATTTTGTCAGATCCTTATATAGAGGCATAGTAGGTCCTCTCCTTTGCCAGTTAGATTTGAGAAATAGAGTAATGTTTGCAATAAGGAGAAAACATTCATTCGTCAAGGAGAAAGACTTTGAGTGATTGTTATACTACTTCTGTAGCATATAAACACCTTATAATGTGCAGTTACTATCTGTTGTAGTATTAAAAATTACCTCCACACACATTAGATTAAAATGTATTATAATTTGATAATACTTTATATTTATAAAATAGATATTTTGCTCATTTTGAAGATGATTAACTGGAGGCAAAGAAAGATCAAATAAATCCCTTAGTAGCCATTTCAGTGTAACTGATATGAAAATCCAATTTTCCTGATTATTAACATAGTGCCCCTGAGCCATAAGCTAATTGTACTTTTTATTGCAAAACCATGATGACACACACAACACATTACAGTTCAGAGAACAAAAAGGTTGCCTATTGGTGGGAAAATAGAAAGTTTTCACACGTTTTTCCATATAGTATAGTGCTGGATACATTGAGGTAACTGGTACATATAAATACATAAAATCATCGACATTTATGTATTTTATTTATCCACAAAACTCTGTATAAATATTAATTATACTACCTTTATATGCCAAATTTGGATTTTTATTTATTTTCAAATATCTCACAACTTTAAGATATAAAATGTTAGCTCTATGTCCACTATATTAGTTTGTACAGCACAGCTCTTTTGTTTGTTTTTTTGCATTTTGGTAATTTCATTGTTTATTGCATATTTTTCTATTATTGTATAAAAATAAGATAGAAGCAGAATAGTTCCAATATTGTACCAATTATACAACATTGAATACACGTACATAGATATTGAGAAAAGAGGGGATATCAGGAGGCATTGCCATCAGCAGCAACTGTTTACCCTCAGTTGAGCATCCTGTATTCAGTCTTCAGGAAAGGAACACAATTATAGGACATGAGATGCTAGAGATATATAATTGAAGTCATTATCTTTTTAATTTTCTGAGATTGGACTACTATACTTCGACATGTACTTCTATTATTTAAAAGTAGTGAATCAGCATATATACCATTTACAGTGGAAGTTCACCACTAGATCACTCTAGCCTGAGAGGTTCAAAAGTCATATCATCCTTTGCTTCTCCCCACACCCTCTCACAATGCCCTCCACTCCCTTCCTTTGTCCTAGCTTTCCTTCAACCAATGACATGAGAAGCAATATTGTTTGGTGATAAAGTATAAGTTCTGATTCCAGATTCCAAACTAAAAAAACCAAACTCACTAGCATGGAGTTGATTCTGACTCATAGCAACCCCCTTTGGGTTTCCGAGGTGGTAAATTTTTATGGAAGTAGATTGCCCAGTCTTCCTTCCACGGAGTGGCTGGTGGGTTTGAACCGCCAACCTTCTGCTTAGCAGTCAAATGCCTTAGACAATACACCACCAAAGCTCCTTATGATTCTATACTACGTGTATATATCCTGACAGTGGCATTTATCAGCTGCTTGAACTTGGGCAATGTATCTGATGTGCTTCAGTTTCCACATCTACAAAATGTAATAATTACAGTACTTATTTTCTGAAGATCAAATAAATATTTTAGAATGGTCTTTGTCACATAGTTTGCTACTGTTATTACATGTGTTCTACAAAATGCATGTATCTAAATTTTTGGAAGTCTTTTTCTTCATATAAACTTTTCTTTGCTGTTTAGCAACTAAAGAATTTAATTATACTTTTCAAATTTCACACAACTGGTTGAACAGCTTTGATTACCTTCTAAGAGATAAACGAAAGTATTTATCCTCAGAGCAATTGAAGCAACATAAATGCACTAAAGTTAAAAAAGAAAACAAACCTGGCTCCTTAGTGATCCTCAGGAACTCTCATGGAAATAATAAATATGGATAATCAGAAAAGTATCTTAAATATTCTCTAGTTAGAAGCCAGATCTTGTAGGCATTTAAAATTAAAACAAGCATCTTGAATTATATTCACATAAAAAGCAAAAAAAAAGAAAAAAAAAATGTGCACCATATTGAGTTCAGATGCAACAAGCTGAACATGTGCTACAGAGCTAAATGAGTAATGGAATTTTTACACTGGTTCCACGCAAATTCTATGGTGGCAGAAAATAAAGATATGGCAAAAAGCAATCTGAAAATGTCATAGTCAAATCAATAATTAAGCTGAAAGTTCTACCACCTACTACTTAAATATCAATACAAAATATATGAAACTACTGATTAGCATGCAGAAATAAAATATATATTTAAGAATATTTGGACCACCTTTTTTGATAAGCCATTCACCCAGATTTACAAAACAGAAATAGAAAACTCATCTCTGATTTGTCCTTTGTACTTTCATTTTATTCCTTTATGCCTATGAGGCTATGAGAACAGTTTGACTTAAGCACTGGGAAAATCACCAGATTGTACCATGTGGTATAAAAAAGCTGAATGCCATTAAGGTTTAATGGCCTTGCAGCCAAAAGCCAACTGATTTCCTGAATCAGGAATAGATTATTTTCCCAGGAGATGACTACTAAATTGTCTAAGGCCGTTATTAGACAGTTTATCTGATTTATTTAGGCAACATTTTAACAATGTTTTATCCATAGTTCAGTTAACTATAACTTGGATCTAATGGGACTTAGAGAGCTCTGGTGGGGCAATGGTGAAAGCATTCAGCTGCTAACTAAAAGGTCAGCCATTCAAACCCAACAGCCGATCCATAGGAGAAAGATGAGGCAATCTGCTTCTGTAAAGATTTACAGCTTTGGAAACCCTATGGGACAGTTATACTCTGTTCTATGGGGTCTCTATGAGTGGAATCGACTTGATGGCAATGCAAATAAGATTGTGAATGTAATATCCACACAAATCAGATAGCTTTATTTTTTTCATTGCCCACAAATTCTTCCTTCATTACAATCTCATTTTCCTTCATGGTAAAAAAAAAGTCTGCTGAAGATCATCTTTCCAGTAAGCTAAACCCCAATAGTAACAAATAAATCTGTGTCAGAGCTACAGCAGGGGTTAGACTGGACTCTACATGCACAGCCAAATCAACAAACGTGAAACATAAGTGCCCAATTAAAAGGGAAGGCTCTAGGAAGTAGAATCAGTTAGACAAAGCAAGACAAGTCATAGAAAGAGGCCCATCAAAGAATATTAAGGTGAATATGACATAAACTAATTAGCAGACTTTCTCAGACAAGGAGATTTCGTCATTGTCTTTGAAGAGCAAGAACCAAAATGCTTTGATATATTATTTGCGATGCTCTTGATTATTAGTAACTGAATACCTGACCTACAATGCCATTTAAAAAGAATGAAAGAAATTTATTAATTCACTGAAAAATTGAGAGGTAGAGAAGTTTCAGCCAAGGCTTGATAGAGTGATTGGACCTTGTACCTCTGCATTGAAGTGCTCTGTTTTCTGTGTCCCTCCCTGTGATTTCTAGATGGCTGCTAGAAGCGATGGGGACTAGTTCATTCCCTGCAACAGAAACAATCAAACATCTTTAAAACCAGAATTCCTAGTGAAATTTGGAGGACCATAGTAAATATCTCAAATCTTTGGTTTATTAATACGCAACAGAAGAATACATTTCACTAAAATAACCTAGTCTGTATGGTTCATTCTTTCCTCAATCCCAAAACAAGAACAGCAGCAAATAGAACATACTTCAGAGATTTGCATCAATTTAAAGTACAAAGGTAAAGCCTGTTCCTAGATCATATCACAGTAAGGATTTTGAGAAAGTATGTCCCACTTAATTACATTGCACTTCATTTTTGATCTACCACCATCTTGTTCTTGTGTATAACAGTTATACCCTTTCTTTTGATCATGGTAGGACTTTATCAGCCATTCCTCCACAACTGCTTGGACACATAACCCAAGTTAGGTCAAACAGTATGAGCAATGGAAAAGAGCAATTGTTCATGTATAGCTATTAAAGGAAATAAATTATCTGTTGTGGTTTCTAACCAGGGATTCTGTGTGTCCTTCTTGTGAATGACTTGGAAAGAACAAGCATGTATTTTGCAGCAACACAAGATGGTTTTAAGCCTTTGGGTCTGGTCATGAGTAAAGAAAGTACAACTCTTAGAATTCCCAGTCACTAGAAACAATATTATTTATTTATTTATTTATTATGCTTAACATGATTTGAATTCAATTTCTATCACTTGCATGTAAAAAATTCCTGACCAATACATTTCTCTGTCACATATGGCAGTCTCCTCAATAATAAATAATTAGTAGTCATTTTTTGGCCTACTAGCAGAATTTTTTCCTAAAAAATATAACTAATGTAACATATTTTTTTCTCTTCAGCAATTTCCACTACTGTTTAGATGTTACTTTTCAAATCATTAGCACTGCAGACATTCCATGTCCACGTCCCAAATTTTATATTCTGCAGTAATTATACTCCTACCACAGAGCATCCAACCACCTGATCTCATAGAAAAATTTAAAATTTCACAGTAGTAGCAAACTTTAATAGATAATCAGTTAAAAATATTTTACTCTCCATAATTTTATCCAGTTTGACTATATTATCCCTGTGGAATTTTTAATAGGATGAATTAAGCATTCTTCCCTTCTATAATTTTATCTATTTTCCTCTGTAATGCCAACTGTCACAACAGTTCTTTATAAAAAGTGGACACCACTACATCTTTAATGAACTAGGAGACAGAGCACCAAATCACAAACTCCAAAGAAAAACTTAAAAAAAAAAAAAAATGCCAGGACCAAAATGGGAGATGGTATTAAGAACAAATGCAAACTCTGGGATGTACTTTAAATCATATTGAGATCCTTCAAATAGATGGTACAGCTCTCAAGTTATAGATCCATACATAGAAGGTAGGAATAGTGTAAGGTTTTTATAGCATGTCTGATGTGTGAAGGAAGGCTTAATGAGAAGATGCAAAGATACGTCATTTCTTTGGAACATACACAAGAAAAGAGTGTGTACACCACAATCATCTTGGTGACAGCTAATCAACAACAACTGAAAACACATTAACCAATGGTAACTGTAGTAGACAACTGGAAGACAGAGCTTTAATTTTAAAATTCTACAGACTTGCTGCTTACCAGATGTGGAGATTTTTTCTGAGGAGATGACAAAACAGATGAGGAGGAAATGTCCTAGGTTGACATTATTTCACCTTAGATCTTTTCACCTTGATTATATTTTACCAGATATTTGACCCAAATATACATTAGCTGTTCAAAATTAGTAAGAATTTGAAAGAAATAAGCACAGATAGCATAGATTAACTAATAAATAGGAGAAAAGTAATGTAAGAAAAAAAGCAGATAAAGAAATCATTATTAGATCAAAATTGTTAAAATCAAAAGATAGTTTCTACTCAAGTCTTGTTTTTGAGTCCAAATAAATTAAAGAAAATGTGAGGTAAAAATTTGAAGATCAGAAATGAAAAATAAAATCACAGAGCTCAGAAAAAAAAAATGAAAGAAAGAAACGAAACAGTTTGAGAAGCAAAGCAATATTAGAAGTAATGTACCATATCTACTAATTCTCACACATACACATACACACATTTATCCATATTCCATAATTTGGGGCATAGAAGAAAGGCATGAGAGACACAAGCAAAAGAGAATGGAAAGTGATAAAAACAAAACTCATTAGATATCAAATCATAGCTATGGCAGAGAAACAAAGGAGATATAATATATGCTTAATTGGTGTTACTGCATATGAAAAAGAAAGTTTATTCAGTTATACCAATTAACATAGGAGAATAAACATTTAAAAATGCAAAGATTTACTATAAATATATTTTTCTAAAAAGAAGAAAAGTCTTCATTTATAGATTAAAAGATCATATTTGATTTAAGGAAAAGTTGGTCCACAGTACTAAAACCAAGAAAAATACTATAGAAATTAAAATCAATAAACATTTATTAGCACTGATAAAATAGTTCATCAAGATTGCTGAACGCAAGACAAATTTACAGAGTAAATAGCTTATCAAAAGGAAAGACAGTAGGTCAATATCAATAGATAAATGACAGACTGGGAAAACAATATGGGAAGTTGAAAACATTTAAAAACAGTAAAGAGATACTTTCTAGACTATATAAACAATATGTTATATAAGACATTTCTGCAAGCCAACAATAAAAAGGTATGATGTTACAAATTGCATTGTGTCCCCTCAAAATATATGTGTTGTTGTTGTTATGTGCCGTTGAGTCGGCCCAACTCATAGTGACCCCTCCTTGGGTTTCCGAGGCAGTATCACTATGGAAGTAGATTGCCCAAACTTCCTTCCAAGGAGTGGCTGGTGGGTTTGAACTGCCAGCCTTCTAATTAGCAGTCAAGTGCTTTAGGCACTATGCTACCATAGCTCCCAAAATATATGAGCCTCCTAATACCTTTATCTGTGGATGTAATCCCACTTAAGAAAAGGGTTTTCTTTGTTATTTTAGTGAGGCCATATCAGTATAGAGTGTGCCATACACTTCATCACATTGGAGTGATATCAGAAGCAGCATAGAAGGGCAGGGCAAGATGGCAAAGTGAGTGATGCTCCCATTTACTCCCCCAACAACCAATACACTAAGCAATGAATAAAAATAAGCACAGACTGTGATCTTAGTCTCCAGATGGCAACTCAGGTGTTGGAGAGTTGAAATGGGTCCAGAATCAGTGGAAAGGAAGAACAGGGACAACTCTGAAGCTAGGAGAATCCCACTAACATCAGGAATGCTAGCTCATCACAGCCATTTGGGGACATGAATGGGTAACACTCCCAAACAGGAACACAGAAAAGCTGCCACTCTGAAGACACTATAGCCCAATTTTTTTAAGGTGATTCAAATTTTTTGTTAGAATTCAAAGGTTGCACAGTTAGGAAGGGCTAAGGGAGACCATGACACTGCAAGAGAGTGCTCTTGAATCTTGCTAAATCCTGGCAGATAGGGACTAGAACTGGAAGAAAAAGCCAGGGCAGCAGGTGAAAATAATAGTTCAGACTGATGAAGCAGCAAAAAAGAAAACAACATGTAGTGGGACCCTTTGCAAGGGTGCCCATGAGGGAAGGACAGGGAGGTCCCCCCTTTGCCACAGAAAAGATGACCCACCACTTGTATCTGATAAACTTCCACCCTTCTATACAAGTGTATTGAGTTCTAGATATCAAACATCCAGAACTCTTGAATCAACACTGAAAAATCCTAAGGATAAGCATGTCCTCTAGTAGTTCCCAGGAAAAATCCTAAACCTGCTGCCACTGGGTCAATTTTGACTCACAGTGGCACTGTGGTGTTGAGTGGAGCTGCTCTGAGGGGTCCCAGGGCTGTGAGTCTTTGCAGAGGCTGGTTGTTTCATCTCTTTCACCCATGGAACATCTGGTGGGTGCAGGCCCTGGCCTTTCATTTGATAGCTGGGCACTTGGACACAATGCTACCAGAGTGCGCAATCAGAGAAATGTCCCACAAAACCCAGAATGCAATATTTAAAGTAAAAAATAAAATAAGGATAAGCAAATTACCTAAGTTAAACAACAACAGCAAAAAAAAAAAAAAGAGAAGAAGGACTAGTCAAGAGCAAAACATGAAGAAGAAATTTCTCCTATCAAGGTCAGACTAATAATGCAAAGCATTGATAACTTTCTGACTATGGTGCTAAGTAAGTTTAAGAAAGCAAAAGCACACAGAAAGCAAAGTAGTAGAGATCAGGAAACAAAATGAGACTCAACAAGGACATTGAAAACATAAACACCAACAACAACAAAGAGAAATACTGAGACTGAAGAATAAAACAAGTGAATTAGAAAAGGCAAGAGAAACATTCAACAATTGAGTGGAATGGACAGAAGACAGAATAAATGAACTAGAAGAAAAAATAACTGAATTTGTCAAGTTTCAAGAGAAATAAGAGAAAAGAACAAAGAAAAGTGAGCAACCCAGAAGGAAATGTGAGATTCAAGTAAGAAAACTTGCATTAGAAGTATTGAAATTTCAGAGCACCATAACAATAAAGGCATAGAAACGATTTTTCAAGAGATAATGAGGCTGAATTTTCCAGATCTGAGCAGAGAAACAAGCCTGCAAAGACAGGAATCTATAGGAACACCATTAAAAGAGACACAAAAGATCAACACAATACAATATCCTAATAAAATTCAAAAGCTACAAGAGAAAAATGCAATATAACATACCAAAGTAATTTCATATGAATCAGTATGAATTTCTCCCCAGAAATTCTAGAGGCTAGAAGATAATGAAGCAACATATATAAAATACTCAAAGAAAACAATTGCCAATCAAGAATATTTTACTCAACAAAGTTGTCATTCAACAATGAGTAGAAATCAAAATATTCCCAAAAAGAGAAGAAGGACTAGTCAAGAGCAAAACATGAAGAAGAAATTTCTCCTATCAAGGTCAGACTAATAATGCAAAGCATTGATTACTTTCTGACTATGGTGCTAAGTAAGTTTAAGAAAGCAAAAGCACACAGAAAGCAAAGTAGTAGAGACCACCACCAGGCTAATTCTGCAAGTATTACTCAAAGGAGTACTCCAAATGGAAAAATAAATAAATACTTGTTTCCATACAGGTGAAAATTAATAAACAAAACAATAAGAGCAAGTGAGAGATCTCCAAAAATCCCTACAACATTAGCAATCATAAGAACCAAGTACATGATATATGCAAAAAATTAATTCAATAATTAAATCCCACAAACTATACAATATCACATTTGAAGAAATAAGCATAAAGTAAGCTTACCAAATGTAGATTATATGTTGATGTTAATGGAGACACACCAAAAGAAATGAGGAAGGGAGGCGTACATCAGAAATGATTTTATTATGTTGTTGTATGTTAGCTGTTGTTCATATGTTAGATGTTAGAGCAATTTTAAATTGTACAATGTAACATATGCAGTAACCACTAAGAAATCACCAAAAAGAAACATTCAGAAGAAAATAAGGAAGTTAGAAAAAAGACTCATCACAAGATAGAAACCAAATGCTAACAAAAACAGAACAATCAGGAAAAGAAAAAGAAGATAGAGAACATGCAAAATGAAGGAGGTAGACATATTGTATTAAGTAATAATCTTAAATATAAGTGGTCTAAACACCACAAATCTGCCCTGAAAGAAGAGCAACCTGAATGCTCGTTAGAAGTGAGAATAGCCTAACTTCATCTCACCTACTTTGGTCATGTTGTCACAATGGAGCAGGCCATGGAGAAGGATATCATGCTTGGTAAAGTGGAGGGTCAGTGAAAAAGGGGAAGACCCTTAACAAGATGGATTGACACAGTGGCTGCAACAATGGGCTCAATCATAGCTAGGATTGTGAGGATGGCACAGGACTAGGTGGTGCTTTGTTCTGTTGTACATAGGGTCACTTTATGAGTAGTAATCAACCAGACAGCACCTAACAACAACAAACATCCCAGGAAAAAGGCAGAGACTGGTAAAAAGGATTAAAAAAAAAGGTCCTTCCTTCTGCTGTCTACAAGAACACATCTCAGACTTAGGGCACAAACATACTGAAAATAAAAGAATGAAGGAAAAGCAATCCATGCAATCGCTGAACAAAACAGCAGGCCATATTGATACTATATAAAATAGACTTCAAATGAAAATCTATTGCAAAAATTAACTCCAGATGGATCAAAGACTTAAATGTAACACTTAAAATAATAAAATTTATCAAAGAAAAAATTGGGACAAACTTGTGGTCATAATGTATAGCATTAATAGACTACCAAACATAAGTAAAAATATACAAACAGCAGAAGATAAGCTAAATGATTGGGACCTCAAAAAAGCTAAATTCTTATGTGCCTCTAAAGATACCTCAGAAAGAGTAGACAGAAAACTTGTTGTTGTTAGGTGCCGTCAAGTCACTTCCGACTCATGGCGACCCCATGCACAGCAGAACAAAACACCGCCCGATCCTGCGCCAGCTCCATGATCCTTCCTATACTTGAACCCATTGTCACAGCCACCGTGTCAATCCATCTCATCGAAGGCCTTCCCCTCTTTCGTCAACCCTCCACCTTACCAAGCATGATATCCTTCTCTGGGGAATGGTCCCCTCTGACATGACCAAAGTAGGTGAGATGAAGTCTGGCCCTCCTTGCTTCCAAGGAGCATCTCGGCTGCACTTCTTCCAGGACAGATCTGTTAGTTCTTTTGGCAGTCCATGGTATTTTCAGCATTCTTCGCCAGCACCACAACTCAAAAGCATCAACTCCTCTTTGATCTTCCTTATTCATTGTCCAGCTCTCACACGCATACGAGGCAATTGGAAATATCATGGCTTGTGTCAGGAGCACCTTAGCCCTCAAGGAGACATCCTTGCTCCTCAGCACTTGAAACAATTCCTTTGTGGCCGACCTGCCCAATGCTACACGTCATCTAATGTCCTGACTGCTGCTTCCATTGGCATCGACTGTAGAACCAAGCAACGTGAATTCCTTGACAACCTCAATCTTTTCTCCATTTATCATGATGCTGCTTATTGGTCCAGTTGTGAGGATTTTTGTCTTCTTTATATTGAGATGTAATCCATACTGCAAACTGTGTTCCTCAATCTTCATCAGTAAGTGCCTCAAGTCATCTTCACTTTCAGCAAGCAAAATTGTATCATCAGTGTATCTCAGGTTGTTAATGATTCTTCCTCCAATCCTGATGACACGTTTTTCTTCATATAATCCAGTTTCTCGGATTATTTGCTCAGCATATAGATTGAATAAGTGTGGGGAAAGGATACAACCCTGATGCACTCCCTTACTGATTTTAAACCATGTAGTGTCCCCTTGTTCCATTCAAACAACAGCCTCCTGGTCAAGGTACAGATTCCTCATGAGTACAGTCAAGTGCTTAGGAATTCCCATTCTTCTCAATGTTATCCATAATTGGTCATGATCCACACAATCAAATGCCTTTGCACAGTCAATAAAGCACAAGTAAACATCTTTCTGGTAGTCTATGCCTTGAACCAAGAGCCATCTGACAGCAGCTATGATATCCCTTGTTCCACATCCTCTTCTGAATCCAGCTTGCACCTCTGGAAGCTCTCTGTCAATATACTGCTGCAACATTTTTTAATTATTTTCAGTAATAGCTTACTTGTGTATGATATTAATGATATTGTTCAATAATTTCCACATTCTGTGGGATCACCTTTCTTTGAAATGGGTACAAATATGGATCTCTTCCAGTCAGTTGGCCAGGTAGCTGTTTTCCAAATCTCTTCACATAACCGAGTGAGTGCCTCCAGTGGGGCATCTGTTTCTTGAAATATCTCAATGGGTATTTTGTCAATTCCCGGAACCTTGTTCTTTGCCAATTCTTTCATTGCAGCTTCGACTTCCTCCTTCAGTAGCATTGGTTCTAGATCATATGCTACCTCCTGAAATGGATGGAGATCGACCAGTTCTATTTGGTACAGTGACTCTGTGTATTCCTTCCATCTTCTTTTGATGATCCCTGCATCATCCAATGTTTTGCCCTTAGAATCTTTCAATATTGCAACTCAAGGCTTAAATTTTTTCTTCAATTCTTTCAGCTTGAGAAATGCCAAGCCTGTTCTTCTATGTAGTGAACCTACATATTGCAAAAAATATTTGATAATGACATATCTGACAAGTGACTTATCTCTAAAATTAATAGAAACTCCAACACCTCAAAATCAAAAAGACAAACCATTCAATTAAAAAATGGGCAGAAGACATGAACAGTCACTTCAACAAAGAAGATATTCAGGTGGCTGACAAACACTTCAAGAAATGTTTGCAATCATTAGCCATTAGAGAAATGCAAATCTAAACAACATTGAAATACTATCTCATTCCAGCAATAAGTTCAACAAGACAGGAAATTAATTACAAATGCTAGAAAGAATGGGGAAAAATGGAGACTCTCATACACTCCTGGTGGGACTATAAAACAGCACAACCACTGTAGAAAACAGTATGATGATTCCTTAAAGAGTTGGAAATAGAAATTCCATGTGATCCAATAATCCTATGCTAAGTATATATATCCTAAAGAAGTGAGATATATGCACACTAGTGTTCATCACAGCACTACTCACAATAGCAAAGAGATGGAAATAACCTAAGTGCTCATCAACAGAATGGATAACCAAACTATGGTACATACATACAATGGAATACTATGAAACACTAAAGAATAATGTGGAATCTACGAAACACCACATAACGTGGATGAACTTGTAGGACATTATGCTTAGTGAAATAAGTCAATCACAGAAGGACAAATATTGTATTAGTCCATTATTATAAAAACTCAAGGAAAGATTTTCATATGGAAGGTCTTTGTTAGCTATCAGGGATGGGAGGGGAGGGGAGGAAAAATTAATAGGAGGTAAGAAACAAGTACCGATGTGGGCAAAAGGAAAGACAATGCACCAAAAGCAAATGACCAACACAGTAACACTAAAGAAAAGAAAGACACAGAGAAGTGCACAAAAGGAACTGACAACAAAGATAAATACTTTCACATACACAATACTGCATTATTAGTAATAAGAATCATTAATCTATATGTGGAATCATTGGTAGACAGGCTGACTGATCAGGTACATCTATGCAAAAACTCATGACCATAAATAAGTTTGGCAGATGATATTTCTACATATATAAGTTTATATGCTAAAAGAAAGTCCATTTATATAGTAGAGCTAACAGGGGCAATGTTATGATAACTTCTTAGCCACAGCCAACAACCCTGAGTAAGGGAGTTGTTGGGCTTGCAGCCTGAGGACCATGGTCATCAGAGACATCAAGCTCAATTAGCATAACATACTATACAAAAACATTGTTGCAAACCCTACTTTGATGAATATTGATTGGGGTCTTAAAAGCTTGCAAGTGGCAATCTAAGGTGCAAAAATTGTTCTTTCCTCATCCAGAGTAAAGAAGAATGAAGAAAACCAGACACACATGGAAACAATTGGTCCAACCATGGGAGATCAGAAAGGCAGAGAGAGAGCTCAGAGGGCAGGATTGCATAGGAAAGAAGGACACAGGGAAAAGGTAACCAAAGGGAGGAACTGTGAAGACAGCTGTTACATTATAGGGATTGCAATCAATGTCATGAAATGAAATGTCTATGAACTGTTTTATAGAAAATGAATTTGCTCTGTAACTTTCACCTAAATCACAATTTAAATAAGTGAAAAAAACAAAGAAGGATATTACATAAGAATAAATGGGTCAATATAGGAAGAAGACATAACAGTTACAAACATATATGCATCTAACAGAGGTGCACCAAAATACATGAAACAAATACTAATGTGGGAGGAGAAATAGACACAACTCCACAATGACAGTAGGAGACCTAAACACACCATTTTAAATTATAGATAGAACATACAAAAAGAAGATCACTAAGGACAAATAAGAACTTACATGAATCCATAAGCTATTTGGACCTAACAGACATAAATAGAACTCTCCACACAGCATCAGAACAATACAGATTCTTCTCCAGACCACATGGCTTATTTTCCAGAATAGACTGTATGCTATGGTACAAAACAAATTTCAAAAGATTGAAGTCTGGAAAAGCATCTTCTCTGACGTCAACAACAGGAAAAATAACTAACCACATGGAAACTAAATAACACACTACTAAAAAAAAATTGAATCATAGAAGAAATCAAAAGTGAAATTTAACAATATGCTAGAATCAAATGAAAATGAAAACACAACGTACCAAAACCTTCGGGCCCCAGCAAAATAGTGGTCGGAGGTAAATTTATAGCAATAACTGCATAGATTTAAAAAAGAAGGATCCAAAAATCACTAAGCAGACAATTTGAACATACAGAAAAGGAAGAGCAAAAGAAGCCAAAAACTACAAGAAAAGAGGAAATAATAAAGATCAGGGCCAGAATAAATGATAGAAAATAGAAAAACAATTGAAATAATCAACAAACCCAGAAGTTGGTTCTTTAAAAGGATCAATAAAATAGACAAACCATTAGCTAGAATGAAAAAAGAAAAAGTCAAAAGAAACAAATAACCAAATTAAGAAATGAAATTTGTGACATTACAACCAATCAAACAAAGATAAAGAAGATCATAACTAATTACTATGAAAAATAGTACTCCAACAAATCTGAAAATTTGGATGAAATGGACAAATTATAGAAACACACTACCTACCCAAACTAACACAATGAGAAGTAGAAAATTTGAGCAGATACATTAAAACAGAATAGATTCAAGATATCATCACAAAACCGCTAAAAAAAAATCCCAGGACCAGATGGCTACACTGGAGAATTCTACCCAATATTCAGAGGAGAGTTGACATAACTTTACTTAATCTCTTCAAAAACACAGAAGAGGAAGAAACACTACTGAATTCTTACTATGAAGCCAGCATAATCCTGATATGTAAACCAAGGGAAGACATCACAAAAAATAAAATTAATACTAATATCCCTTATGAACACAGATGCAAATGTTTTCAATAAAGTTCCAGCCAACAGACTAGATTCATACCAGGATTATAAAGGTGGTTCAATATTAGAAAATTAATCAATATAATACATCAAATAAATAAGGAAAATAAAAATAGCCATATGATCATATCAATTGGCACAGAAAATGCATTTGATAAAATTCAACACCCTTTCCTGATAAAATATCTCAACAAAATAGGAATAGAAAGGAAATTTCTCAACATAATTAAGGGCATGAATGCAAAACCAACCTCCAACATTACACTCAGTGGTGAAAGGCTGAGAACCTTCTCTTTGAGAATGGGAACAAGACAAAGATGTTCATTATCACTAACCTTTTTCAACATTGTAATGGAAGTCCTATCCAAAGCAATAAGACAAGAAGGAGAAATAAACAGTATCCAAATTGAAAAGCAAGAAGTAAAACTGTCTCTGTTTTCAGATGACATGATCCTATAGATAGAAGACAATAATGATTCTGCAAGAAAACTACTGCAAGTAACAGAAGAATTTAGCAATGTCACAGGTACAAGATCAACACACAAAAATCAATTGGATTCCCCTGCACTAAAAAATACTACTCTGAAAAAAAAGTCAAGAGAAAAATACCATTTACAATAGCCCTCGACTTGATGAAATAGCTAAGAATTATCCCAACCAGGGACACAAAAGACTTACACAATGGAAATTATAAACTATTACTTACTGTACTAGACTAAAGACATTTTCAGAAATGGAAAGACATCCCATATCCATGGATTGGAAGACTTAATATAGTGAAAATGTCAATTCTTTCTAAAGTGATCCAGATACAATGTATTCTGATACAAATCCCAACAACATTATTTACCGAAATGGAAAAACTAACAATCAATTTCATATGCATAGGAAAGAAACCACAAATAGCCAAAGTAACATTGAAAAAAAAGAGCAAAGCAGAAAACTTCACAATCCCCAATATCAAAACATACTATACAGCCACTGCAATCAAAACAGCCTGGTATTGGTTCAATGACAGACACACAGAGTAGTGGGATATAATTGAAAACTCAAAATTAATCTTAACCATCTATGGACAACTGATTTTTTGAAAAGGGGTTAAACATTTTTGATGAAGGGAAAACCTTAAAAATCTTGGGAGAAAATGGGGATCTAATCTTCTGTAAAACTGTTGTTGTTGTTGTTATGTGCCGTCGAGTCAGCCCCGACTCATAGCGACCCCTCCTTGGGTTTCCGAGGCAGTATCACTATGG
>NW_006921662.1:631166-644093 GCF_000298275.1 Orycteropus afer afer
GTCGAGTCAGCCCCGACTCATAGCGACCCCTCCTTGGGTTTCCGAGGCAGTATCACTACGGAAGTAGGATTGCCCAACCTTCCTTCCGAGGAATGGCTGGTGGGTTTGAACCGCCAGCCATCTGGTTAGCAGGCAAGTGTCTTAGCCACTATGCTACCAGAGCTCCCTCATGATCATTAGCCATTAGAAAGATGCAAATCAAAACTATAATAAGATGCCTTCTTACCTTGGCTAAAATGACATTGATTGGGGAAGAAAAAAAGATAATGTTGAATGCTGGTGAGGATATGTGGAGATTAGAACGCTTATTCATTAACGGTGGGATTGTAAAATAATACAATTACTATGGAAATGGTATGTCACTTTCTAAAAAACTTAGGAATAGAACTGCCCAGCAGTCTCACTTCCAGGTATGTACCCTAGACATTTAAAAATAATAACACAAAATATGTACATCTGTGTTCATTGCTGCTTTATTTGCAATAGCAAATAAATGGAAAGAATCAAACTGCCCATCAATGGATGAATTGATAAGTAAATTATGGTAAACATGTACAATGGAATACTATGCAACCATAAAGAGTAATGATGACTCCACAAAACATAACATGGATGGACCTGGAAGGCATAATGCTAAGTGAAATAAGTCAAGCATGTATTATCCATCTTTTATAAGACAAGAATAGAAAAATACAGATAGACCAGTGTTTATGGGTGGTTATTGGGGGAGGAAATAGTGGAAAGTACACTTTAGCCTATAGAGACTTGTTCTTTATGGTGACAGGAAAAGTGGCACCAATTTTGGATGTAGTGACCATGTTGCTGTTGTTGTTATGTGCCATCGAGTCGGACCCGACTCATAGCGACCCCTCCTTGGGTTGCTGAGGCGGTATCACTACTGAAGTAGATTGCCCAACCTCCCTTCCAAGGAGTGGCTGGTGGCTTTGAACCGCCAGCCTTCTGGTTAGCAGTCAAGTGCCTTAAGCACTATGCTACCAGAGCACAACCAAAGTAAAAAGTAGTGTGTAAGTAAAATATACATATATGGGTAAGTATAGTTGTGTACATAGGTGAGAGTAGAAAGAAATATCTGTAGTTACATGTAAAAACAAATATATGGGTGCAAAAACCAAGCCAATATACTCACTGCCATTGAGTCCATTTTAATTCATAGCAACCCCTTTTGGTTTTCCAAGGTGGTAAATCTTTATGAAAGTAGATTGCCCAGTCTTCCTCCCATGTAGCTGGTGGGTTTGAACCACCAATCTTATGGTTAGCAGTCAATTGGCTTAGGCATACACCATCAGAGCTCTTATATGGGTGCGTGCACATATACTCATCGAAGGCACAAATGCAAATAGTTCTCAGACATAACGAAGTATCTTCCAAGATTGGTTTCCTGGGTTTGAAGTTTTAGGACCATAGTCTCATGGGACAACCCAGTCAATTGGCATTACATAGTTCATAAAAGTCATGATGTGCCTCCTAGCCAAGGGAGTAGCATCTAGGGTCTTAAAAGCTTGTAAGAAGCCATGTAAGACACAATGACTGGTCTATACTTGCCAGGAGCAAAACAAAAAGCTCAGATAAAAAACAAGTCTACACAAGCCACAATCAAATCTACCCTGAGACCAGAAGAATTAGATAGTGCCTGGTTACAACCACTGACCTTTCCCACACAGGTCAGGATAGTTGATCCTGGATAAAATGGGAGAAAAATACGGAGCAGAATTCAAACTCTAATGTTTAAAAAAAAAAAAAAACTACAAAAATAGTAAAAGTAGAGAGCAGAAAACTCCCTGAAACTCTTACCCTGAGACACTCTTTAAACCTAGAACCGAGCCTATCTCCTGAGATCATCTTTTAGCAAAATAGCAGTGGGGCATACAATATAAAGCATATTGCCTGTAAGATTGGTGCCACTTAACAACCATCAGTATGAGACAAAAAGTCAACAATTACTCAAAAGCAAACATGAGAAGATTAGGAGTAGAGAAACTGTTGTTGTTGTTATTATGTGCCGTCAAGTTGGACCCGACTCATAGTGACCCCTCCTTGGGTTTGAACCACCAGCCTTCTGGTTAGTAGTCAAGTGCCTTAGGCACTACGCTACCAGAGCTCCCAAGAAAATAAGGAGTAGAGAAACTAGAGCACTGGAAGGGAGCAAACAGAATTAGAGAATATTGACACATTGTGATAAATGTAGCTAATGTCACTGAACAATTTGTGTGGAAATTGTTGAATAAGAACCTAACTTGCTGTGTAAACTTTCACCAAAATTCAATAAAATATTACACAAAAAGAAGGGGGGGGGAGAAGAGAGGGAGAAAGACGGGGAAAAGGAGAAGTATGCATAGAGGTAAGTGCAAAATGCAAACCAGGGAAGACACACAGGAAGGCAGACCCTCATGAAGATCACTCAGGAGCTAAAGAACAGAAGCTGAAAGAGAAAAAGTTTCTCTCAGAGCCTAAAGAGAGAGCAAGTAAAAGAGCGAGAAAGCAAGAGAGCTAGTCTTCTTTGATGTCTTGAATTTGGACTTTTACCTCCCGAACTGTGCAGAAATAAAATTATTTTCTTTAAAGCTACCCCCTTGGAGTACTTCTATTATAGTGTCACTATGAAACTAAGATTTATGACTTCTCATTAAAAATAAAAAATAATAGGATATCAACAGGCAATTCACAGAAAAGGAAAGGAAAATGGCTCTTAAGTATATGAAAACAAATCCTTATACACATTAGTAAACTACAGAAACGCAAATTAAAACAATAAGGATATAGAAAGCTTCATGTACTATGTAGGAGTACACACTGGCCTAGCCATTCTAAGAGAAATCTATTAATAAAAAAACATGTTTAATATTCATGAACTCTTTGGGTAAGTAATAGCTCCAGGCATCCATAAGGAGAAGGTATAAAAATATCAATTGCATCATTGTTAGGGTAGCAAGAAGTTGAAGTAGGGTAAATAATGGTTGTCCAGGAGGTAACAGATAAGTTACCTGTGATGGGCACACACTATGAAAAACTATGCATAACTACAGGTACAAACCTGGATAGATACTAGAACACAATTTTGAATAAAAAAGAAGCAAAAACTACCATGAGATGCATTGGAATATAAAATGTATAGAAAGTGAAAATACATATTTTGGGAGAACATGCACAAAAATTATTTACCATCAAATACTTTAATGTGTATGTCATTTGGGAGCAGGGAAAGACAAATAGGAATGGGGAGTGGTGCTAACGGAAAAAGGAGCAAGTAAGCTACTTTTGAGCTGAATTATATAATTTTCTCAACTCCCTGCATCTAAAACTGAAATAATGCAAAATGAATATTTAATTGAAAAATCATGATTAAATAGAAAAAGAGGAAACTAATGCTTTTAAAATTATTGAGTTTCAAAGATGCATAAAGAACTCTACAGAGGCAATGTTCTCTTTCTTAAGAAGGGGTAAATTTGTTTTATAGTAATTTCTTATATATAAGTTATAAGTAATCACTTGTATGTATTAAATATTGAATACAAATTTAAGAAGGTATGAAAACAAACCTGTATTTTTGTATATAAACATAGAAAAAACCAATAGTACAAAATTAGTAAATAAGTTAACTCAAAATATAATGTAATTTTCACTATAATCCCATAACATACACTAAAATTAAAAAACAAATCAGCTAACACGGAGCATCGGAATGATTTGGAGGAACCATAACTCTCATGAATTGCTGATAGGAGTCACAATGGTACAACTACTTTAGGGAACTCTGCCAATGTTTACTAAGTCTATACATGACATGAATACCTTAAACCCAAATTCAAATCAAATTGGATCCCACTCATAGTGATGTTATAGGACAGAATAGAAATGCCCCCATGGATTTTCCAAGGTTCTAATTTCTACGGAAGCAGACTGCCACATCTTGCTCCTGCACATTAGCTGGTGGGTTCGAATTGCCAATCTTTTGCTCACCACTCCAGCACTTAACCACTGTGCCACCAGGGCCCTTTTTGCATACCTTACAAACTAATAATTCCTTTCCTATATTTATATTTTTAAATATTTGTGTGTGCACCAAAAGACATGTGACATGTGTAAAAATGTCCAAAGCAACATTATAATGTCTATTAATAATGGAATGGATACATAAATTATGGTTTAGTTACACAATGTCTTTCATACAAATAAATAAATAACCCCCCCCCAAATAATGAGGATGAATCTTACAAAAGTAATGGTGAGCAAAAAAAGAGTACACAGTGTATGATATCATTTACATAACATATTAAAACAGACAACACACTCTGATTTCAGAAGACAGGATATTGAAGAAGGGCTTCTGATATGATAGCAATTTTCTGTTTAATTGTCTCAGTGCTGGTTACATAGGTTCTGTAAAATTATGGTCTATGCTCATTTGCAGGTAATACTTTAAGAAATTGTTTTCTTATCTTCAAAAAAGATCTTTTTAACCAGGCCTGAATTCAAACAAACAGATGAACAAAAACTAAATTATTATTAAATCTATAGTAATGAATCAAGACTAAATTAACTTTTTCTCTGTAGGGAAAATTGCTGATACATGCAGGCTTGGAAATTTAATCACTTTCAAATTACTCACAAAATTTAATTAAAATGTAGTTATTGAAAGTATACATGCCTCTTTATATTTGATACTATACTATCAGTAAACAAATGTTTTTATTAAGCAAAAATAAAATCTTAACTTTTTTTTTTCATTATTTTAGGACATATTTTTCATTATTTCTAGGGGAATTTTTTTGACAATGAAATTCTTTACTTTCCATTATTTTTAATAGGAAAAATAGGAAAACTATTTTGTCTGTTACAAGTCAGGATAACGGTCGTGCCTCGGGAAAGTAATTATTGAAAGAGAGTCTGAGGAGGCTTCTTGAATGGTGGTATTATACTGGCTTTCATCTATATGCTGGTTGCATGGGTATGTTCACTTAAAAAAATAATTAATTCAGCTCTAGACATATGATTTGCACCTTTGTATATAACTATATTATAATTCAATAAATATTTATATTAAAAAGGAAGAAAAACAAGCTCAGAGAGATGAAGTTAGTAGAGGTAGAAAGTCTACTAACATTCTCTTTGCTATATCTCTGTATTATATATGACATGTTAAAAGTATTTTGGTTACTAATGCCACTCTAACAGAAGTACCACCGGTGGGTGGTTTTAACAAACAGGCATTTATTCTCTTACAATTTAGGAGGCTAGAAGTCTGAGTTCAAAGTGCCCGGCTCTAGGGGCTGGATGAAAGCCCAGCCTTGGGCGTCAGCTCTGCTTCTTGCTCCCAGCCCACTGAAGCTAGAGGTGTCTCTTCATTCAGGCAGCTGCTGGCTGCTGAGGCTAAAAAGCCCAAGATCGACAAATAAAATAGTACAGTCTGTGATATAGTAAATTACTTAGTATGGCTTTTCTACCCATAAATCTTTGTAAACTCCAAGGTGGGATTTGCCAAGAGCAACTGAGGAGCTCCTGATTGCTAAGGTTGTCCACCTGGAGCATTTCTGTTGGAAGTGGCACAAAACAATGTTCTGGGAGGTTCCCACTCTCTCTCAGGTGCTTAGAGGCCTGATTGGCTAGTTTGACCACTCTGCTGGGCTCAAAAGGAGGCTTCCTAGAGGCAGAACTCTCTATGACTGCTGGTTGAGGAAGACATGCTGCTGAAAGAGACAGGTGCTGCTGGGAAAGAGATGCAAGAGACATGCATTGCTGAGTAAGACACCAAGGGACATGCACTGCTGTGGGAGAGACTGTGAGAGACTTGGCTGAGGGACATTGGGCCGGGAGAGAGACTGAGTGTTTTTCCTGATCTTGAATTGTAGCCTGGTGCTTCCCCAATAAACTCCATAATCTGTGAGTCCTGTGTGGACACTGCAGTGAATTATTGAACACAGGAGAGAGGTGGTGGGTGCTTTGGGAGGAACGGTTGGAGAAAGGGCTGGAGGGAGGCAGCATGTCTGGCCTCACAGGAATAGGCCTGGGGCTATTGATGGTGATTCTGTCTTTCTCTTGTGGGATTAGAGGAGGTCAGAACATGTGGCCTCCCTGCCCTTTTTGCATGTCCCAATATTACCAAGTAAGGCAGGCCACTTGTTCAAGTCCAGAAACAGTTCCAAATTTGACAGGAAACATGGAAGGCTGCTAAAGGAAGTTTTGGGTACTTGCAAGGTCCAAATGTGACAAAAAGCTCCAAACCGTTTCCAAAGCTGCTTCTCATATACTGGAAGCAAACCACATCCCTAAAGCACCTACTCAGCTGCTCACAACAGATTCTACTATGGATTTGATTAACAGTCTCATCAAGGGGAATAATTACAACCAGCTACCCTACCACTCAACAGCAGGCCTAACTAAGTTGACACATATCTTACCTACCACATAAAGCAAGCATGTGCTATTTTGTAACTTCAAAAGGTAAATAAAATTTGATTGATAGCTAAAAATTAAAAAGCATTCTATGGACATACGGTGTAAAAATCATGCAAAGGAGAAAAATCTGAATGACATTAGACTCTTTCACATAATCATGTTACACATGAGTGAAATAATTTTTATAAAGTCTTGGAAAGAGGAAGTGTGGCTCAAAACTTTTTATATTTAGTCAAGTTGACATTGTAGTATAAAAGAAATAAATTTATGAATATGCAAGAAATCAAGGAATAGAGTCCAAGAGCTTGTCTCAAAACTTTGATCGTGAAATAGAGAAGAAGAAGAAAAAAAAAAAAGAGAGAGAATCAAAATGAAGACCTCAAGAACAGAAAAGCAACAGTTGGGAAGGATTGGTGGTAAAAAATAAATCCACTTAGATATAAAATTTATATTTGAAGAAAATGGAAAAACTGATAATGAGATTGAATATAAATGTTAAAACCATACAATAAATGGAAAACCTAATACAATGTTGTTACGTGCCATCGAGTCGGACCTGATTCATAGCAACTCCTCCTTGGGTTTCCGAGGTGGTATCACTACTGAAGCAGATTGCCCAACCTTCCTTCCAAGGAGTGGCTGGTAGCTTTGAACCACCAGCCTTCTGGTTAACAGTCAAGGGCCTTAGGCACTACACTACCAGAACTCCTAAGTAGACTGCCCAGTCTTCCTTCTACAGAAGAAACTGGTGGCTGGTAGGTTTGAACTGCCAACTTTCTGGTTATCAGTCAAATGCCTTAGACACTATGCCACCAGAGCCTAATACAATAAGGAAATGAAAAAGGGAGGGTGTTAGAGGCACACAGTCAGACTTTATTTTCTCATACTATTAATATTAAATATGTCTATGGAACCAGCTTTGGCCATACAATGATGAGATGAAGTGATTTCCAAGATCTCTAGGCATAAATTTCTTATTTTTCTTTAACTTTTTATTTTGATTTAGGGTGAAAGTTTACAGAGCAAATCAGTTTTCCATTTAATAATCCATCCACGTTTTGTTTCATGACATTGATTGATTGCAATACCCACAACGTAACCACACTCTTTCCACTTCTTCCTTGTGTTTCCCATTTTCATTTGGGCTTCTTTCCTATCCCATCCTGCCTTCTGATCCTTAACTGTAGGTAAATGTTGCTTTTTTGACATTGAATGCTTACCTCCTTGGTGTTATTATAGGTAACACTACATAGTCCTGCCTATTGTTTGGGGGTGAGTTCACTTCCAGGCTTGACGGTGACTAAGGATCAAAGTTAGAAGTCTTAAGAGACAGTGCACAAATTTCTAGATTTCTCCCCCTCTGGTAGCATTCAAGATTGCCTAAAATGGGCCTGAATTCCTGGCTCAAGCACCGTATAAATGACCTGAAAGTTCCCATGCCTTTGTGAAAGAAATCTCCATCTCTATCCATAGTTTAGTTCAAAGAGACCTTGATCATCTTTCCCTTCCACAAGACATCACTATGCTCCATTACATTGAAGACATTATGCTGATTTTAACTAGTGAGCAGGAGGTAGTAACTACTATAGACTTTTTGATAGCATATTTATTTGTTACAAAGTGGGGGAAAAAAAACTGACATAAATTTAGGAGCCTTCAATTTCAGTGATATTTCCAGAGATGTGGGAGACATATCTAAATATCTCTTCTAAAGTGAAGGATAAATTGTTTTCGCATTTGGCCCCTCATTTAGTGGCTTATATTTTTGTGGAGGCAACATATACCTCACCTGGGTGTCTCCTCCAGCCCATTTATTGAGTAATGAGAAAAGCTGCCAGTTTTGAGTGGGGTCCAGATCTCCAGAAGGTTCTATAACAAATACAGGCTTCTATGCAAGATGCTCTGAAACTGTCATTTGGGCCATGTAATCCAGAAATTCCAATAGTGTTTGAAGTGTCAGTGGCAAATAAAGATGCTGTTTGAAGCCTTTACTAGGCCCCTAAGGATAAATTATAGCACAGATCTTTAGGATTTTGGATGAGAGCCTGCCCTTCTCTGTGAAAAACTACTCTCCTTTTGAGGAACAACTTCTGGCTTGTTTTTGGCATTAGTAGAAACTGAACCACCAAATTCCCATGTGACCTGAACTACTATCAGGAACTGAGTGTGGTCTGACCCCAAAGTCATAAAGCTGGATGTGCTCAGCAGCACTGTCATCAAATGTAAGTGTTATATACAGAATCAGACTGGAACATATCCTAAAAGACTCAAGTAAATTACATAAGGAAATTGACCCAAATGCCTACAGCCTGCATTTTTGCTACATGACCTTCTCTTGCATAGTCCACACCTATAGCCTCTTTGTGAGTTCCCTACGATCAATTGATTAGGAAAGAAAAACTTCGGTCTTGTTTTATAGATGTTTTGACATGACATATAGACACCACCCAAAACTCTATAGCTGCAGCATGCAGCACGACAGCCTCTTTCTAGGACATCCCAGACAACAATATTCTGTTCTGTTAGGTACAGTTGAGTTGGTTCCAACTCATAGAGACTCATGTAGCTAAACAGAACTAAATGCTACCCGATCTTACACCTTCCTCACAATTGTTGCTGTATTTGAGTCCATTGTTGCAGCCACTGTGTCAGTGCATCTCATTGAGGGTCTTCCTCTTTTCCTTTGACCCTCTATTTACCAGATAAGATGTCCTCCAAGGACTGGTCCTGCCTGGAAACATGTCTAAAGTACGTGAGATAAAGACTCACCTTCTTCACTTCTAAGGGGCATTCTGGCTATTCTTCTTAGACAGATTTCTTTGTTCTTCGGGCAGTCCAGAGTATATTCAGTATTCTTCATCAATATCATAATTCAAATACATCAACTTTTCTTGAAAAAAAATTCTCCAGTGGGCAGATATTTAAGCAGTGCAACGGGTTGTTCATTTTGCTTGGAAAGATAAGTGAGATACATGGATTGATTTCTCTGAATGGGCAAAAGTAACCCATTTAGATGTTTGCCCAAGTGAATGATCACTAAAAAGTGATTCAGCAGAGAAGGAATTTTAATAATCAAGTGGATAGAATGACACATTTGTGGGTACCAATTAGTCTCTTTTCCCAGTCACTTTTGTCATTGCCAATGGACTTATGAACAAAATGGTCATGATGGCAGGGATGGACTCAGAAACATGAACTGCCATTCACTAAGGTTGATTTGGCTACAGTCACTACTGAATGACCAATCTGGCAGCAGCAGAGAGCAACACTTAGTCCCTGATATGGCACCATTGCTGCATAGATTGAACAAATAAGAAGCTATTATGAACTAATTAGTGTCAATATATGTGAAAATATGTATGAGATAGGTAGCTTCCCAGAGAAAAGTACAAGTTAACAAAATTGATTTAAAAAGAATTAGGAAGTCTGAACAGTCATTTGTTTCTTAGGTGTCATCAAGTTAATTCAAGCTCATAGTGACCCTATGTACAAAAGGAGGAAGCACTGCCCAGTCCTACGCCATCCACACAATCTTCACTATGCTTGAGCCCATTGTTGCAGCCACTCTATCAATCTATCTCATTGAAGGTCTTCCCCTTTATTGTGGGCACTCTACTATACCAAGCACAATAGTCATAGAACCATTAAAAACATTCCATCTTCAGTTAAGACTTACCTCCAACCACAATAAGTCCCCTTAAATCTCATTATTTCTCCGAATAGGACAAGCATTGTTGGTCTGTGTGCACTATGGCTGAGATTCCAGTAGGAAGGAGACTACCTGTGCAGGATGGATATGGGACTAAGAGAATAAATCCTGCTTCCAACTCATGTTACATACATTTAACTTACCCTGAGATGGGCTTGGAAATGTCTTTTAATTTAACAAGAACTGTTGCAAGAAATCTCAGCAACAAATCTGTTGTTGTTGTTATGTGCCGTCGAGTCAGACCCGGCTCATAGTGACCCCTCCTTGGATTTCCAAGGCAGTATCACTAAGGAGCTCTGGTAGCATAGTGCCTAAGGCACTTGACTGCTCACCAGAAGGCTGGCAGTTCAAACCCACCAGCCACTCCTCGGAAGGAAGGTTGGGCAATCCTACTTCCGTAGTGATACTGCCTCGGAAACCCAAGGAGGGGTCGCTATGAGTCGGGGCCGACTCGACAGCAAACAACAACAACAACAACATCACTGCCCAATCTTCCTTCCAAGGAGTGGCTGGTGGGTTTGAACCGCCAGCCGTCTGGTTAGCAGTCAAGTGCCTTAGACACTATGCCACCAGAGCTCCTAGAAACAAATCTAGAGAGTGTAAATACTGAGGGCTGAGGTGAGCAAACCAATGGCTCTGGTAAAAACTTTGAATCCTAGGAATGCTGACATCAGCTAAAGGCCTTATCTCTCCTCAGACTTTCTCAGTTGAGCTGAGCCAAATCTTTATGATACCAAAGCGGAGGAAATGAGCCTCCAAGACCATCTAGATTTGCCTATCATCAATCAGCCTGTGGCCTGTGGGGAGACCCATAGATTATAAGCAATTCTTTTGGTTCTGATTGATACAAGCTCACAATAGTTTCACAGTAGGTCTGGGAGAAACAAAGTTTGCATAGTATTTCTTTAGAGTGGAGAATCAGTGAGAAACCACACAGCTGAGTTAAATTGGAAGTGGCATATTCAGACTTGTGAGGGATTCATATTATGAGACATTGCCCAGAAGATTTGTAGGAGGATATTTTAGGATATTTGTACATATCTGTAATAGAAAAAGCAAACATTATTTATACCCCTCATCCTCCCACCCATATCCTAGGGTTGAGCATTTTCACACCCAATTATTTAAACTCCTTCACTCTCTCTTGGGAATGAGCCAGACTGATTGTCCTTTACAGAGTGGTGATATCTATAGGGAAGGAAAAGTGGCCATGTTTTCTCTTAAGCAATCTGTGGGGACAGAGAAGTGTGCTACAGAACCATTTGAGGCAAAGTAAATGTCCAAGTTCATGGATGCTTATATATTCTTAATGTGAGCAATATGATCTTTCTCTCTACTCATTGAGTTTAAAGCAAACATTTAATAATTTGTCTATATATTTTCAGAGGTCACATTAGGAATGAAATGGAAAGAGGACTATACTGTTCAAGAAAGAAGGGTGGTGTACTGTTCCTTCTCAAAATTTTCTCATTCACTCACTAACTTAGGACTTTCTAAAAGAACATTAAGAAGGACGATATGGCCATGTTTAACTTATAAAAATTTGAAGCCTGTCAGAATAATTGACCTTGCAGAGGTCCTTGATTGTGCAGTAACAGACAGTAAGAGCTTTGAAAGTAAAAATGACTTGGTTATGGTTTTATTACCTTGGTATATTTGAGCATAAACCTTGTAAAACTGTAGTAGAGATAATAGTTGCACATTCTTGATTGGCTTTGTCACTGATGGTGCTTTTACTTAGATGAAATCACTGAATTAGGGCCAGCTGTAACATAAAGATTAAGTTCATGAGCAAGTTGTTATATCTAGTTTCATATATCTGGTTGTCATACTGGGTTTCAGATCATTTTTGTGATCTTCTTCAGAAAACCCATAACACTAATCTAATCATGAGAAATAACATCAGACAAATTCCAACTGAGTGTCATTCCTCAAAATAACTGATCAGTATTTCTCAAAAGTGTTAAGGAAACAAGGAAAGTCGAAAAAATGGTCACAGTCTAAAGAAACCTAAGGAGAGGACATATAATGACTAAATATAGAGGAATATCCTGAATAGGTTCTCAGAACAGAAAAAGGACATTAGGAAGAACCTAAGGCAATTCAAGTAAATTACGGAGTTTAATTAATTATAATGTGTCAATATGAACAGGTTCATTGGTTGTAACAAATGTACCATGATATTTTATGATGTTAACAACAGGGAAAAATTGGGCATGAAGCACACAGGAATTCTCTGTACTATCTTTGCAACATTTCTATAGATTAAAAATTCTTCTAAAATAAAAAGTTTATTAAAATTAGCATAAGGATAATATGAAAAATAGAAATATGAATATTCCTATATTTATTAAAGAAATGTATTTCATTACTAAAAATCTTTCCAGCAAGAAAAAAAATTAGTGTGATGGAAATTCATGAAATTTAGCCTGTTTCACACTTTCTCATTTTTTTTTTTTTCTTTTCAAAATTCAGTTTGGGAGTTGTTACGGAGTGAATTGTGTTCTCTCCAAAATTCTGATATCCTGGTTCCTACACTTGTAAATGAGGAGCTTTGGTGGCATAATGGTTAAAGCATTCAGCTGGCAACCAAAATGATGGTGGCTTGAACTAACCAGCCACTCTGCAGAAGAGAGTTGAGGCACTCTGCTTCCACAAAGATTAACTGCTTTGGAAATCTCAGGGGGCAGTTCTATTCTGTCCTATAAGGTAAATGATGGGAGCTCTGGTAGCGTAGTGCCTAAGGCACTTGACTGCTAACCAGAAGGCTGGCGGTTCAAACCCACCAGCCACTCCTCAGAAGG
>NW_006921662.1:644423-646268 GCF_000298275.1 Orycteropus afer afer
CCTTCCTTCCGAGGAGTGGCTGGTGGGTTTGAACCGCCAGCCTTCTGGTTAGCAGTCAAGTGCCTTAGGCACTATGCTACCAGAGCTCCCATTCTTCAGTAGGTGGGTTGTAAATCTAATTAGTTCTGGGCTATAAAACAGCTGAATGTACATAGAGACACAAACAAGGAGAAGAGGAAGACATCACG
Organism: Orycteropus afer afer; assembly: GCF_000298275.1. Lineage (NCBI taxonomy): Eukaryota > Metazoa > Chordata > Mammalia > Tubulidentata > Orycteropodidae > Orycteropus > Orycteropus afer. Next base: position 644,612 of record NW_006921662.1, read on the forward strand.
GAGACAGATGCATTTACAGGGATTGCTGGCAGCTAATAGAAGCAGAGGTAGACAAAGAAGGATGTCCATCCAGAGCCACACTCTGAATTTGTTCTTGTAGCTTTCTGCACTTTGAAATTTGAATGTCTGTTCTTCAAAGACACACAGTTATGGTGTTTGTATTTTGGTAGCCGTAGGTAACAAAAACAAATGTCTTCTCTGTTTTGAAGTCTTTCTTGTTCCATCCTTTATGTTCCTTTACATCTCATTTGTTCCACTTACTATGTTACATTTATTGATATCTTCATATGGTGTACCTCTTTTTTTTGCTATGACTCCTCAAGTCAGAAATTATGATTGCTTTTCTTCTATATAGCCAGTGCCCAGCAAACATAATCATATATAGATACCAGCATGTGCTTATTAAGTGCATGGTGATTTAATGATTAAATGTAATGGCTAATTAATTATTAAATAGACTGTGGTAGAAAAAGAACTAAGAACAAAGTATTGGACTGCCACATAGGCAACAACAAAACAAGAAGACAAAGCAATCAATAAGGCACAACTGAACAAGTTTAGAGAGAAAGAAACAAAGAAACAAAATCCAAACTCACTGCTGTGGAGTCAGATCCACTCATACATCGCCTCCTCGGTTTTCCCAGGTGGCATCTCTAACGAAGTAGATTGCCCAATCTTACTCCTGAGGAGTGGCTGATGGGTTAATAAAAACAAGAAAATTCGGTCTCATGGATGAAAAGAAGGTAAAGTTTTAAGAGGAAAGGCCAGTAGTGTCAAATGCTGCAAAGAGAAATGCCGTAAGTTAAATTGTATCACAAGAAAATGTGTGTTCAATTTTCTAACACCCAGTACCTGTAAATGTAAATTTATTTAGAAACAGGGCCTTGGCTGATGTAATCAATTTAAGAAAAGATTGGCCCTTATCCAGTGACTGGTGTCCTTAAAAGAGAAAAAGTGGGGGAGGGGGCGATTTAGGCCAGAGCCAGAACCATAGGGAAGAAGACCATGTGAAGATGAAGGCAGAGAGTAGAATAATGTGGCTGCAAGCCAAGAACATCAAGGATTGACTGAAGCCAAGAGAAGGAAGGGGCAAGGAAGGATTCTTCCCTAGAACCCAAAGAGAGAGCATGGCCCTGTTGAGACCTTCACTTAGTTTTTCTAGCCTCCAGAAGTCTGAGAGGATACATTTCTATTGTTTTAAGCCATCCACTTTGTGATAATTTGTTATTGCAGCTCCAGAACACTAATACATTGAAAAAAGGACTAAATGATTAGGGAGTATATTGGCGGCATTCCGAGATAGTTGTTTTAGAGGAATAATGGGAGAGATAAACCAAATTATGAGTAGCTGAAAAATGAGTATATAGTGAAGGATTTCAAGCCATAAACATAAACCATTCTTACAAAAATGTTGAAGAGATCAAAGCAGAACTAAATGATAATTTTTTACTTATTAGTTTTCTAATAATTACTTTTAACAAGGTTTTGACATTTGTGGTTGTAAGGCCACAGTAAGGAGAAAAGGACGCACAAAAGTGAGGTTAAAGAGAAGTTTTTATTCTGAGTTTCTGGGGGAGGTTTACGGGCCCCCGAGAGGGGCCCGGGCGAGGTTCACAGGTCCCTGAGAGGGGCCCGGGAAGTCGCACCGCCTGGCTGG
>NW_006921662.1:650828-682416 GCF_000298275.1 Orycteropus afer afer
CTGGTAGCATAGTGGCTAAAGCACTTGACTGCTAACCAGAAGGCTGGTGGTTCAAACCCACCAGCCACTCCTCAGAAGGAAGGCTGGGTAATCCTACTTCCGTAGTGATACTGCCTCGGAAACCCAAGGAGGGGTTGCTATGAGTCGGGGCCGACTCGACGGCACATAACAACAACAACAACAAGAAGATCAACGTGCGATTCAATAAAGACTAGACAAATACCTCTATCTGGCTCCATCCAGTGCTGAAGTCTGCTCTCTGTTAGCCATTAGTTGCATACTACAAGTAGAGAGATTACATCCACACTAGTAGCAACCATTATTTTCTCATGAATAAGTAGTTTTCAACTGACTTTGACCATTGTTTTTAAAAGCAAAAAGAAACGCTTATAAATTACAAATTTCCTCCTATGAATGCCTTACGATAGCCCATTTGTTCACTACTAATGCTTAATTTAAATTGGATGCTGTGATCATTTTAACAAGTCAGTATTAGAATAATAGTTTTTACCTTCAGGTCCCACAAAATAGATTGATCATTACAACATGACCACTTTGGACCATTGCTGAGACAGAACTAAGGTTAACAAATAAGATAAGCATAGTTGGCTATTTTATTCAGTAGGTGAACCATTACTGTACATAATACTCTGGCTCTATAGTCTTCAAGAAAAAGCAAGTTTAAACTATGAAAAATGAGGGAAAAAAAAAAAGATCGATATGTACTCTAAAGGGACCTTCATCACCTTGGTGTCCAAATGTATTTATAATTATTTTCCTGACAGAAAGAAAAATTAAAACTAGGATACTCCTAAGGAAACTCCAAGAAAAATTGAGAGAGTTCTCCATCTTTTGGTTTACTGAAACAATGTAATTTGTTGGTTTTGAAAATATAATATTTCTAAATTATGAAATTTTAGAGCTGATGCACTTTGAAATTGCTTTTTTAAGAAACACTTTGTGAATGGAATTTTATTCTCATATAATATTTTAAAAAACACTTCCTGTTTTATTATCAAATGTCTTTTTGATGATTTTCTGGTGAAATTAAATAGAATATTATTAATAACATGATGTTTAATTATTAAAAAGAAAAAAATTAATAGAATAAAAACTTTAACAATGGAATTAACAGAAACAATATTTTTTAGTATATCAATAGAATTTCATATCTTAGTTATCTAGTACTGCTGTAATAGAAATACCACAAGTGAATGGCTTTAACAAACAGAAATTTATTTCCTCACAGTTTGAGAGGCTAGAAGTCTTGAATCGGGAGTCTGACGATCGGAGATGACTGTCTCTCTCTGTTGGCTCTGGGGGAAGGTCCTCGTCTCTTCAATTTCTCTTTCCTTGTTCTTTGGAGACCTCCATGTGGTTGGCATCTATCTGTCCCATCTCTGCTGCTTTTGTTTGCTTGTTTAATGTCTTTTATATCTCAAAAGAGAGTGACTCAAAACACACTGACACAAATCCTTCCTCAACAAAACAAAGACAACTCATTCCCAAAAGGGGTTATAACCACAGGAGTAGAGGTTAGGATTTACAACACATGTATTTTGGGGACATAATTCAATTCATAACATAACTAATCTACTAAAATTGAGTCATATACTCAATGTATTTTTTAAATAGACTTTTTAAATTTTAAAAAATTTATTCTCATTATTGTTGTTAAGGATATACACAGCAGAGCATATAACAACTCAACATTTTCTATATGTACTATTTAGTGACATTGATAGCATTCTTCAAGTTTTGAAAGCATTCTCACCCTCTTTTTCTGAATTATTGCCCACTGCCATAAACTAACATAAACCCAAGAAGGGGTCGCTGTGAGTTGGGTCTGACTCGATGGCACATAACAACAACAACAACATAAACTCATTGGTCCCTGAGATTCCTAGTTAATTTTTTGAGTTGCTGTGGTCATTTGATCCCATATACATAGTTCTTAAAAGACCACAATGCATAAGGAAGACATTCTTTAGTAGTTAAGCTAACTTACTGTTTGGTTTAAAGAAGACATTAAGGGATAAATTTGGTTTAAAATTTAAGGTTTAAAGATTACCTCAGGGCAAATTCCAAGAGACGTTGAAATACTGCTCTGCATTTTCCCCCTTTTGATCAAGATTTGGGCAATCTACTTCCATAGTGATACTGCCTCACTCTGGTAGTGTAGTGCCTAAGGCATCTGACTGCTCACCAAGAGGCTGGCGGTTCAAACTCACCAGCCACTCCCTGGAAGGAAGGTTGGACAATCTACTTCTGTAGTGATTCTGCCTTGGAAACCCACGGAGGGGTCACTATGAGTCAGGTCTGACTCGATGGCACATAACATAACATAACTGTCTCAGAAACACAAGGAGGGGTCGCTCTGAGCCAGATTCGACTTGACGGCAGTGAGTTTGGTTTTTTGGGGTCAAGATTCTTCCATAGACTATTTGATCAAAATATTCACTAAGATAGACAGGCAATTCTTCTGGTCTCATGGTAAAAGACTGCAGTTGTTCACGGAGGCAATTAGCCACAAATTCTATTTTGTCCTCCTATTCCTAACTCTCCTTCTTCTGCTGCTGCTCCAGGCAAATATAAAGCACTTGCTACAACTTGAATGGTCATTTGCAAGATTCTAAGACTCCAGGCAATATACATCAAACTAGGAGGCAGGATAGAAATGCTAAACATATAGTATTAGGCTAGTTGGGGTATCCTATGTTGCTGTAAATATATTTACTATGTAACTTTTGCCAATTCAACTCTTTACAGGTGTACAACTTATTAACATCAATTATATTAGTGGGCTCTGAAACTCTTCCTTTAATCAACACCACACACAAAAATTCAATATTCCATAAGCAATAGTCCCTTTAATTTTCCCCTCCCTCTGGCTGAGAAACCCAAGGAGGGGTCGCTATGAGTTGGACCTGTCTCGATGGCAGTGATTTTTGAGTTCTGGCTCCTGGTAACCACTAATAAACTTGAGCTCTCTACATTTGTTTATTCTCGTCTTTTTATATGAGTGAGGTCGTACAATACTTGTCCTTTTGTGATTGACTTATTTCACTCAGCACAATTCTTCAAGCTCCATCTATTTGTATCAAGACTTCATTTCTCTTTTGGACAGAGTAGTATGCCATTGTACGTATGTACCACATTTTGTTTATCCATTCATCTGCTGATGGGCATTTAGGTTGTTTCCATTTTTGGCTATTGTGAATAATGCTACAATGAACATGGGTGTATATATTAAGGTTCATGTGCTGGGTCATATTTTTAGCTTTTATGAGTAACCACCACACCATGTTCCATAACAGCTGTACCATTTTGCACCCCACCAGCAATGGATAGGATTCCAATTTCCCTACATCCTTGCCAACATTTGTAATTTTCTATTTTGTTTTTTAAAAATCTTAGCCATCATTTGTTGTTGTTGTTAGATGCCGTCGAGTCAGCTCTGACTCATAGAAAGCCTATCCTAGTGGGAGTGCAATGGTATCTCACTGTGGCTTTTATTTGCGTCTCTCTGATGGATAATGCATTGAACATCTTTGCAGGTGTTTTGTGGCCATTTGAATATCCTCTTTGGTGCAATGTTTATTCAAGTCCCTTGACCATTTTTTAATTACGTTGTCTTTTTGTTCATAAATTGCTGAAGTGTTTTATGTATGTTGATTATTAGATTCTTAATGGATATACACTTTCTAAAGCTGTTCTCTTGTTTGCAGACTTTATATATTTTTAAAAGCAGTTTTAGGCTTACAGAAAAAATTTTCAGAATGTACAGAGTTCCCTATGCCGTTTTTTTTTTTTTTTTAAAGAAATAGGTAAATAAACTTGTTCTTATGATTTGAGTGCAATTTTACAAAGTATATTCACTTTACATTCCGCAGTTCACATACATTTTGTTTCCTGACACAGATTACAAACCTCACAATGTAACAGCTCTCCTCCCACCTTCTCCCTGGGGTTAACCATTCTTACCTATGTGTTCCTGCCTGCCCAGTTTTCTTCTTATGTCAGTGCCGCACTTAGGATACTTCTGTTTATATATTGTTTCTACTGTTATTTTGCATTTCTGTGGTACATTTATTACAATTGATAAAACAATGCTGATATATTATTATTAACTAAATATAAAGTCCATAGTTTACATTAAAATTTGCTTTTTGTGTTATTTAGTCCTATGGGTTTTGACAAATGCAAAATGTCATTGTCCACCATTGTAGTACCATAGAAAATAGCTTCATTGCCTCCAAATTCCTTGTGCTCCATCTATTCCTTCTGCCCCAACCCTCTTATTTCTGACAACCACTGATCTTGTTTAATGTATCTATCATTCTGCCTTTTCCAGAATGCCACATTGTGGGAATAATATAATTTGTAGCTGTTTCAGACTAGCATCTTTCATTTACTAATATGCATTTAAATTTTCTCCATGTCTTTTAGTGGATTGATAGCTCATTTGTTTTTATTGCTGAATGCTACTGCATTGTTTGAAAGAACCACAGTTTGTTTATCCATTCACCTACTGAAGGACAACTTGGTTACTTCTATTTTTTTTTTTTTATAAAAATCTGCTATAAACTTTTGTGTACAGGTTTTTATGTTAACATATGTCTTCAACTCATGTGGGTAAATACCCAGGAGTGCAATTGCTATATTTTATGGTAAATTTATGTTTAGCTTTGTAGGAAACTGTCAGATTGTTTTCTAAAGTGTCTGTATTATTTTACATTCCTTTAAAGAATTAATGAGTATTCCTGTCATTCCACATCCTCACCAGTATTTGGTGTTGTCAGTGTTTTAGTTGGTGTGGAGTGATATCTCATTGTTTCAATTTCCTAATGACATATGATGCTGAGAATTATTATTATTTTTTTAATTGTAGATATACATATATCTTCTTTGGTGAGGAGTCTTCAGATATTTTGCCCATTTTGTAATTTTTTTTTTTTTTGTCTTCCTTGTTTTTGTGTTTAAAGTTCTTGATATATGTTAGGTAAAAAACCAAGTAACCCACTGCCGTTGAGTCGATTTTGACTCATAGAGACTCCTCCTTGGGTTTCCAAGGCAGTATCACTAGGGAAGTAGGTTGCCCAACCTTTATTCCAAGGAGCGGCTGGTGGGTTTGAATGGTACAAGTCCTTTATCAGATATGTGTGTTGCAAATATTTTCTCCTGGTCTTTGGCTTGTCTTTTCATTCTTTTAATGTTGTCTTTTGCAGAGCAGATGCTTTTTATTTTCAATGAAATCTGATTTATAATTTTTTTTCTTTTCTTTTGTAGATCATACTTTTGGTATCATATCTAAAATGTCATTGCCAAACGCCAGGTCACCTAGACTGATTTTCTCCTACATTGTCTTTTAGAAGTTTTATAGTTCTCATTTTACATACACGTCTATGATCCATTTTGTGTTAATTTTTGTGAAAGTTACAAGATCTGTTTCTAGATTCTTTGTTTTGTTTTACAGGTGGATATTCAGTTATTCCAGAGACATTTATTAAAGACATTATAGTTCCCTCCATTGACTTCCCTTTGCTTCTTTGTCTTAGGTTAGTTAACTATATGTGTGTAGGTCTATGTTCTGGCTCTCTAGTCTATTCCACTGATCTAGTTGTCTTTTCTTTTGCCAACCCTATTGTCTTGAATTGAGTAGTGTTAGTATTCCAAATCTATACTTCCTCAGTATTATGCTACCTTTCCATGTAACCTTTAGAGTCAGTTTGTCCATACACAGACAGTAACTTGCTAGGATATTGACTGGGATTGCATTGAATCTATAGATCAAGTTGGGAAAAATTGACATATTAGTAATATTCATGAACATGTAATATCTCTCCATTTACTTAGATCTTCTTAGATTTCGTCAGTTTTGTACTGTACCTCATATAGATCTTATACATATTTTGTTAGAATTATAACTAAATATTTTATTGTCATTGTTTCTAATGAAAGGATTCACAGAAAATCATGTTGTGTTTTTGATTTTAAATTCCAGTCATTCACTGGTGGTGCCCAGTATAATTTTTATCTATCTTCTATTTATTTTGCTTGTTTATTTAAAAATTAATTCAAAATAAGGTAACAGACTTACTTTTTAATCATCAGGGAAAACAACACGTGCCAAATTTGAACAGATGTATCAAGTATTATTTTAAATTTGAATTTCCTTTAAGTGATGATATATATCTCTGATCTGATTGTCATATTAACTGGATAAGTGATTATATACTTCCATTAATTGTATATTATAGACAAGGTTTATTTTATTTTCACCAAGAAATTATTATTTCTGTCTAGTATGTTACAGTACATCATTTCTTAGATAGGATAAAAAGAAAATTTACCAAATGAAATTACTTACTACTTAGTATCATTATATAAAATATTTAATTGTGCCCCTCTATGTCCTCATTAAAGACTGGAACAAAACCAGCTTTAAGAGTGTTCTCTCTCCAGAGGCAAAATTGATTTAAAAGTTTACTAACAATATATGCTTACAGTCAGGAAGGCGGTGAATCCAGTGGTTAAATGTTTGACTATGGAATCAGAAAGCTTGGTTTCAGTGCTAACTTAAACAAGTCATTTAATGCTCCACAAAATTTGGCTTCTTGATACGTAAAAAGAAAAAAAAAAAAACTGGCTTGTAAGGTGTTATTTTGTTATTTTATTTTTTTGAGGGAATTAGTTTAGATTATACATTTAATATAGCACTTGACATATAACTTAATGATTAATCAGCAGTTATCTTTAGATTGGTAGAGCTAGAAAGGTTGAAGTAAATTTAATGCTAGGCCAAGCAATGACTTTGCTGCCAGAATTTTAATACAATTTAGTAAAGGCTTAGAAATTTATGATTGTGTCATATATTGAACCTTAGGAAGAATGCCTGGGAAGCCAGGAAAGAGGGCACTAGAAGAGGCAATTGGTATACAGAGGGAATACTGATTTTCTCTGAAGATTTTTAAAGCTATTTTTAAAACTTATGTTCAGAGATGACTGGGGAAGTGAAAAGGAGATGGCAGTTTTCTCCTATTTCTTTCCCTCTAAAGGGTTGAATCATTTGAGAACTTGTTTTTCAATTTTAGAAAAACCTAAAGAAACCAAACTTCTTGCCATAGAGTAGATTCTGACTCATAACGACCCCCATTGGGTTTCTGAGGCAGTAAATCTTTACAGAAGTAGATTTCCCCTATCTTCCTTCTGAACAGCTGGTGGGTTTGAACCACCAACCTTCTGGTTAGCAGTCAATTGCCCTGGGCACTGTGCCACTAGAGCTCCTTAATTCTAGAAAGGAGCTGATATAGTAAGCACAGTAAATACAGATGGAGGCCCTTGTGTTTTGTCACTGCCTCACAAACAAAAATTTTAAAAAATCCAGAGTCAACTTCATTTCTAAGCAATTTACTAATTTGCATTTTGCTGGCAATACCTTGACAAAAGTAAATATAATAATCTCCTTTGTATGGCAGTGGGCTGTTAAGTCATCCCAACTCGTTGCAACCGGATAGGCCAGAGAGTGCCCCATAGGCTTTCCTAGGCTGTAATCTTTATGGGAACAGATCTCCTGGTCTTTCTTCTGTGGAGCAACTGGGTGGGCTTGAATCATCATTCTTTCAGATAGCAGTCAATTCCTTAACCATTGTACCACCTGGGCTAATCTATGGAATGGGAAAGGAAATCCTAAGATGTTTTTGGGGCTTCCCTATGCAAGTGAGGATGTTCTAAAATAAATCTTAAAGGTGACCTTTAATATGGGCCATGCTATATATGGTAACACAGGGCAATATTTTGTGTATGATCAAGGAGGAAAAGTAAACAGAGTATCTTGGTTTAACTCTTTTATCAGGAGATAAAGGAGATCATTAAGTAAAGAGACAGTAAAAGAAACAAAATTTTACCTCAAATTAGGAATTGTTAACAGAAAATGAGAAATTTCTTCTTTGAATTCATTAAAGAAAGAATAAATGGATTCTTCACAATTCTCCTGGTTTTTGGAACTTTATTTCATATCATTCACTACTAGTGGTGGTGTTGTTGTTGTTATGTGCCATCCAGTCAAAACCGACTCATAGCGACCCCTCCTTGGGTTTCCGAGGCAGTATCACTACGGAAGTAGGATTGCCCAACCTTCCTTCTGAGGAGTGGCTGGTGGGTTTGAACCGCCAGCCGTCTGGTTAGCAGGCAAGTGTCTTAGCCACTATGCTACCAGAGCTCCCCTACTAGTGGTACTGTCCATTAAAATGGTAGTGGTTGAATAAGGGTACAGATAGAAAATTCCACGACAACTGAAGAAACAAAATCACATCTTGTATGAGAGATTAATGAATCTTCATATGTAAATTCCACTTATAACTCTGATTATTAAGCACAAACTAGGTTCATTTACCTATCAGGTATACCTACCAGTTGCATCACTGATAACTTATGATGTTACTTCTTATCCTTCTGAAGCTGAACAGAAGTGGGTCCCTGTCTGGTGTGTTACAAGACTAGGAAACAGAGCACACTAGATTTTGATAAAAGAGAAAGTTGGCATATTAGTAAAAACTTAGTAGGAGCTAGTGGAAATGCACCCAAATCTGACCCCTTGAGTATGGGTTAGGTTACAGCATTTATGGAGCTTCAGGAAGAGGAAGTTATACATATTCATATAAATTCCAGGAATTTGGGCACGAACTGTCTGGGGACTAGCTGAAGTTTCATTTGCCTTGGTTTAAAAGGGACAGTCAATTTTTAATGCAATGTGCCTGTGTGCTGGATCAGTTATAGCAATTTCCTGTCATCAGCTGATTTGGGCATAGGCAGAAGGAGACATTTTAGTTCTGAGCAACTTCACTCCCTTTCTCTCAATGTGTATTTCTGTGGGTCAGAACTTTGAGCTGGTTACCACTCTGTCCTTGGTATCCCCCTGTAAATAAACTAACAAAGTGGCTAAGCAAGGGGCATGAGGGAGGCTAGAGAGAAACCTATTGTGCCAGTTTCCCTTAGTTTGGCTAGATAAAAAACAGAAGCCTGGAAACCTGCTTCAACTGCCCCCCTGTTTCACTCTTCTTTTACATACATGTCAGGATCAGCTTATGGAAAATTCTGCCTTTATCTCCCTTCCTTTCTGAGTTTAAAGGTTATTGAATTTGCACCACCTTATCACTTAGGCCAAACTGTTGTTATTGCTGTTAGGTGCCATAGAGTCCATTTCCACTCACCATGACCCTATAGGACAGAGTAGAACTGCCCCATAGGGATTCCCTAGCTGTAATGTTTACAGAAGCAGATCTCAAGGCCTGTCTCCTGTAGAGCCATTGGGTGGATTTGAACCATCAACCTTTCAGTTACCAACTGAGTGCTTAACCATTTGTGCCACCAAGATGATGATGAAAATTCTCTATATCTGTGCTATTCAATGTAATAGCTACTAGCCATAGTACTATTGAGTATTTGAAATGTGGGTAGTGAGTGTGAAGAACTCGTTTTAAAAACAAAAGCAAAATAACTTGATTGGGATATTGACATATAACAAATTATGCAGCTATCATTTCCATTTTCAGTTCTCTTAATTTCTTTATGTAGATGCATAGACCATCTGTTACCACTTTTCTTTTGTCTGATTTTTTCCTTTAGCATTTTCTGTAATGTGGATCTGGTGATGATGAATAATTTTGGCTTTTGCATATCTGAAAAATCTTTAAGATTTGTGTATGTGTGTGTGTGTGTGTGTGTGATGGTATATTGTTTTTTATACTTTAAAATTTTGGTGGAGGGGCATTTGTCATGTCCTCCCTAACTTTTCCCCTACAATCTCCTGACCATCCTGGGAAAGCAAGTATTATTATCTCCTGTATGAACTCCACAGCACTTGACAAGAATATTGAGAAATTAGAGCTCAGAGTTGCTGTGTGGTCAGCTCTGACTTTGGCAACCTTATGTACAACAACAAAAAAAAGCTGCTATAAGGGGATTTGAAATGTTGTAAATTTCATAGTATAAGTTTGCATTGATTGTTACATGTACTTTAAATACTCCTCGATTTTTCAAGGAGGATCTAGGTGTTTAGGACCTGATATTTAATTTAGAGGTCTCTTAACAAAAAGATCACAGACTGAGAAAAAAAAAAATTAGATTCAAAAGTAATTATTTACTTAATGTAAGAAATAAATGATAACAAACCAAAAATTTAAAAATTGATAAATACCACAGACATCATAAACACCATAAATAAGACAAAACATACATATTAATTGTCTGATAGAACTCCATGTGATCTTTAATTTTTACATTTTTTTGGTTGAATATTCTTTTGATTGCCTCTTCATATGTCAATAATTTTATATTTTCAATACAGAAAAAATAGAAAAATAAAATTAAAATATAAAATTAAATAAAATGATAAAAAATAAAATAATAAATATAAAATTTAAAAATTAAATTAAAAAATAAAGCAAAAATAAAAGTTATATAAAAGCCTCACTGGAAACAAGGCTAGAGATGAAGTGGGATGTTTCTTATGTTAAGATAAGTAATCCATGAGGAAGCTATCATGAGTCTAAATATTCTTATTATCTTTAAAAAATATGAAGGTTGATAAAAGTAAGCAGAAAAATAGATAGACCCAATGACAGACAACAAATCACTATAGATACAGGAAAAGCATTTGACAAAAATTAACAAATGCCAAGAGTGGTATTAGTGCAAGTTTAGACAGACAATCAAACAGAAGAGAGAGTTAAGAAATAGAATCACACATTTCCAGTTACCTGATTTATGACAAGGGGGAGAGTGTAGCACTACAGTAGGAAAAAGGCAGTATTTTAAGAAAATGATGCTGGCCCAATTGGATATACATATTTCAGAAATGTATCTGGACCCTTTTATCATACCATACACAAAAGTCAATTGCAATTGTGTTAAAGATGTAAATACAAAAGAAAATAATAATGCTTATAGAGGAAAAGCATTGTGTCTTGGGAGTAGGTAAATATTTCTTAAACAGAACCCAAAATACCCTTATCACACAATAAAAATTTGCTATTTTAAAATTAATAAATTCTATTTATATCATAAGTTGTAAAACTGAGAGTGATAAAACAACCCATGTACTGAGTGAAAATATATACCATGACTATGCCCAAGAATGTACTTATATAAAGAACTTCTACTTTTCAAGAAGTAAAAGACAACTCAATAGATAAATATACAAACTTTTAAAACAGACACTTCCCCAAAGAGAATATCTAAATGATAAAAAACTGTATAAAAGTTGCTCAATTTCGTTAGTTGTCAGGAAGGTTGACAATAAAACAAGAAAGAATAATTCTCGCATGCTCACCGCAAAGGCTACAATCAAGAAGATTCTAAACCTCCAGTGTTGTTTAAGGTATGGAGCAATCAGAACTCACATCCACTGCTAGTGAGAACGTCAATTCGTCAAACCACTTTGGAAAACTTATTGATATTTTCTATCTACCTAAATGGGAGCTCTGGTAGCGTAGTGCCTAAGGCACTTGACTGCTAACCAGAAGGCTGGCGGTTCAAACCCACCAGCCACTCCTTGGAAGGAAGATGGGGCAATCTATTTCTGTAGTGATCATGCCTCAGAAACCCAAGGAGAGGTCGCTATGAGTCGGGTCTGACTGGAAAGCGCATAGCAACAACAATCTACCTAAATATAGTCATCTTTATGGGGCATACTTATGTCCCAATATTCCACTCTTACATATGTCATCACCATAAGTGTACATATGTGTTTACCAAGATGATATTCTTAGCAGCACTATTTGTGTTATTTACAAACTGGAATCCACTCAAATGTCCATTAACAGGCACGTGAATAAGAAAAATGTTATGTATTCAAATAATAAGACATTAGACAGCAATAAGAAATAACAATCTACAACCATTATAACATTTATTTAAAATACAAAACTGGTAAATCTATTTCATGCTCTGAGAGATCAGAATAGTGGTCCTCCTTGTGTGCTGGGGGTGGGGAGTGGGTTTAACCAAAGAGAGTACCATCGGTTTTTTGGGAAGTAGTAATGTTCAGTTTTTGTACCTAGGTACTAGTTGCCCTGGTTGCTATTCATTTTCTCTGCACTCAGCAAATCATATGCTTACAATGTGTTAACTTCTTTCTATTTATTATATTTCAATAAACAATTTCCAAAAATGAGTTTGCCTGTTTTTTGAGTTCTCTAACTCATTTATGCTAAGTGAGAGTGAGCCAACTTCTTCACACACACACATTAAAAGTCTTTAGGAGTCTTGCTTTCATGAATCGTGGAAAAAACAGGCCCCAAAAGATCAGCCAGCACTGCATTCTTGGCAAAGCTTACTCAAGTTGTCTGGGTCTTGACTATAAAGCATTGCCTAACATGAAGTTCTGTAAATGATTTTCAAAAGCGTTTTTGGTCTGAGCTTTACACACAACAGCTTTTAATGGTGTTTGAATAACTGGAAGATTTATAATATCACCAGCTACTGCTTTCTGCATTCCAAGATCCTGAACATGTTCAGTTGGAGAATAGGCCTGGATTTATAATAACGAACCGAAAAGCAGGTCATGGTGTTCATATTCAGTAGTAGAGAAATAAGAATCATTCATATTCTGGCACTCCTGGGGCTTGTGGTTGATTTTGTTCTTTCATTTTGCAAAAGTTTCTGAGGGGCGGAGCATCTAGTAATCTCTTTAATTTTTAAGCTGTGTTTCAACTTGTTTTTAGAAGAAGTACTTTTCTGCATTAATCACAATATTCAGCAGAGGAGAACCTAACATAGTGTGAGCAGTGCCGGGTATTAAATGTTCCACTAAAAGGTCCCAAAATGAGATTGCCAGTGAAGATTGTTTGGCTTATGTTATGGGCTGTTTGTGTAGCACAAGGTAAGTCTGAAAGAGACATTTTTCTTTCACTCTATTATGAATGGATTTTCATGGTGATAATAAAAATTTGGTCTAGAATATGTGCTTTATTTATTATACTATAGCTTAATGTGAGTGGCTTTTGAAATTAAGTTTAAGTAATATAACTAGTTCATTTTAAGGCATGTTTGTTTACATAATCAAAAATATATTTCATGTAAAATTTAAGAAAATCTTTGATGAACATTTATTATTTTATATAATTTCATGTATTTTGTTCTTGCTGAGAATATGCACAGTATAACAGATACCACCAATTCAGCAGTTTCTACAGGTACCATTCAGTGGCATTGATTACATTCTTTGAGTTGTGTAACCACGAATGAATATTTTTGAAAATGCTGTTGCTAATTATTATAAAACATAGTTTACTTTTTTGCTTACAATGTTCAACAAAATACTGTATGTAGAACTATTAAAAAGTACAGATAGATAGATAAGCAGACAGGTAGATAGATAGTACCAGAACATAAACTGTTCAAAAAAGCTTATATATCATGTATGACTGGATTTTTTTCCTCAGATGGAGATGTTAACTCTGCCTAAAGATCAATTCATTTGCCATTTACAACTGATACTGCTGCAGTCATTAAAGTCTTGTAAACAAGCATTGCTTGCCCCTTTAGAATGAAAATACTAATGCAAACCTGAAAAGCAATTGGATACAAAATTTGAATTGTTCAGAAGCTTTTTTTAGGGGATTGTGTGTGACATATTCTAGAAAATTATCTTCTGGAGTAATGAGTATGAGTGTGCAAGTTTCTTTTTTCTCATAGGATTAAGGTAATTTCTGGAATCAAAATTTAATTTAAATTGTTACTATTTAGTAATAGATTAAAAATTTTTCTCTTAGAGAACATTTGCTATCATAGTTCAGGGTAAGTAGAATCACTACGGGCAACATTGTTCCAATTTGCAGGACAGAGTTTAAAATAACAGTTTCTTAATAGCACCATATAGTTTCTGCTTTGGGGAATGTATCACCACCAATCTCTCCAAGTTGAACTTTTAGACTTAGTGTCTAAAAATTGTATATGCTTTGAAATTAGACCACATCCCAGAAATTCCAGGATGATTAAAAAAGAATAAATTAAAACTCTGCTTAAACATGTCCAAGTACACAATGACTCTGTTGTTTTAGAGCACAATATATTTTCTAATCCTGGAGGTTTAAAGGGCAAAAAAATGTGATTTCAGACCCTTAAATACATTATATGTCAAAGTTAGAAAAATTCCATTCAAATCAGAAAGATAATTCATCATTTTGAAATATTATATTGTTTCAGGTAAGCTATGGCTTCAAAGTTAAGAGTTCATTCATATGAAAAATGAATTGAAGTTATAAATATTATAAGAATTAAATATAAATTAATAAAAATACTCTTTATAAGGCTATCTGTGAATGTTACTTAGTTTTGTCTAATACAGAAATATTGTGATAGTGCTTCATAATCTCCAACTCTGTTTGAATTGCAATGCAAAGAGCCCACTCCCTGACCACCCTCCCCGCAAAACAAACATTTTCAAAGTTAGTAGGTGTCTACCTGTACAGTTTGATTGAAAATGCTCCAGTGGCTGAATTGTAATCAATATCTTCTCTCTTCTTTTTAAAATACATTACATTTTATTATCATACATTCAAACAATCTGAAACTTCATGGAATAGCAAATACAAATTCACTGCCCTCAAGTCAGTTCCGACTCATAGTGACCCCTCCTTGGGTTTCCGAGGCAGTATCACTATGGAAGTAGATTGTCCAACCTTTCTTCCAAGTAGTGTCTGGTGGGTATGAACTGCCACCCTGCTGGTTAGCAATCAAATGCCTTAGGCACTACGCCACCATACCTCCGAAAAAATACTTTAGGATGACTAAATTGGGTATTATTCACTATGATTTACTTCAAATTACTATAATCTGATAACATTCCTGCAATAATTTCAGTGGAAAGAAAAGTAACAATGGATGATGAGGAAAGTGATTCTGGAAGATAAGGTGTTATCAGGTAAGATCTGAATGAAGTGCACAGTGAGCCCATAAGAAGGGGTCAAGAAAATGCTTACAGAAATGACCCAATAGGGAAAAGCAGGCCAAGGGAAGCCCTGCCTATTTTAAGTTTAGGCATATTCTGGTAAAGCCTATGCAATTCCTTTGCATGTATAGCATTTTGAACTAAAACTACCTTATTTAATTGTTGAATAGTAAAATGAAAAGTAAAATTCTTCTTAGCTGAAGTAAGTTCCCAAAAAAAGTTCAAGGGCAGATCAGTAAAAATTCTTCTTTTGGGGCCTTTCTTTGCTAGGCCCTGTGCCAAAGTCTGGGTTGACTCATTTCTATTTGTTTTATTCTGGACTGTTCTGTAGCCTTTGCCACTTCTCTTTCTTTCCAGCTTGGCTTCCTCCCTGCTCCCCCACACAATCCCCAACTTGCCCGGGCCTTTTATATTCTGCCAAACAGTATCCTGTTTTTAGTTAACAAATGTGTTCTTTACCCATTTCTTAACCTTAAAAGTCATGTAAAGGGCATAAGGTAATTGCGAAAAAAAAAAAAAAAAGCGTTTAGCTTAAAATTATAAGGAGACATAAAGAAAAAAAAAAAATCTCAGAGAAAGCAAAGTAACTGAATGGGATACAAACCCACAAAAATAATAAAATGATTTGACAGAGCACTCTTATTTGTTTTGACATCTTAACTGATAAAGCCAAGTTTCTCATAAACTTTGTTACCAGGTATGCAATAGATAGAAAAATGATTATAGAAATGTTCCTTCAAACAATGCCAAAAGTTTTTTGAGCTAAATTAAAGTGATTTCAGACTTCAAAAACTATAAAATTCACACAGACCAGATATAGACCAGATGTACAATGGGATTATAGACGTTGGAGGTTCTTGAGTTCACACAACAGAACATTAAGTACTTTTGTCTTAATGCCCTGTCTTCTCAAATCATTTACATCTGCTTTTGCCTACTGTGCCGTTTTCACAGGCCAACAATAATCTACAGACTTAATGGAAATGTACCGGATAGTTTTCTTTTCATTCATTCATTTATTCAGTGATCTTTTCATTTTATTTTCAGAATGACTTCTAAGTACCAGAAAAGATAGTTGGTGGATGGGTAGTAGAATTTTCACCTACGGTACAGGAGGTCTGGGTTCAATTCCTCCTCAATCCATCTCACTAACAGCCACCACCCATCTGTCTGTAGAGGTTGCATGTTGCTATGGTGCTGAACAGATATCAGAAGAGGTTCCAGATCAAGACTGACTAGAAAGAAAGACCTGGTAAACTAGTTCTGAAAACCAGTCAGTGAAAATGCTAAGGATCACACTGGTCTGATCCATAATGAATCATGGGGATGTCGCAAGACCAGGGAGCTTTTTGATCAACAACAAGTAGCAGGCACTATGACAACAACTTTCCAAAAGCAGCCCACTTTGTGGGAGAAAGCAACATGAATTAGTATTGCATTGTAATAATATATTATACTTGATCCTTTAAAATATTGTGACCAAGATTTAAAAAAAAAAAAAAAAAAACTATAGAATCACCAAGGGAAGACAAAATCAAACCCAAACCCAAAACCAAACTCGCTGCCATCCAGTGGATTCTGAATCGTAGAAACCCTATAGGACAGAGTAGAGCTGCTCCATAGTTTCCAAGGCTGTGCATCTTTACAGAAGCTGATTGCCATAACTTCGGTCAAACTCCTGACCAAAAGCAGCCAAGGGCTTTAACCACTGTGCAACCAGGGATTCTGCCAAAGGAAGATAAGAAACCCTAACTGGGGTGAGAGGATGGAGGGCCTAGGTTTGGGCATTGTTTACAAGAGGTGGAATAAAGAGAGATAATTGTGTAATAGAATACTCTGTACGAGGTGTCATTTTGGGTTGGTTTTGATGGTTGAATAAGAGTTAGCCAGATGAGGTTGACAAAGAAGATGTTAAAGACTGAGGAAACATCAAGTGTGTAGGCAAGGGAATAAAAGTAGCTCTGTGAAATTGAAAGATTGAAATCACACACTGTATTTCCAATCCCTCATCAATTTATCTCCCATAAGATTTGGTTACAGGTAATATAGTACAGTATAGATCCCCCCTTTTTATTTTAATACTCTTCCCTCAGATTCCACACATGCTAAATCATCCCTGTTACTTACTTTTCAGGGTCTTCATTTTAATGTCACCCTGTGACTAAGTTCCTATCTACAGCAATCAAACCCTTATAAAAACTCCTTCTATACACACTTAAATGTGATATGATTGTGCAGTGGTTAAGGGATTTTCTACTAACCAAAAGGTCGGTGGTTAAACCCACTAGCTCAGCTGCTCTGTGGAAGAAAAAGTAGTCTGATTCCACAAAGATTTACACCTTAGAAACACAATGGGGATCACGATGTGTCAGAATCGACTCCACGGCAGTGAGTTTGGTTTTATATAGATACTTATAGACTATTAGTTTTAGGAGGCTAAAATTGTTGCTGATTGATATTAGGAACCAACTATTGAAATATTACACATTTCAAGTAACTGTATTTCAGTGTAATTTACAAACTGTTCTGAGAGTAATTTGTCTCAACCCTGATTATGACATAATTTTTATTCTGCCCAGTTTCTTATGGCTATTTCCTGTTCTCTCATTCTCTCTCTATGTTCCTGGAATTATCTTCATTTTCATATTGTTAATATTTATTTTTTAAAAAATGCATAGTATTATTTTTTAAGTTTTAAAATATTATTCTATTTCTTCAAATGTTTATTAAGTGCCTCAATGTCTCTTTTCTACTTTTCCTAGAGTTTATTATTATTATTATTATTATTAACTTTTTTTATTGCAACTGATGGTTTTCTTCACAGAGTTGCATCTATAACTTCCCATTTTACTTTAAGTTATTCTTATATTATTTGTAAAATAACATGAATATATCTTATATTAAAAAGCTAATCAGGTCATATCATTTATGTGCATATGTAAGCATACCAGAAGGGAGAAAATGAAAAATATAACAAAATATCTGCTTTTGCTAGTTCCACTGTGTTCATTTGTTTTATTTTTTTCTGAATTGATTTTGTAGTTTTGCTTTCCAATATATTCTAATATCTACTAGAATTAGAACTGCTTTTGTTATTGTGAGTTGCTCTGAATTTGTCCCTATCTCACAGTAATCACACCCACAATTGTGATCCTTAGAATTTTCATTGGCTGATTTTCAAATGTAGATCTCTAGGCTTTTCTTCTTACATGTCTTTAATCTGGAATTTCCACTGAAAACTGTCATAGCAACACACAAGATTCCACAGAGAGATGAATGGAGGTTGCACTTACAATGCATTGTCCAATAATTGAACCCAGGTCTCTCAAGAATTCTACCAAGAATTTTTTTCTTTCCCTCTGTTAAACCTATGTATATCGTGGGTGTACATACCCACCTCTGTTCAGCTTGAGTGTAACTTTGTAGCTGTATGTTCTTATATCCTGCTACTTTATTGAATCCTTCTATTAGTTCTAGTAGTTTTCTTATTGAGTTTCTGGTTTATAGTATCATTGTTGATGTTGTTGTTAGGTGCCATCAAGTCATCTCTGATCTATAGCGACCCCATGCACAGCAGGTAAGGGGAGGGTAGAGAGGTTTTGAACAGTTAAGGGATACAAACTTGTCTTTTGGTTTGTTGTACTGTGGTGGCATGCTGCTGTGAGGCTTGAGGCTGTGCCACTGGTGTTTCAAATGCCAGCGGGGTTGCACATGGTGCTCAGGTTTCAACGTGGCTTGCAGACTGAGACAGACTAGGAACAAGGAAGAGACCATCCACTTCTCAAAGAATTGGTGAGGGTAAACCTTATGAATAGCAGAGAAACACTGTCTGTTATATTACTACAACTTTTGAATAGCCCAGAGACAGTGCAGGAGGACAAGCCACTTAGGTTGGAAAGCTCTCAAAATATGACTGGGAAAGACCTGCATCATCAAAGTAGAACCAACCTTACTGATATGGATAAAGTTGAGCTTTTGAGACCTCCATTTGCTGACATGGCATGACTCAAATTGAGGAGAAACAGCTACAAACATCCATTGATAATTAGAACATGGAATGTACAAAGTATGAATCTAGGAAAATTGGAAGTTGTCAAAAATGAAATGGAACACATAAAGATTGATATATTAGGCATTAGTGAGCTGAAATGAACTGGTTTTGGCCATTTTGAATCAGACAGCCATATATATGATCTACTATGCCGGGAATGACAGTTTGAAGAGGAATGGCATGGCATTCATCATCACTAAGCATGTTTCAAGGAGCTCTGGTACCATAGTGCCTAAGGCACTTGACTGCTAACCAGAAGACTGGAGGTTCAAAGCCACGAGTCACTCCTCGGAAGGAAGATGGGGCAATCTACTTCCATAGTGATACTGCCTCAGAAACCCAAGGAGGGGTCGCTATGAGTTGGGGCTGACTCGACAGCACATAACAACAACAACAAGGAGCATGTTTCAAGATCTGTCCTGAAGGACAGTGGTGTCAGTGACAGGATAATATCTACTTGCCTACAGGAAGACCAGTAAATATGACTATTATTCAAATTTATGCACCAACTACCAAAGCCAAAGATGAGGAAACTGAACATTTTTGCCACCTTCTGCAGTCTGAAATTGACTGACTGTGCAATCAAGATGTGTTAATTATCACTGGTGACTATAATGCAAAAGTTGGAAACAAAGAAGAATCACCAGTAGTTGGAAAATTTGGCCTTGGTGACAGAAATAATGCTGGAGATCGCATGATAGAATTTTGCAAGACCAAAGACTTATTTATTGCAAATACCTTTTTTCAACAACACAAATGGAAGCTATTCATGTGGACTTCATCAGATGGAGTACACAGGAATCAGATTGACTACATCTGTGGCAAGAGACAATGGAGAAGCTCATTATCCTCAGCCAAAACCAGGCCAGGAGCTGATTGTGGAACAGACCATCAACTGCTCATATTCAAGTTCAAGTTGAGGATGAGGACAATTAAAACAGGTCCAAGAGAGCCAAAATATGATCTTGAATATATCCCTCCTGAATTTAGAGACCATATAAAGAATAGATTTGATGCATTAAACACCAATGACCAAAAATCATAGGGATTGTGGGATGACATCAAGAACATCATCCATGAAGAAACCAAGAGGTCACTAAAAAGA
This sequence comes from Orycteropus afer afer, assembly GCF_000298275.1. Classification (NCBI taxonomy): domain Eukaryota; kingdom Metazoa; phylum Chordata; class Mammalia; order Tubulidentata; family Orycteropodidae; genus Orycteropus; species Orycteropus afer. The sequence continues at coordinate 670,938 of NW_006921662.1, forward strand.
CAACAAAAGAAGAAAAGATCAAAATGGATGTCAGAAGAGACTCTGAAACTTGCCCTAGAGCAAAGAGTAGCTAAAGCAAATGGAAGAAATGTTAAGATAAAAGAGCTGAACAGAAGCTTTTAAAGAGAAGCTGGAACAGACAAATCCAATTACTATCATGAAATGTGTAAAGACCTGGAGTTAGAAAACCAAAAGGGAAGAACACACTTGGCATTTCTCAAACTGAAAGAACTGAGGAAAAAATTTAAGCCTCACATTGCAATATTGAAAGATTCTATGGGGCAAATAGTGAATGATGCAGGAAACAACAAAAGAGGATGGAAGGAATACACAGAGTCACTGTACCAAAATTAACTGGTAGGTCTTCATCCATTTCAGGAGGTGACATATGATCAAGAACCAATGGTGCTGAAGTAATTGGCGAAGAACAAGGTAACATTGCTACCATTTTTGAAGTATCGTCAGTAAGATTTTACTTGCATGAGATATTAATGATATTGTTCTATAATTTCCACATTCTGTGGGATCACCTTTTTTTTTTGGAATGGGTACAAATACGGATCTCTTCCAGTCAGTTGGCCAGGTAGCTGTCTTCCAGATCTCTTGGCATAACAAAGTGTGTGCCTTCAGTGAGGCATCCGTTTGTTGAAACAGCTCAATGGGTATTCCATCAATTCCTGGAGCCTTGTTAGTCTTGTTCTTGGTAGTTGCCATGTAGCCAGACCCCAACTTATGGAGACCCTATGTTTCACAAAGTGGAACTTCTTCTTGGGGTTTTCTTGGCTGTAACCTTTATGATAACAGTTTGCCAGACCTTCCTTCCATTGAGTTGTTGGGTGAGATCAAATCACCCTCCTTTGGGTTAGTATCTGATACCAAACCACTTGTTCCACCCAGGCTCCTGAAAATTGTGTAGGGTGATCATGTCTTTATCTTACAATGTCAAGTGATGTCATCCGAAGTTGATGGAAACAGCACTGGAGATTTAAGTATTATTCAAAGTAAAAAAGATAATCATGGAGAAGCCTTTATCTATAGTAAATATATATGTTGTTGTTTTTAGTAAATATGATGTACATAGAATAAATATTGTGAGAAGTTTATTGGAAGATTAGGTGAAGATATATCCTTATCTTTCATATCTGGTTGTCAAAAGCAGTTAATTAAAGTGGAAACATCAAGAATTAGATGTATGAAGGTGTTTTCTGGAACTATAACAATAACCAGAATAAAAAGTGTTTCTGGGGAGTGTGTGGGCTGAACTTTTTGTGATTGTATTACTTTTATAAAAAGAATTTACATCAAATAAATTGAAAGATAAGAAAAATTGTATTACTTCATTCTTAAATTAGCCTAATTAGGTTGTAGAACAAGATTTCCATGTACTGTGTTGTGCCAATTGAGCGTGGTGTCCCCCCAGACTATGGTCCTGAGTCCCAAATTGGCAGGGCCTGGTGATTCTCTCTCTCAAGGTGAATGGTTGCCTTTGAGAGCTTACACCAGCTCTGTCTTTTGTTGCTTGTGTACTGTGTGGCCAATTTTGTAGCACAAATGCATATGTAAGATTATCTTCTACCACTCTGGTAAGTAGAAACTGGGGTCTTAAAAGCTCTCGAGTGACCATCTAAGATGTGACAATTTGTGTCCTCTCATCTGAAGCAAAGAAGAGTGAAGAAAATCAAAGGCATCTGGAAACAATTAGTCAAAAGATATGATCAACCTCGAGACCAGAAGAACTAGATGGTGCCCAGCTACCAATGCCAACCGCTTAGCAAGGGACCAAACTGGATAGAGTTGGAGGAAAAATGTGGAACAAAATTCAAAACCACAAAAATGACCAGAATTAATGGTTGGATAGAGTCTGGTAGAATCCCCAGAATATGGCCACAGATTACACTTTGGGCCTAGAATTGGACTCACTCCATGGAATGGCTCTCAGTCCAACAGTATAAAGACCTACATGCAGAACGCCTACCACAAGATGATGCACTCACCTATTCTAGGAAGATACACCCCGTAGAGCAATCAGCCATGGGGCACCAGAGGAACAGCATTCGCACAGAGGGAAAGCTGGACAGACAGGAATGCATAGTTAAGAAGGTCACAGGGACTGGAGGGGAGGGGAGTTTGTTATGGTCAGGGATGTTAAGCAGGGCATGAAATCTAATGTATACAAACTGTTGAATGTAAAACAAATTTTGCTCTGTAAATTTGCACCCAAAGTACAATAAAATTAAATAAATAAATTAGCCTAATTTAAAAGCAAAAACAAAAACAAAAAAACCTCACTGCCATCTATTCGATTCCAATTCATAGTGACCCACATTGGGTTTCCAAGGCTGTACATCTTTATGGAAACAGACTGCTTCATTTTCCTTCTACAGAGCAGCTGATGAGTTTGAACCACTGACCTTTGTTTTTTTTAGGTCAGTAGCCAAATGCCATAGCCACTGCACCACCAGAGCTCCTTAAATTAGCCTAAAGAAGGGAAATAATTAAGTTTGTCAAAGTCTTAATATTTATGTAAAATATTTTTGCTCACAATGTTGGCATCTGCCTTTGAAACTCAACTAATTTATTTCTCCAGAAACCTTAACATCATGAAGTGGATCTAAATTACTAAAGTGAAAAACACACATTATCAGCCTGCAATTAAACCAAAAATTTCCATGTAAAAGCATAGAGAAGAAATTTAAAAAAACCAAAAACACGCTTTTTTGTTTTTGTTTTTGAGGGGGAGCAGATTTGCATGGTTTTATGATAGAACACTACCACCATCTAGTGGTATAAAAATATGTTTACATAAATGATAAAAAGCAAAAAGCAAAACTAAAGCAGAACCACTTACTAAATGTTGTTTAACATAAATGTACTAAAAAATGTGCAAACACTTGAAAAGAAAATTAGTGCATGTGACATCACACATGAATACTATTTATTGCATAAAATATAATTTCATATGGAGCTTTCTTTCCAGTGAAATTTTATAAAACATTTTTATAATAGACACATTCCGTAATGAGATTTGACTCAGTTTTTTGTTCCCCTCTTCCTGCCATTTCCAAAGAATTGCTAGAATACAATGTTAAATCATTGTAATGAAACCAAGTATGGAAAGGAAATTCACAGAGAAAATGATGTAGATGCAACAATTCTTTAGTATTTGACAAACTTTGGTGACTTTTCACTTAAAGTGATTATTAATTTTTTTATTCATCTCATTTTATGTCATTGACATACTATTCTATGGTATGTCTATATTATACATTCTTTATTTGTTGATGGACATTAAGTGCTTCTATTTTTGAGTATTAATAAACTGTACTGCTACAAGCATTTCTGTACATAAAATCCACTTTACATGAATTTCCCTAGGACATATTTCTAGGAATTAAACTGCTTTGCAACAGACAATGCCTATTTTCAACTTTACTGTGAGTTGCTAAACTCTTCCAATATGGTGGTTTCAATTGTCCCTCCAACGTGATTCTCTGCATTCTCTCTAACCAAGAAACAAACACACAGCTGTCGAGTCGGACCGACTCATAGCAACCCCTCCTTGGGTTTCTGAGACTGTAGCACTACAGAAGTAGATCGCCCAACCTTCCTCCTGAAGTAAGATATTTTAGACACTTAACTTTTGCCAATGTCATGTTTTTTTTTTTTCTTTATTATGGTTTTCATTTTAATGTTCATTTTTAGGAATTTTTTATATGCTTATTTATTGTGTGGATTTTCTCTTTGGTATAGTATCTGCTCCAGTCCTTTGCCCATTTTCCCTGTTTTTTTTTTTTTTTGGTTGTTTGTTTGTTTTCTTTTGTTTGGTTTTCTATTGGCCTTGTCAGATATTCTTTACAGGTACCTGGGAAGCCAGCAGTCAAATGCCTTAGGCACTATGCCACCAGAGCTCCTATCTACAAACTTAGTTTAGATATTTATTTCTATAAATATTTTTGTTATAGTACTCTTGAGGTTTTTAAAATCTTCTTGAGTGAGTTTCAGTAAGTCATATTTTTCTCTAAGAATTTGTCTATTCCATTGGTATTTTCAAATACATTGTAGAATGTTCAGTTAAAATATTTTTGTTTTTGTTTTTGATCTTTTAACTTATCAAAACTGACTAATCAAGAAGATTTCTAGTGATATCTTTTTTTTTTTCTTAAGTTATCTTGTTGTTATATTGTTGTTATGTGCCATCGAGTTGGACCCTACTCACAGTGACCCCTTCTTGGGTTTCCGAGGCAGTATCACTATGGAAGTTGATTGCCCAACCTTCCTTCTGAGGAGTGGCTGGTGGGTTTGAACTGCCAGCCTTCTGGTTAGCAGTCAAGTGCCTTAGGCACTACGCTACCTCAAGGAGGCTAGAAATCTGAATTCATGGTGCCAGCTCTTAGAAAAGGCTTTCTCTCTGTGTGTCTTTGGGGGAAGATCCTTATCTCTTTGAGCTTCTCCTCCTAAGTAATCATGTGTCTTGGCATCTCTCTTCCTCCATCCCATCTCTGCTTGCCTAATCTGCTCTTTTTACCTCTTGTAAGAGATTAATTGAAGACACACTCGACAATAATCCTGCCTAATTAATGTAACAGGAAAGTCCTTCCTAAATGGTATTATAACCACAGCTTTAAACTAAAGGAAAAGAAAAAAGAAAAAAAAAAACCCAAGCTCACTGCTATGATTTCGACTCTGATTCATAGCAACCCCCATTAAATTTCCAAGGCTGTAAATCTTTACGGAAACAGACTGCCTCATCTTTCTTCCACAGTGCAGGTGGTAGATTGGAAGCACTAACCTTAACCACTACACTACCAGAATTAGGTGATAGAGTGTTGTTAGGTGCCTTCCAGTCAGCTCTGACTCATAGCAACCTTATGTACAACAGAACAAAACTCTGCTCAGTCTTGCACCATCCTCACAATCCTTGCCATACTTAAACCTATTTTTGCAGCCACTGTGTCGATACATCTTGTTGAGGGTCTTCTCCTTTTTCACTGACCCTCCACATTGCCCAGAATGATATCCTTCTCCAGGGAATGGTCCCTTCTGACAACATGACCAAAATAGGTGAGACGAAGCCCAGCCATTCTTGCTTCCAAGGAACATTCTGGCTGCACTTCTTCCAGGACAGATTTGCTTGTTCTTCTGGTAGTCCAGAATATTTTCAGTATTCTTTGTCAAAACTACAATTCAAAGACATCAAATCTTCAGTACTCATTGTCTAGCTTTCACATGCATATGAGGCTATTGAAAAATACTATGGATTCAATTAAGCACACATGTCAGTCTTCCAAGTGACATGTTTGCTCTTCAACACTTTAAAGAGGTCTTTGGAGCAGATTTGTAATACAATGTCTAATTTCTTTCTTTCTTCTTTTATTTTGCGTAGGGTGCAAATTTACAAGCAGATTTGTTTTACATTCACAGTTCAAGCACATTTGATTTCACAGCTCTGATTACTATCTGCAACCATAAAAAGTCCTGCTCCCATCACCTCCCTGTGACTAGCCTCCCTCCCTGTGCTCTTCTTATCTATGCATTCCTGTCTGTCCAGCTTTCCATCTATGTGAATGATGTCCCTCTGATGTCCCATGGCTGGTTGATATAAGGAATGTGTCTTCCTAGAGTAGGTGAGTACATCTCTCTGAAGTATGTATTCTCCATGTAGATCTTTCTACTGTTGGCCTGAGAGCCAATCCATGGAAGTGATTATTTCTAGGCCAGAGGCAACCTGGGGCCAGAATCTTGAGGGTTCCATCAGTCTCTGTCTGACCAGTGATTTTGCTCATTTTTGTGTTTTTGAATTTTGTCACACATTTTCTCTTCCACTCTAGGCAGGATCTGTAATTGTAATCCCTTTCTGAGTGTTTGGCATTGGGAGCCGGGCACCATCTAGTTCTTCTTGTCTCCAGGTCATGAAAGTTGAAGTCATTGTGGGCCATCTTATCTTTGGACTAATTGTTTCCAGATGACTTTGATTATCTTCACTCTTCTTTGCTTCAGACGACAGGAGACCAACAGTTGCATGTTAGATGGCTGGTCAAAAGCTTTTAAGACCCCAGTCACTGTTCACCAAATAGGATGGAGAACAAGAGTTTTATATACTCAAAAGCAAACCAAACTTCCTGACATTGAATGTATTCAACTCATAGCAACCACTCCTTGGGTTTCTGAGGCGGTGTCTGTATGGAATTAGATTGCCCAACTTTCCTTCTGAGGAGTGGCTGGTGGGTTTGAACCACCAGCCTTCTGGTTAGCAGTCAAATGTCTAAGGCACTACACCACCAAAGCTCCATACTAGTGGTGCATATTGAGCATGATGTCCCCTGAGACTATGGTCCCAAGCCCACAAGCCCAGTGATTCTCTCTCTTCAGATATTTAGTTATCTCTGAGAAGCTACTCCAACCCTGTCTTCTGTTGCTTCTGTAATCTATGTGGATGATATTGTAGCACAAGTGCCTATGTAAGATTGTCTTCAGCCAACTCTATCCTTGGTCTAGGGTGCATTCCTGTTCATCTGCCCTCACCTGATCGTCTCACCTGTCTGTGCATTTACCTGTAGCCTGGTGTTTGGGGGCAGTGGTAATGCAGTTTTGTGCATGTGATAGTATTTGCCTCTGCTGTCTATATCTTTTGTGCACATTTCTGTGTCTTTCTTTTCTCCAATGTCACCATGCTGGTCGCATGCTTTTTCCACACAGCCCCTCCCTTCATCCAAATAACATGTGACCGCCAACTAATCTAAAAATTTCCCTTCCCTTCCCTCCTTCCATCCCCAGTAACCAACAAAGTGAAATTCCTTTCCTGAGTAAACCTTTCCTTGACTTTACAATAATGGACTGATATTTATCCTTCTATTATTAACTTATTTTACTCAGCACAATATCCTCCAAATTCATACACATTGTGAGATGATTCATGTATTCTTTATTATTCTTTAATGTTGCATAGTATTCCATATTTTATGGAATACTATGCAATTTTAAAGTACATTATGGTACATATTTTAATGTACCATAGTATGGTTATCCCTTCATCTGTTGATGGGTATTTAAGTTCTTTCCATCAGTTTGCTGTAGTGAATTGTGCTGCAATGAACATGGATGTGTATATGTCTATTTGTATCCTGTCTTTCACCTCTTTAGGGTATATTCTTAGTAATGGAATTGCTAAATCAAATGGTGTTTCTATTTTCAATTTTTTAAGGAAATGTCGCACAATTTTCCACAATCGTAGTATCATTTTGCAGTCCCACCAGCAGTGGATGAGAGTTCCAATCTCTACACAACCTCACCAGCATTTACTATTTTCTGTCTTGTTCAATTTTGCTATTATTACTGGGGTGGGATGATATATCATTGTTGTTTTGATTTGCAGCTCTCTAATGGGAGCCCTGGTAGCATAGTGCCTAAGCACTTGACTGCTAACCAGAAGGCTGGCGGTTCAAACCCACCAGCCACTCCTCGGAAGGAAGATGGGGCAATCTACTTCCGTAGTGATACTGCCTTGGAAACCCAAGGAGGGGTCGCTATGAGTTGGGTCCAACTTGACAGCACATAACAACAACAACAACAACAACGGCTAATGAGGAGCTCTGGTGGCATAGTACCTAAGGCACTTGACTGCTAACCAGAAGGCTGGCGGTTCAAACCCACCAGTCACTCCTCAGAAGAAGGTTGGGCAATCTACTTCCGTAGTGATACTGCCTCGGAAACGCAAGGAGAGGTCACTACAAGTCCTATCCGACTTGATGGCAATGAGTTTTAATGGCTAATGATTGTGAGCTTTTCTTCACGTGTTTGTTGGTTGTCTGGGTATCTTCCTTAGTGAAGTGTGTGCTCATGTCCTTTGCCCATTTTCTTAATTGGATTGCTTGTCCTTTTGGTGTTGAGGGGTTGAATTTTTCTATAAATTTTGTAGATAACTCCTTTATCAGATATGTCATAGCCAAATATTTTTTCCCAGTCTGTAGGTTCTCTTTTTATCCTTCTGGAGAAGTCTTTTGATGCACATAAGAATTGAATTTTTAGAAGGTCCCAGTCATACAGTTCCTGTTCCTCTGCTTGTGCATTCTGGGTTATGCTTGATAGTCTATTTATGCAGTAAATTTGGGTCCCTAGATTTGCCTCTATTTTACTTTTGATGAATTTTATAGTTTTGGGTTTTATATTTAGGTCTTGGGTCCAACTTGAGTTCATTTTTGTATATAGGGTGAGGTATGGGGTCTTGTTTCGTTTTTCTGCAAGTGCATGTCCAATTTTGCCAGCATCGTTTGTTAAAGAGGCTATCTCTCCCCTGTTTAATGTGTTTTGGCCCTTTGTCACAGATCGGCTGTCCATAAATGGATGGGTCTATTTCTGGGTTTTAGATTCTGTTCCACTGGTCTATTTGTCTGACATTGCCCCTTTTTAAAATTTGATCATAGCTATTTGTGCCTTTTCTCTCTCTCTCTCTCTTTTTTTCTTGTTATGCAGTTTTATCACTTTTATTTATCTTGTCAAAAAAGTAGCTTCTGACTTACTTGATACTCACACACACACAGTCTCTCTTTCTCAGTGCTTCGTTCTCTTGTACACAGGGTCATTGAGTCAGAGCTGAACAAACGACACCTAAAAGCAATATATATTTATATATATGATTTCATTTATTTCTGTTCTTGTCATTATTTTCCATTTACTCATTTCTTCAATCAATATTTTTCTTTCATTGTAAATATGCTATTCACATTATACATTTTATCCCTTTTGCCATAATTAACTCATTTAAGCAACATTCCCCATATTCACATGCATAGAACTTCTGTCAAGGTTACCAACCTCTAACGCATAGCACTCATCTCCATGAAGCTTATTTAAAAACCAATTTCCCTACTGGAGTATAAACATTCTGAAAGCAAAGATTTTCTGTTTCACTCATTTTTTTCCCTCAAAACTTAAAACATTGTTTAATACATATTTCCTGAATGAGTGAATACATAGTAGAATGCATTTCAGTAACTATATAGTGACACACATTTTTGTATGTACCTGTAATTGCATATTTTAAAGGCAAAATTGCCTTATGTATACTATACATTTAAGTCATTAATTTAAAAACTAATTTTTTGTTTTTATTGTTCATAGATTGTAAAGAACCTCCTCCAAGAAAAGATTCAGAAATTCTGACAGGTTCCTGGCTTGATGAAACATATCCAGAAAATACTCAGGCTTTATATAAATGCCGCCCTGGATTTAGAACTCTAGGAAGTATTATAATGATATGCAAGCATGGAAAATGGGTGGCTCTTCATCCATCCAGGATATGTCGGAGTAAGTACTTTATACATTTGTGAAGTTTATGAAAATATTGAAAGTTTGATATTATACCAACACTGGTTGAATTTTATCAGTATTGTCATTTAAACACAAAACAATACAGTATCATTATTTTAAAAAATATGGTTATGATCTTACAATATTCAAAAAGCAAAGCATAGATAAGTTAAATTACAAAGTGGTAATTTTGCTATTTCCTTTTACTTTTCCATAACTACTGCTTTCCTCTAATATAATATCATTGTCTCCAAACTCCTACATGAAATGTATTTCCCTTTATTATACACTAATTTTATATCATTTATTTTCATTATAGGAAAACCCTGTGGACATCCTGGAGATACTCCCTTTGGTTCTTTTCAGCTCACAGTAGGAACAGAGTTTGAGTATGGAGCAAAGGTGGTTTATACATGTTCTGAGGGGTATGTAGTCAATTAAAAAATAAGTTTATCTTTGAGATAGTAAATAAGGAACTTATTAGTTTATATTTTTAAAGATTGCTTTCTTTTTCTATGAGCATTTTTATAAGTAACCACAAGTCACCTGAAAAATTAAGCTATAATGGGACAAATTATATTTGTACCATATAACATTGGAAACTTAAAGTGAGTTTTAATTACTCTGGTATAGTGAAGCTACAGGAAAATAGGGAGATAATGTGTACATAAGTAGATGTTCACCTCAACAAATCTTCACCATTTTCTACTATGTTCGGAGTACAGGAGAACTCAATGTGTTGGGGACAATAGGAATTATAGCAAAATTATACTATGTGGTATCCATTTGAGAAACTCTTACAAACTTCGGAGGGAGTGATTAAATAACAATTACTACTATTACCTGGAGCTTTGGTGTTGTAGTAGATAAGGCATTTGGCTTCTAAACAAAAGGTTACTGGTTCAAATCCACGAGCCACTCCACGGAAGAAAGATGAAGCAGTCTATTTCTACAAAGATTTACATCCTTGGAAGCCCAATGGGGGTCACTATGAGTAGGACTCAACTCAATGGCAGTGATTTTTTTTCTTTTTTCTTTTGGTTTTACTATTACCTAGCCCAATGATTACAACGATAGCACAGGATCAGGGAACATTTGTGATATATAAGGTCATCATGAGACAGATCTGACTGAAGGGCAACTAACAACATCTATTACCTAAAGTTCGATGGTGTGCAAATTATTCTTATGTGGAGCAAAAATGCTACTGTCTTTAGAATCATTGATTTCATGCCCTCTGACCATCCACTGGATTTTTCTGTTTTCTCTTTCAGAAGAGCAAATACAAAGAAATACCTTAATGATGAATGATTTTGTTTACTCTATGTGACAGATGCTTAGAGTAAATGCTTGACTATAAGCTTTAAACCTATTGAAATGACCATTTAACCTATTGAAATGTTTTCAGTACATTGAAATATTAGGAAAATATCAATAATAATAAAGGAAAGAAGCATTTTCTGAGAGAGAATGTTTGTTTTGCTTATGCAATGGGCAGAACAATCCTTACATGCAGATAAAGGAAACTTTTGTCTATGTAAATTTTTTTTTTTCTCTGGAATCAGCTATTTTGGGGCTGTGATATGAATCTAGGCTTTCTGCCTCAGGCTCTCATTTAACACTGGATCAATCCCAGCTCTGCCACCAACTTGCTATGTGACCTTGGCACAATTCCTTTTCCTTTCATTGAACCAGACTTTCTCAGTATAAAACAATGAGGGAGCTGGATTCCACTTTCCTTCCATGTCCTCTTAGGGTGTGGCAGGACACCAAGCATTTCCTGCCAATTCTGTCTTTCTTCCCATGCAGGGAAGGATCAAGTGGCCAGGGGAGTTCCTGTCGCAACTATGATCATTGAATCTGTGAGGAGAGATGGAGGCAGACATTGTGTGGGCTCTGGGAAATTCAGTCTTGGGACCCACACTCCTAGCTGAAATTTGTCTCCAACTTCCTGTAGGCAAGAACAAGAAGACCTTTGGAGTCACCCTCAGCTTTGGCTTAAAATTGCTGTATGTTGTTGTTGTTGTTGTTTGCCGTCGAGTCAAACCTGACTCATAGCGACCCCTCCTTGGATTTCCGAGGCAGTATCACTCCGGAAGTAGGATTGCCCAACCTTCCTTCCGAGGAGTGGCTGGTGGGTTTGAACCGCCAGCCGTCTGGTTAGCAGGCAAGT
>NW_006921662.1:683101-684630 GCF_000298275.1 Orycteropus afer afer
GACTCGACGGCACATAACAACAACAAAATCTCTATGGAAGTAGATTGCTCAATCTTCCTTCTGAGGAGTGGCTGGTGGGTTAGAACCGCCAGCCTTCTGGTTAGCAGTCAAATATGTTGGGTGCTTGATTTTTCCTTATCAATTTGGATGACTTTTATTTCCCTTTCTTGCCTTACAGCCCTGGGTAGGACTAACAATACAATATTAAATAGAAGTGATAATAGAGAACATCCTTGTCTGTTTCCCATTCTCAGAAGCAAAGCTCTCAGTCTCTCTCCATTAAGAATAATGTTGGGTATTGTTTTTGAGTGGATGCATTTTATTATGTTGAGGAATTTCCCTCCTGTTCCTACTTTTCTGAGAGTTTTTATTAGGATTGGGTGTTGGATTTTATCAAATGCATTTTCTGCATCCATTGATACTATCATGTGCTTCTTTTCCTTTCTTTTGCTAATGTGATAGATTGAATTGATTGTTTTTCTAATGTTGATTCATCCTTGCATACCAGGTACAAATTCTACTTGGTCTTTTTTTTTTTTCTATGTGGTGTTGGAGTCTATTGACTAAGATACTTTATGAAGATTTTTGTATCTAGATTAATGTAGGATATTGGTCTGTAGTTTTCCTTTCTAGTAGCGTTTTTGCCTGGTTTTGATATTAGGTTTATGCTTGCTTCATAAAATGAACTTGGGAGGATTCTATACTTTTCTATGTTCTGGAATAGTTTGAGAAGAGTTGGTGTCAGCTCTTCTCTGAATAGATATGGTAGAATTTTCCAGTGAAGTTTGTCTGGGCCAGGACTTTTTCTGTCAGTAGTTTTTTTTTTTTTTTTTTTTACAACCTATTCAATTTCTTTTTTCTTTTTCTTTTTTTGTTATGGATCTGTTCAAATTTTTGAACTTTGTCTGTGTTAGTTTAGGTAAATAGCATGTTTCTAGAAATCTTTCCATTACTTCTAGATTTTCAGATTTACTAGTGCAGTTCTTCGTAGTATGCTGATATTATCCTTTTTTTTTTTCCAGTTGGCTCTGTCATTACATCACTCATTTCATTTCTCCTTTATTAAATTTGCCAGTGATTTGTCAATTTTTAAAATCACTTTGAAGAACCAACTTATAGTCTTGATTATTTGTACTGTTTTCCAATATTTTATTTCATTTATTTCTGTTTGAGTTTGTACTATTACTTTTTCTGTTGATTGTAAGCTTTCTTTCTTTTTTTTTTTTTTGCTATTTTTCTAATTGTTGGAGATTTTGGACAAAGGTGTTTATTTTGGCTCTTCTTCTTTTATTTTTATTTTTATTGTGATTTGAGTGAAAGTTTACACAGCAAATTCACTTTCCATACAGCAGCTCCCATACACTTTGTCTCATGACATTGACTGCAATTTACCACAATGCAACAGCTCCCTTCCACCTTCCTCCCCATAATTACCTCTTCCCTATGTCCTTCCCTCCATGCACCCTTGCCCCTGAGCTGTCTCCCTGTGCATACACAGCCCTTCTATTCTCCCATGATTGTTCTCTCCA
>NW_006921662.1:684859-686275 GCF_000298275.1 Orycteropus afer afer
GTAATAGCCAGGCACCATCTAATTCTTCTGATCTCACAGTTTTTTAGGCTGAGGATTGCATGGCGTATCAGTCTCTTGGACTATTTATTTCCATGAATCTTTGGTTCTCTACACCATCCTTTGCTTTCGATGAGGAGAGACCCATTGTTGCATCTAGATAGCTGTTTACAAGCTTTTAAGATCCCAGTCATTACTTGCCAAAGTAGGATGTGGGGGTACAAAGTTTTGTGTAGTATGTTATGCCAGTTGAGCTTGATGTCCTCTGGGACTATGGTCCTGAGCTCACAGGTCCAACTACTTGCTCCCTCTGGGTAGGTGGCTGTGGCCAAGAAGTGACTATAAACTTGTCCTTTGTCAGCTCTTTTATATACCTGAGAATTCTTACAGAACATACTTGGCTCTTTTCTGATGTGTGTGTTTATTGCTATATATTGTCCTCTGAGCAATGTTTTTGCTGTGTCCCAAAGATTTTGCTATGTTGTGTTTTCATTCTTGTTTGATTCAAGGAAGTTTTTTATTTCATTTTTTAAAAATTTCTTCTATTACTCAGTAGTTGTTAAGGAGGGTATTATTTAGTTTCCATGTGTTTTTTTTCCCCTTGATCTTTCTATTGCTGACTTCTTATTTTATGGCATTGTGAGCTGAGAAGATGCTTTGCAGTATTTTGATGTTTTAAAATTTATTGAAGCTTGCTTTGTGGCCTAATATTTGGTCTATACTGCAGAATGTTCCATATGGACTGGAAAAGAGTGCATATTGTACTGTTGTGTGAAGTTCTCTGTATATGTCTATAAGGTCAAGTTGGTTGATTATATTATCTAGTTCTACACTGTCTTTGTTGAATTTGTTTCTAGTTGCTCTATCCTTCATTAAAAGTGATGTATGAAGGTCTCCTAATATTCCTGTGGAGTCACCTATTTGTCTTTTCAATTATGTTAAAGTTTGACAGATATATTTTGAGACTCTTTCATTGGATGTGTAGATATTTATTATTGTCATGTCCTCTTGTTCAATTGATTCTTTAATCATTATGTAATGTCCTTCCTTTTCTATTATGGTGGTTTTTGTCTTAAAGTCCATTTTATCAGAAATTAATATTGTCACTCCTGCTCTTTTGTCATTGCCATTTGCTTGATATATATTTTTTTCAACCTTTGATTTTTAGTCTATTTTTGTCTTTCTGTGTCAAAGGTGAATCTCTTTTAGAGAGCTTATTGATGGGTCATGTTTTCTTACCTGTTCTGCAATTCTCTGTCTCTTGAGTAGCACATTTAGTCTGTATACACTCAGTGTAATTATCTACAAGTATGAATATATTGCTGTCATTTTGTTACTTTTTTCATGCATAGTGTTGCTGATTTCTTTGTTGCATATAATTTTCTGTGCTGAGCTCATTCTGTTTATGCATTTTTTTTT
>NW_006921662.1:686579-699617 GCF_000298275.1 Orycteropus afer afer
GGTAATTTATTATTTTCTTCCCAAGTTTAAAACAGTCTGTACTTTCTCAAGATCTCCTTGACTTCTTCCCCATTTGGAAGTTCTGTACCTATACTGCTTATTCCTTCTTTTAGGTTTGTAGTTGTCCTCAGTTTCAATTTGATGTCTCTGGTTCACCATTTGCAGTCTTGTTAAGTTTATTCTACTTTGAATACTTCTTTATTTTTGTTGGTTTCTGAGTTATGTACCACATGTGCTAATCATCCATTGTTCTGTGCTGTTGTTAGTTCTCTGTCCAAAGGATTCCCTTTAACATGTCTTATAAGGTTGGTCTATTTTTAACAAATCTCCTTAATTTCTGTTTCTCTGGAAATGTCTTAATTCATCATAATATTTGAGGGACAATTTTCTGGGTATGTAATTCTGGCTGGAATTTTTTGCCTTCAGGGTTTTATGAATGTCATCTCATTACCTTCTTGCCTGTATGATTTCTGCCAAGAAATCATAACTTAATCTTATTGGTTGCCCTTTGTAGGTATCTTTTCATTTCTTCTGTGGAGCATTCAAGATTCTTTCTTTGTCTTTGGTTTTGGTAAGTTTGATTATGATATGTATCTTGGTGATTTTCTTTTGGAGTTTATCTTGTTTTGTGTTCATTGAATTTCTTGAAAGAATATCCTCTCATATTTCAACATATTAGGGAAGTTTTCTTTCAACAAATCTTTGACAATTTTCTCTATGGTTTTATTTTTCTTTTCTTGTCCCAGAATTCTGATCTCATATAAGTTATTCTTCTGAATGGTGTCACACAATAATTGTAGGCTTTTCATTTTGCTTTGGTCTTTTCTTCAGTTTGATCCCTTAACAAAGTAGTATTGAGAGGTTTTTTATTTGATTCTACTCCTTTGGTTTTTCAATATGTTACCTATTTCTCCAATCCTCGCATTAGTCATCTAGGTTTCTAGTTGCTGCTTTTGTATGGTTTCTAATTTTTCATTTATTTTTTTCCATTTGTTCTTATATTGTTTTCCCAATTTGTTCTGGAGTTTTATCTGTGTTTTCCTTGATCTGTCTCTAAATCCATTGGAAATACCTAAATATAATTATTTAGAATTCTCTATTTAAAAAAAAATAAAAACAAACACTGCCATTGAGTCGGATCTGACTCATAGCAACCCCCTCTTGGGTTTCCAAGGTGGTATCACTATGGAAGTAGATTGTCCAACCTTCCTTCTGAGGAAGGGGTGGTGGATTTGAACCTCTAGCCTTCTGGTTAGTAGTCAAATTCCAGGTAGTTCCAATGCCAATTAGTCCTCAGGGAGGTCTGATCCTTTGTTTGTACTACTTTATCTTGCTTCTTTGTATGAACTGGGATTGTCAGTTGTCTCTGAGACATTGTGATATCATTGTATTTATATTTAATTAGTGATTTTATGTTGATGTGCTTCACCCAGGTTTTTTCTTTTCTTTTCTTTTTTCTGGCTTTATTTTAATATATTTGAGTATGCATGACTGGTATCCTGCTCAGTTCAGTAGTTTGCTAGCACTTAGGTATTTATCACCTGTCTGCTGTTAGATGTGATATAGGATGAGAGTGTGTTCACAGCTTTGTTAGCTCTTCATGTACAGCAATTGAGGGTGAGTTGGATTGGTATTGGCCACTGTCTATCATAGATCAGTTGGAACAAAGAAGATGGTGGCCCTTGCCCAGTAGGTGACATTGCAAGAAGCATGGATGTGGTTGGATGTTGTGGATGTTGTTATTGTCTCCCACAAAATGGGACAGAAGTACAAAAAAATCACAGTAATCCCCAAAAAGTAAAAACAAGGGACATAAACAAGTAGCAACAATAGCAAAAAGATAAAACAATAAATTAAAATAAAAATAAGAAAATAAAAGACAAAAGAATGACAAAGAAAAATATGTGGAAAGTAAACCAAAAGATGGGAAGAATGAAAAGAGGAGAAAAAAGAAAAGAAAGAAAAAAGAAGGAAACCAGGAAAAGGGAGGAAAAAAATGAGAGCCAAAGAAGGGAAAAAGAAAAAAATAAAAAGAAAGAAAGGAGGACAAAAGAATAATTTGAAAACAAACAAACAAAACAAAATTGGGGGGACAGAGGACAGGGCACTCAATCTGTATTTCTGTTGGCCTAGCAGGCAGAGGGGAGCAGGCACCTGATCAGGGTACTAGTTCCTGCCTATCCAGAAGACAACCTGATCTCAGAGATGTCTGGAGGCAGGGCCCCCAGACCTGGGAAATGTTCCTGCCAACCCAAATGGTGGAGGGAGTAAGGCACCTGATTCAAGAATGAATTCCTACCATCCCAAAAAGAGACTGGAGCTAGGCCATCTGGTCTCAGAAAAAGTTCCTACTGTCCCAAAAGGAAGCTGGGCAGAGGGCCTCTACCTCCAGAAAATGTCTTGCTATCCCTAAAGGTAGCTTAATGTAGGACACCTTGTACCAATGAAAATTTCTGCCTACCCAAAATGCTGTTGGGAGCAAGGTGGCTGATTTTAGAACCAGTTCCTCTTTATCCAGAAGGCAACTGGGGCAGGCTTCCTGCTCTCAGATGAGTCCTGCTGGCCCAGAAAATTTCAGAGGTTAAGGCACCAGGACACAGAAAAATTTCTACTGATCCAAAAGATGATTGGGAGCAAGGCACTTGCTTTCAGGCTCAAAATGCAGCTGTGGGCAGAGCATCTGGTCCCAGACAAAATTCTTACTGTCTCAAAAGATAAATGCAAGCATGGTCCCATTCCCAGAAAAAGTCCCTACCCTCCCCAAAGCTGGCTGGGTATAGGGAACCTGATCTCAGAAGAAGTTCTTACTTGCCCTCAAATGTAGCTGGGAACAGGTCGCCTAGTCTTGGGACCAGTTCCTGCCTTTCCAGAAGGCAGCTGGTGTAATGGCACCCAGTCTGGGATGGAATTCCTGCTGGTACAGAAAGTGGGTGGTGGTGTGGGATGGCCACAACTCTATTTACCAGGAGGGTGTGGGATATAAGAAGAACAAGGAAAATATCACACCTTTTGGGTTTTCAGCCACCAATGCAGTTGCCCATGCAGTCCTCAGCAGGTGGATCCAATGATCAGATTCGTGGCTGGATCAGAATCCCACTTACATATTCAAAATGGTCACACCTTCAGACCAGCTAACAGTTCACAATTCCCTTTGGCTCCTTGTTGTTGTTATGTTCTGTCAAGTCGGAGCTGACTCATAGAGACCCCTCCTTGGGTTTCTGAGGCAGTATCACTATGGAAATAGATTGCCCAACCTTCCTTCCGAGGAGTGGCTGGTGAGTTTGAACCACCAGCCTTTTGGTTAGCAATCAAGTGCCTTAGGCACTATGCCACCAGACCCTCTTTATTTTCTTCTACTAGTCAATATTTACTCCACTTTTTTATCCTTCCCTTTGAAGCTTATGGTTCCAGGATTATCTTCTGTATCTATTTCAATTGGTTCTGCCATCTTGCTTATTCCAACATCTTGCCATAAGTCTCCTATGACCAGGCCTTTTTTAAAACAAAACAAAATAAAACAAAAAAACCTCTCTTGTGGTGATAAAATTACCGTGCCTTTCTCTCTCTCTCTCTCTTTATAAATGGCTTTGTCTCCAGGCATCCCCTGTGAGTAAATCTTCATCTGTAATAATGAAAATGCACAGGCTTATTAAACGAGGAGGGTATTGTGTCTTGATCCAAAGTCTCTGGCCCTGATTGCATATTTCACACCTCTCCAAAGAACATAGATTAAAATAAAACATTTTAGATGGGAAGGGAAAACTTTATGAGTTACTGTAATGAGACAAATTAAATAGTGAATGGATTGCAGGAGGATACTGGACTCATTGACCACACTCTGAAAAATTCTAGGATGGAAATGGGAAAATAACAAGTGCTGAAAACAAAATATACACTAAAGATTTTGTCTAGTGCTGTCCTTGGTTGTGTAGAAAGCCCAAATGTAAAACTCACAAAGTATCATAATGAAGAAATATGGGAGGCAAGTGTATGGAATAAAACTAGGGAAATGGTAACATGACTATCAGTTAGTTACTGTGTTTTAGTTTATTTCTTTATTTTATTTTTTGATGATAGTTCATGGAGCTTATTAAGTTATTAAGTGTAACAAATTAACTAAAAACAACCCATTGCAATGGAGTCTAATTCTGACACACAGCAACAACCCTATGAGAGAGAGGAGAACTTCCCCACAGGGTTTCCAAAGCTATAAATATTTATTGAAGCAGGCTGCCACATCTTTCTCCTATGGAGAGGCTGGTGAATTTGAACCACCAACCTTTTGGTTAGCAGTCAAATGCTTGACCACTATGCCACCAAGGGTCCTTAGCAAATTAACTAACTTAATCGAAAATAAGAAAATTATGCATAAAAATAAGTGAAATATATCATGAACCAAAGAATATGATTTTTCCAACTCCATTCACCTGAGTGTCTGACAGTCTTTCTTAAAAAAGAAATTGAATGAAAGAAAAAAGGAAGGAAGGGAGGAATGAAGGAAGGGAGGAAGGGAGGAAGGAAGGAAGGAAGGGAAGTTGAGAGGGGGAGGGAAGGAGAAAGGAAAGAAGAAAGAAAGGAAAAAATAAACATGATATTAATTTTTGCTGAAATACAACTTCCTTGTACTTAAAACTACATGTAAACACACATTATCTCACCATTCTATTATTTTTGGGTTTTCAGGTATCAATTGCTAGGAGCAATTAATTACCGTGAATGTGAACCAGAAGGATGGACCAATAATATTCCTTTATGTGGAGGTAGATGTGAATTGTTTTACAAGTGGATTAAAATACCTAAAGTATGAAATATTTTTCCAAAGGTCTTATATTAAAATATCCTCTAAGTTTATGATTAAATTATTTCTTATTCAAGTTATTTATTTTTTATGTTTTCTAGGGCAGTTCAATGAGGAGGTATCCAGTCCTTTCAATTACCATTGTTTGGTATTTCAATACACATATGCATACAGCCTTTATAATAGTCAAAATAGTAGAGATTAGGGAATCTAAAGCTCGTTTTACTCTCTTGGAGTCTAACCACTAGGAGTACATACAATGGTCACTGTCTAAATGAAGAACAGAATTTCAGTTTCATTAATTGACAAACACTTCTCCAATAACCAACCAACTGCAGAGATCTCTGGTAAAAGCTGAAGTAGAGAACATGAAGTAGACATATCTCTCATTTCCTTGCCAAGGGAGATTTTGTTGTCATCTTAGTCTTATAGAAAAGAGACAGAAATAAGAAATAAGGAAGAGCTCTGACCTTTCTTACTGATCTGTAAAGCAAACTGTAGAAAGGAGAAAAATGTAGATCCTGTTTTCAGGTTTGAGCTAGTAATCCCTACCCTATTAGTAATCCCTATTAGAAATAAATGAGTAAAAGATGAAATCAGAAGTCCTTCCTAATCTCACAGTGAGAAGTGAAAGAAGACAGAGAAAGAGAGAGGTGAGAAGTGAGAAAGAAGAAAAGTGATCACTCAAACAATCCTGTCTCAAAAAGAGAATGGATGAGTTTTCATCAATGGAAATGAGAGGAAAAGGATAAATGCTTCACTTAGAGATACTTTAGGGTACAGCTACATCAAAATCAACTGAAGTGTCTATTAACTGAAATGTATGACTACTAAAGAGAAATATTGTAGTCAGTATCTCTGAAGGTGAGGAGATAAACTCATTGCCTTAGAGTAATTCTGACTCATAATGACCCTATATAAAGAGTAGAACTGCCCTATAGGGTTTCCTAGTCTTTAGTCTTTATGGAAGTAGACTGCCATAACCTTCTGCCTTGGAGCAGTTGAAGAGTTAGAACTACTGACCTTTTAGTGAGGAACTGAATGCTAAACCACTAGTCACCATAGCTTCTCAGAGGTGAGGGGATAGTGCTTAAAATTTACATTTTAGTAAACACCCCAGGTCATTCTACTATAAAATAAAGATGGAATGTTATAATGTTAGGGAAGTTGGAAAATATTAATTAAATCAAAAGAAGTACTCAAATTATGTTGAACATTGAAGTTGGAGAGGATTAAAAAAATTAAGGACCATTTTTCTATTGAAGTTAATATAATAATAAAACTTGATTTTACACATTTTAGCAATACAGTGTTATATGACTCATGGCACAGATGGTAATTTTGCATACAATTATACCAAGTTGTATATTTTGCAATTACTTTTTGTTACTTTAAGAATATAAAATGGTATTTAAAGTAGTAATTTTTTTTTTCTGTCCATTCCTGTAGAAAAAAGTCAGAAAACAAACATATTATTATTATTATTATTTTTTTTTTTTTACTTAGTACCATTTCTTTCTTCTAAAAAGATATATCAAATGCTTCTATAAGGATATTCAAGTAATTTGCTCCCATCTCATATTGCTTGTGAACAAATGTATGTATATATATTATATAATATGTATGTATGTGCATATATGGTAGGAGACCTGGTGGTGCAATGCTTAAAAGCTTGGTTGGTAACCAAGAGGTCAGTTGTTCAAACACACCAGCCTCTCTGCTGGAGAAAAGTCCTGACAATCTTCTTGAGTAAATATTACAGCCTAAGGAACCCTATGGGGCAGTTCAAGTTTGTCTTATAGGGTCAATATGAGTGGGAAATCAACTCTATGGCACACAACAAAAACAATGACACACACACACACACACACACACACATTTTTCATGTTAAAGGTTCCAAATTCTATTGTAAAAGTTGTATTTATTTTTTTCAGTTGTTAAGTGTTTTCCAGTAACAGAACCAAAGAATGGGAGAGTTATCAGTGGTGCACTGGAACCAGATCAGGAATACACTTATGGCCAAGTGGTACAGTTTGAGTGTGATTCACACTTCATGCTAGTTGGGCCTAAAGAAATTCATTGTTCAGCAGATGGTTCATGGAGTGGAGAAATACCAAAATGTGTGGGTAAGATACACTTATTTTTCATTTGAACCTTTGAAAGTTTTCAGCCATTCTTACGAAAATACATATTTCAACATACTATTATAAAGAACACAAATAATACCATTAACTGATTTTTATTGAGCATGTATTATTTCCTTGTAATTGATGCAAGTTCTTTACATGTGCCATTTCATTTTACCTTCTAAACAATTCTTTGAGTTGTGTACTGTTTTATATTTGAAGAAACCGAGACCATGAGAAGTTAAATCACTTTCCCTAGCTTACGATGAGGACCTCTGGTAGTGTAGTGCCTAAGGCACTTGACTGCTAACTAGAAGGCTGGCGGTTCAAACCCACCAGCCACTCCTCGGACGGAAGATGGGGCAATATACTTCCATAGTGATACTGCCTCGGAAACCCAAGGAGTGGTCGCTGTAAATCGGGTCCGACTTGACAGCACATAACAACAACAACAGCTTACTATGATGCAAATGGTAGAATTAAGATTCAAACCTAGGTTATCTAACACCAAAGTCCATGTTCTTAACCATAAGTATAGTAGTGTACGTGGCTCTTACAGGCTGAAATAGAAAGCTGAGCATTTCTGCTTCAAGTTGCATTCTTGTAATACATATTTTTCTTATTTTAAGAAACAAAGATTTATCATTTATTTCCACTTATGTACTCTGATGACATCGTTTTTAAAATAACACTTCTAAGAGCACATCTGTTTTATATTTGCTGTCTTGGCACTGTGAGTTTAATATCAATATTAGATAAACTGAATTAAATTCACTGAATAAATCTTTGCCTTTTAAGAATAATTCTATAGTAAACTATAAGCTAAAATTTCATTAGTTGTAATATTGCTGGCCTGTAATCAATATGATGATTTTGGCTTTTGAAATGAAACATTATGTTTGATTTGTTTGACTTAGCACCATACTTCATTTTACCAATATTGTAGCAGACATTTCTGCAGTTTTTGTTTTTTAATATTATCCTAAATTTATAAATTTTTTACACTTCTGTAGTCTAGTCTATCTCACAGTGAGATCCATGCAGAAGCATTTCTCTTCTTGGGAACGCATTCTAAGAAAACGAGCTCACAGAGTCAATGATAGTAACCTAATGCTGATAATCAGCCTAGAAAATGCTACATGCTCTAGAGTCTCATGGAAAGGGTTTACAGTAGTACAACTAGATTTCTGTGGCTAGTGAAAACTTCCTGCAATTGCAGTGAAGTCTGAAAGGGAGAATGCAGATATTTTAGAAGAAGTTGAGGATGGGAGGAGTATGTTGTGGGGAGAAAGATACAAATTCAGTCAGGCTTCAAGGAACATGACACTCTGCTTATGCTTGTTTGTTGTTCAGCATGGCTGTGCAAGTAGGAAGAATTCTGTTGCTATTGAGAGGCTCTGAAGTGTTATACACAGCACACTAAAGAGTTTGGCTCTTATTCAACCTGATTTTGGGATCAACAAAAGATGTTAGTTGGAGTGATAGAATGACCAGATGAAAGGCCATTAAACTATGAAATAGGAAAATGGATTAGAAAGATTGTAAATCAAAGAAGCTAGTTATTATTGTCATATTCCTAGGAAGAAAAAATGTTTGAGAAAAGGTGGTGTTAAAGATAATGACCAGATTTTAATTGACAGAAAAGCTGGATGAATGGTAAAGCCACAAAAACAAAAGGCCAGTTACTTTTCAGAAATTTAATGACAAAGAGTTAAATTAACTTCATTGACAAAATTTTCAGTCCATAATTATTATATAATTGATAACTAGGATATGTGCAACTTTTGCCATTCACATAGTGAAAATACATATCACAGCAAACCAACATTTTTATTCAATGTTATTAGTACATTTCAAGAACAATGCTGGCCATCATTTATTTAAAAAGGACAAATGAACATATCCTCAAACCAAATAAAACTAGCAAAATAAATTAGTAAAGGTTTTAATGTCCTTCTAAAATGAATGATAAGAATAATAGATAAATCTTTCAAGTCAAAACAGAGCTTTTATTTGATTTGGCTGAGAGATTTATGTAATGAAGCAAAAGTGATGTTTTTATATGACTCTGCCATGGTCACAACCCTTTAATTCATAATTAACATTTTGGAATTTTTCCTCTGTTCTTCAGAAATTTCCTGCAATCTACCAGAAATTAGCAATGGATATCCTATATCTTCCAACAGAATTTATAAGGAAAATGAGCGATTTCAATATAAATGTAACAAGGGTTTTGAACACAGTGAAAGAGGAGATACATCATGCACTAAATTTGGGTGGAGTCCAAGTCCTTCATGTAAAGGTAATGTATATTTCTTTTCTATCTTTTTTGTTATACATTGTTATTAGTCATTTAAATTCATATAATCATTTATAAATAAGCAATTTACTTTCTTCTCAAGTATTATATTAAATTTTATAGATATCAATTATCTTAGAATAAAGATTATATCTCAGGAAAATAAAGCATAGAATTTTATGTTTGCAAGGTCTATTTTGAAATCATTTGATATAAGTCTCTCATTCTGAAAATAAAAATAAACTGCACCAGAAAGTTTTTAATACTTTATTAAGTCACTGTTTCATTGTCAAAATGTCCATTTTGAGCCTAGATTATAGAAGGTTCCCTAATTCCTTTGAAAACCAAACTCACAGCTATCAAGTCAATTCCAACTCACAGCAACAGTCTTTGGGTTTCTGAGGCAGTAAATCTTTAGAGAAGTAGATCACCCTATCTTTCTTCTACAGAGCAGCTGGTGGGTTGGAACTATTGACTTTCTGGTTAGCGGCAAATTCCTTATCCACTATGCCACCAGAGCTCCTTTCTTAATTCCTAAGTTTAAACAATTGCTTGAGTCCTCTAAAGATCTGACTTTTGCTTTACAAAGTAAATTTTATTAATATATTAGATGAGAGAAGTCTTCACTAATTAATTAGAAGATGAGAAGTGTAGGAATGTACCATGAGGAAGAAGACATAAATGGAGGTTTTAATTAATAAGAAGCCTAATACAAATCAACAGAGATGTAGATGTTGGAAAAAACCTCTCTTATACTTCTTCTTCTTCTTTTTTTTAATTGTGATTAGGGTGAAAATTTACAGAGCAAATTCACTTTCCATACAGCAGTTCACATATACTTTGTCTCATGACATTGACTACAACTTGCAACAGCTTCCCTCCCACTTCCTATTGATAGTTACCTCTTCCCTGTGTCCATCCCTCCAGGTACTCCTGCCCCCTGAGCTGTCTACCTGTGCATAAACAGCCCTTCCTTCCCCCATGATTGTTCTCTCCAAGGACTGTATCTCCTCAGATAAATGTTCGGCTTATATGTCTGTCTTTTGTTTGGCTGGAGGCCATAGGTGTGGGTTCAATTCCAGACCTGAAGGACAGCTAGGGGCCATAGTCTCAGTGCTTCCACCAGGCTCTATCAGACCAGCAAAGCTTGTCCCCATCCCCCCCTTTTTTTTCCAAATGATTTTGAGTTTTGTTCCACATTGTTCTCCTTCTCCATCCAGGATCTCCTACATAGATCCCCCTCCGAGTGGTTGACAGTGGTAGCTGGACACCATCTAAGTCTTCTGGTCTCATAGTCATATAGGCTGCGGATCACATGGTGTACTAGTCGCTAGGACTAATTGTTTCCATGAACCTTTTGATTTTCTTCATTCTTCTATGCTCTGGACAAAGAGAGACCCATTGTTGCATCTAGATGGCTGCTTGCAAGCTTGTAACATCCCGGTTGCTATCCACCAAAGTAGGAGGTGGAACAATGTTTGGTGTAGTATGTTATGCCAATTGAGCTTGATGCCCCATGTAACTATGGTCCTGAGCCCACAGGTTCAACTACTCACTCCCTCTGTGTAGCTGGTTGTGACCAAGAAGTGACTACAATCTTGTCCCTTGTCAGCTCTACTATATACCTGGGAATTCAGATCATACAAATACACTTATAGGACCATTGTCTGCCAACCCTACACATGGTCTTGGGTACACTCCCTGCTTCATAGACATACCTAATAGTTCAGCCTGTCCACCCATCTATCCACCCATATACCCATGTTTACCTTTACTGACAATGCAGTACTGTATGTGCAAAAGGGTTAATCTTTGTTGTCTGTACCTCCCATGTACCTCTCTATGTCTTCCTCTTCCTCAATGCCACCATGTTGAGCACTCACATTTGGTACATTGCCCTTCTCTTCACTCAAATCAATACTTATCTCTACCTATCTAACAGTGTTCCCTCCCCTCACCTCCCACCCCTTGTAACCAACAAAGAAAATTTCTTTCCTTGACTTTTACTGTAATGGACTAATATAATATATTTGTCCTTCTGTGATTGACTTATTTCACTCAGCATAATGTCTTCCAAGTTCACCCGTGTTATGTGGTGTTTTGCAGATTCCAGGTTACTCTTTAGGGTTGCATATACCAAAGTTTGGTTATCCATTCCTCAGTTGATGGACACCTAGGTTGTTTCCATATTTTGGCTATTTTAAATAGTGCTGTGATGAACATGAGTGTGCATATGTCTGGTCTTGTCATGGTTCTCACTTCTTTAGGATATATACCTAATATTGGATTGGCTGGGAAAAATGGTATTTCTAATTCCAACTTTTTAAGGAATTGCCATACTGCTTTCCACAGCGGGTATACCATTTTACAGTCGCATCAGCAGTGTATGAGAGTCTCAATCTCTCCACATCCTCACCAGCATTTTTTATTTTCTGTCTTGTTGAACTTTGCTACTAGTGCTGGAGCAAGATGGTATCTCTTTGTTTTGATTTGCATCTCTCTAGTGGCTAATGATTGTGAGCATTTCTTCATATGTTTGTTGGCCACCTGAACATCCTCCTTGCTGAAGTGTCTATTCATGTCCTCTCCCCACTTTTTAATTGGATTATTTGTCTTTTTGTTTTTGAGGTTTTGGAATTGTCTATAAATTCTAGAGATAAGACCCTTGTCCGATATGTCATTGCCAAATATTTTTTCCCAATCTGTAGGTTTTCTTTTAACTCTTTTGGAGAAGACTTTGGAAGCACATAAAAATTTAATTTTTAGAAGGTCCCATTCATCTAGTTTATCTTCTGTTCTTTGTGCATTTTAGATTATGCTTGATAGTCTATTTATGCCATATATTAGGGCCCCTAAATTTGTCTCTAGTATTTCCTTGAGGAACTCTATAGTTTTAGGTTTCACATTTGAGTCTTTGATCCATCTGGAGTTCATTTTGTGTATAGTGTGAGGTACAGACCTTGTTTCATTTTTCTGCAAATGGATCTCCAGTTTTGCCAGCACCATTTATTAAACAAACATTCTCTTCCTCATTTAATGGATTTAGGCCGTTTGTCAAAGATCAGCTGAACATAGGTCAATGGATCTATTTCTGGGTTCTCAAGTCTGTTGCGTTGGTCTATGTGTCTGTCATTGTACCAATACCAGGCAGTTTTGACTACTGTGGCTATATAATAGATTTCGAGATCTGGCAGTATGAGACCTCCAACTTTGCTCTTCTTCTTCAATAGTGCTTCACTTATCTGAGGTCTCTTTCCTTTCCACATAAAGTTAGTGATTGATTTTTCCATATCTCTAAAGAATGTTGATGGGATCTGGATTGGGATTTCATTGAATGTATAGATTGCTTTGGGTAGAATTGACATTTTCACAATGTTCAATCTTCCCATCCATGAGCATGGGATGTTCTTCCATTTATGTAGATCTCATATAGTTTCCTGAAGTAGTTTTTTATAGTTTTCTTTGTACAGGTCTTTTGTGTCCCTGGTAAGATTTATTCTCAAGTATTTTATTTTTTATTTTTTTGGTAGCTATTATAAGT
The DNA here is from genome assembly GCF_000298275.1 of Orycteropus afer afer. Classification (NCBI taxonomy): domain Eukaryota; kingdom Metazoa; phylum Chordata; class Mammalia; order Tubulidentata; family Orycteropodidae; genus Orycteropus; species Orycteropus afer. The sequence continues at coordinate 699,344 of NW_006921662.1, forward strand.
ATTATTGATTTCCTTATTTCTTTTTCAGCAATCTCTTTGCTGGTGTAGAGGAATACAACTGATTTTTGGATGTTGATCTTATGTCCTGCCACAATGCTAAATCTCTCAATTAGTTCCCGCAGACTTCTGACTGAGTCCCTTGGGTTTTCTAGGTATAGGATCATATCATCAGCAAATAGGGATAGTTTTGACTTCTTCCTTACCAATTTGGATGCCTTTGATTTCCCTTTCTTGCCTTATGGCCTTGGCTAGGACTTCTAGTACAATGTTGAAT
>NW_006921662.1:700704-702189 GCF_000298275.1 Orycteropus afer afer
TGATTTTTGGCTTTTCTTCTTCTTTTTTTTTTTTTTTTATGTGTGCATTTATTGCTATAGATTGGCCTTTGATCACTGCTTTTGCTGTGTCCCAAAGATTTTGGTAGGTAGTGTTATCATTCTCATTTGATTCAAAGAATTTTTGAATTTCAATTTTTATTCCTTCCCTTACCCAGTCTTTCTTAAGGAGGGTGTTGTTCAGTTTCCATGTATTTACTCTTTTTCTGTTGATCTTCCTATTGTTGATTTCTAATTTGATAGCATTATGATCTGAGATGATGCCCTGCAGTATTTCAATGTTTTTTTTTTTTTTTTAATGTATTAAGGCTTGCTTTATGGCCTAATTATGGTCTATCATGGAAAATGTTCCATGTGCACTGGAACAGAATGTATATCGTGCTGTTGTTGGGTGAAGTGCTCTGTAGATGCCCATAAGGTCAAATTGTTTGATTGTATTGTTTAGCTATTCTTTATCTTTATTGAGTTTCTTTCCAGTTGTTGTATCTTTCATTAAAGTGGTGTATTAAAGTCTCCCACTATAGCTGTGGAGTCATCTATTTGACTTTTCAACTCTTTTAAACTCTGATTTATGTGTTTTGGGGCTCTTTCATTGGGTCCATATATATTTATTATGGTTATAACTTCATGCTCAATTGATCCTATAATCATTATATAATTCTTTCCTTGTTGTGTATGGTGGTTTTTGACTTAAAGTCAATTTGATCAGAAATTAATATTGCTACTTCTGCTTTTTACAGTTGCCTTTTGCTTGATATATCTTTTTCTAAACTTTGATTTTTAGTCTATTTTTGTCTTTGTCTCTAAGGTGTGTCTCTTATAAACAGCATGTTGATGGGTTTCGTTTTCTTATCCAAACTGGAACTCTCTGTCTCTTGAATGGTGCATTTAATCATTAACCTTCAGTGTAATTATTGACATGTATGAATTGGTTGTTGTCATTTTGCTATGTGTTTCTTCATGGTATCCCTGGTTTCTTTGTTCCATATTATTTTTTATTTTGAGCTCATTATGTATATGAATCATGTTATCATTTCCTTTGTTGCTATTGTTTTAGTATTTGCTGAACATTTGTGCTTGTCCTCTTTTTTATTGTGATGTGAATGTTTATCATTTTTCTTTGAGGTTACCCTGTAGTTTATAATTCTCTCCTTGAGGTTGGAACAGTCCATTCTATCTGGCAACTTTCTTGACTTCCTCACCATTTGGAAGTTCTGTAACTACACAATATTTTCCCTCTTTTTCGTTTGTTGTCCTCATTTGCCAATTGATGTCTCTGCTTCCCTGTTTACAATCTTGTAAGCTTATTTTACTTTGGATATGTCCATAGCTGTGGTTTCTGGGTTATGCCATCTTGTGTATTAATGGTTAGTTGTTATTTGCTATTTTTGGTTCTCTGTTCAAAGGACTCTGTTTTATATCTCTTATAAGACTGGTCTGGTTTGAACAGATTCCCTTAGTTTCTGT
>NW_006921662.1:703344-736131 GCF_000298275.1 Orycteropus afer afer
CCACTCAGTTAGACAAAAATAGCAATTGAATAACCATCAAAAAATTAAAAACAAATGGACAATAAATACACCATGTAATCACTCAGGAACAGTAAACAAGTAAAGAAAGAAGGGAAAAAGAAAAGAAAAAACAAAATACCTGCAATATCTGGGGAGAGGACAATGAGAGAAAATAAGGTAGAGAAGAAGAGAAATGAAGAAAAAAATGGGAAAAATGCAGACAGAAAAACAAGAAATGGGGTAAACTATGATAAAGAAAAAAAAAATTGCAACCAGAAACAGGGAAAAGAAAATAAGCTGAAAACTGCACCTGTGAGGGGAAGAAAAATAATAATAGTAGAAAGGACAAAAGTGATAATAATAATAACAGTAGTTTTTAAATAGATGAAAACAAAGAAAGTAGAAAACAGAAAAGAAAAATTCGGGGCAGGGTGCGGAAGGGTACCCAGGCTCTGTCCAAGCACAGAGACTGGGATGGAATTCCTGCTGGCCCAGAAAGTGGGTGGGAGTGAGGGATGGCTGCACCTCCATTCTCCAAGAGGGTGTGGGGTTTAAGAATAACAAGGGGAATGTCACACCTTTCCAGTCGTCTGGTTCTGGAGTGTGCTTGGGTTTCCCAGTAAGTGGAGCCTGTTTTTAAGTCCCTGGAATCTGGGAGAATGTTGTCACTTTAAATATCCAATATGATTAAACCGTTTGTAAACATTCAAAATGGCTGCACCCTCCGGACAGACACAAGTCCACAGCTCAAACCACCTTCCTCTTTGTTGCTTCCTCTTTTATTCCCCAGTTACCAGAGCAGTCCTCCATGCAGTTCCTCGCTAGCCGGACTGATTTTTAGGTTAATTCTTAGGTCCTACCACCACTCGGCCATATCCAAGGTATCTGTGCCATTAGGATCCCTGTCAGACTGCAGCTCTGTGTGTTTCCTGTTTTGGTATTTTCATGCACATTCTTCTGCTAATTGGAGTTTAGTTCACATCTATATCCTTCCCTTCAATGCTCAGGGATCTGGGATTATCTTCTGTATCTGTGTTAATTGGTTCCCCTTTTCTTTGTTGAAGAGGGTCTGTGCAGTCTTTCTGCCTATTCTGCCATCTTACCAGAACTCCTCTCTTACATTTCTTAATGGAAGGATGTTGTTCAATGCCAGAGAATTAATCTCAACTTTCCATTATCCACCAAAAATTAAAAATTATGTTTGGAATATTATGTTTTAATAAGCATTCTGCATTTAAAAAAAGTTGGTTTAAACTATCATGGCCTAGACAAGAACATATAAATAATTGAAGAGTTTTAAAAAATCATACCATAAAAAGAAGAGAAAGAAGACAGAGCTATAAGATGATGGTGTTACTCTTGAGACATTTGTAAACATCTATGAAAAGGAGTAAGTTAACTTTTGATGAAGGTTGCCACAGTGAGTGAAATAAACAACAGTTTTATCCAGTCTGTCCAATCAAAGGACAGACAAGCCATTGTGGTCTTGAAAAAGTGGTATATAAAATAGTTGTTGTTGTTAGATGCCTTTGAGTTAGCTTCAACTTATAGTAACTTCACGTGTCACAGAATGAAACGTTGCCCAGTCTGTGTCATTCTCACATTGATTGCTATGATTCAGCCCATTGTTGCAGCCACTGTATCCATCTTACTGAGGATCTTTCTCTTTTCTGCTCACCCTCTAATATACCAAGCATGATATCCTTTTCCAGTACTTGATCGTCCTGATAATGTGCACAAAGTAAATGAGAGAACTTCTTGCCATCTTTTTTTTTTTTAAGAAGCATTCTGGTTGTACTTCTTCAAGAGCAGATTTGTTCATTCTTCTGCAGTTCATGGTATATTCAAAATTCCTAGCCATCCCCACAATTTCAATGCATCAATTTTTTTTTTCACTCTTCCTTTTTTATTGTCCATATTTACATGCATATGAGGCGATTGAAAATACCATGGTTTGAGACAGGCACATCGTAGTCATGAAGCTACATTTTTGATTTTTTAACTTTATAGAAGTTTTTTGCCAAGGATTTGCCTAATGCAATAAATTGTTTGATTTCTCGACTGCTGCTTTCATGAGCATTGATTGTTGAGTCAAGTAGAACAAAATCCTTGACAACTTTAATTTCCTCACCATTTATCATGATGTTTATTGGTCCACTTGAAAGGATTTCATTTTTTTTTTTTTTAATGATCAAATGTAACCTGTACTGAAGGCAGTATGTAGCCTTTTACTTTCATCATAACAAAAAATGATATAGACAGGGATTAAAATGTAAATTGAATAGAGGAAAATTATCAATAAAATATATAAAATGAAGTAAAAATAATGTTTGAGAAGGAGAATAAGCAGGAAAATGTAACAATCTGTGTCACTGGAAAATTTTTTAAAATCAGTGATCAACAGTCTTGAACACTACGGAGAAATTTATCAGTTCAGTTCAACAAATAACCAAGGAGCCCATATCATATGCCAACCAATGTAATATGTAGAATACAAAGAATTTTTGAATTTGGAAATTGGAGAATATTTTTGACTTTTGTCAGAGCAATGCCAGTACAAAGGAGGTATTATTAGTAGCCAGATAGGAATGTTTAAAAGAATAAATGAGATGAAGAGGAGATAGTAATCATAACATGCTATTTTGAGGTTCTTGTTTATGAAAGGACAAGGTCATGCAGTATTCTGATTAAAACATAATATTCCAAATATAATTTTTAATTTTCACTGGACAGTGGAGAATTGAGTTTAACTCTCTGGCACTGAACATCTTTCCATGAGAGAAATGGTTTAAAATTGGAGAAGCTTGCATATAAATTTTGCCAGAGAGAGAGAGAGAGAGAGAGACTGACCAAAAACCAAAACAGAACTCATCGCCATCAAGTCGGATCCGACTTACATAGCAACTCCTCTGGGGGTTTCTGAGGTCGTAGCACTACAGAAGTAGATTGCCCAATCTTCCTTCCCAGGAGTGGCTGGTGGATTTGAACCTCCAGCCTTCTGGTTAACAGTCAAGTGTCTTAGGCACTGCACTACCAGAACTCCCCAGCATGATAAAAAGGAAAGGAATAAACAATGGTTTAAGATGCATGGGATAATGAAAGACGTGAAGAAGAGAAGCTAGGCTGGATTTGAAAGAAACCCCTCATTATCTAAGACTGAACAAGAAGCTTAAGTATGAAATAAATACAAATAAAGTTGAGAGAATTTTGGAAACAAATGAAAGGAAGTCATGATTGTCACAATTGATAGCCTCAATTGTAATCTGGACACAAAGGTTTATTATCTGTTGATGAAGGAGCAATTGGATTAGGGGGCTTGAGGAAAGTAAGGAGCTTTGGGACAGTTCCTTTAGGAAAAAAAGAAGTATATTAGGGGCATATAAATGTGTTTCAAGCAGTGCTGAGTTTCTACAGAAGGCTTTTAATCAAAATTACAAAGTGCCAGCAAATAGACATCATGTGACTTTCGGCAGAATTCTTGGAGAGGCAAGACAAGGAGCTTTATCAACTGAGATAGACTAGGTCAAAGGGTAGCAAACTATAGCTCACTGGTTAAAACATACCTTCCCCTTTTTAACAAATAAAGTTTAATTGCAATGCAGCCATAGTCATTGCACATAGTACCATCTCTGTCTTTTGTTGTGCTACAATGGCAGAGCTGACTAATTGTGACAGAGAACTCCTTTCTGGTGCTTTACAGAAGGTTTCCAAACCCTCAGACTAGGTTATTCTATTATAGTAAGGCCAGTGCAACTCCCAATTACAGGAAGAAAAATATATCTCTGTGCACACCCATGTTCATCACATTCATCACAGCACTATTCACAATAGCAAAAATATGGAAAAAACCTAAATACCCATCATTGAAGGAATGGATCAACAAACAATGGTACATGCACACAATGGAATACTCTTGTTGTTGTTGTGTGCCGTGGAGTCAGACCCAGCTCAAAGTGACCCCTCCTGGGGTTTCCAAGGTGGTAGCACTACTAGATTGCCCAACCTTCCTTCCAAGGACTTTCTGGTAGGTTTGAACCACCAGCCTTCTGGTTAGCAGTCAAATGCCTTAGGCACTATGCTACCAGAGCTCCTAATGGAATACTAAGCAATGTTAAACAACAATGATGAATCTGCCAAACATCTGATAACATGGATGAACTTAGAGGTCTTTGTGCTGAGTAGAGTTAGTCAGTAACAAAATGACAACTATTGTATGAGAACTATTGTGAAAAATCAAGAAAAGAATTTCATTAAAAAAAATAGTTATTTGATGGTTAGGAGGGGTAGATGGGGAAGGGAGTAAACCACTAATTAAATGGTAAACACATAGTAACTTGGGTGAAGAGAAAAATAAAATAAAATACAACTCACAAATATTCTAAACACTGTTAGAAGATTTGTATATAAACGTGTCACCAAATAAGTCAAAGTATATTTCCTATTCATGCTTCATTTCCAATTTATATTGGAAAATATAAATTTTAAATTTTCATGTAGTATTTTCCATTTCTTTTCAGAAGTCATATGTAATCCTCCTTACATTGCAAATGGTTTCTTCACACCTCAAAGGATTACCCACAGAAATGAAGATGAAATCCAGTACACGTGTAAATATGGCTTTTTACCTGCAGTAAGCGGAAATAAGTCACGATGTACTAGCAGTGGCTGGGTACCTACACCAAGATGTTCCAGTAAGTTCTATTCATGTCATCTATTTTTAAATTCTGAAATGACTTTTTACTAAAAAACATAGACAAGATAAAAAAAAATATTTTTCTTATTGTATGTATATTTAAATTAGAACATTTTAGTAAGACTCTTTGCTTTTCAAAGTAGGTGTTTCCAAGTATAATCAAAAATACATTGTTGTATGTTAAATACTCCTAGTTGTTTAGCCACTCAAGATTATATATATGTGTGTCTGTCATGTGTATAGGAATATATATTTCTCTAAATAATATAATTCTCCCAACATCTGAATTAAAGCATTGAAAAATAACACTACCCTAATACCTACTATATTAGTTATCTATTGCTGTGCAAAAAAATTTCCCAAAAAACAAATTGATTTTTTAAACAACAAATCTTTGTTATTTCACAATTTCTATGAGACAGAAATCTAAGAGTAGCTTAGCTGGACTGTTCTAAGACAGACATTCTTCTTTTGATTGCAGTATGTTTACCAGGGCTGCAATCTTCCAACCCTTGACTAGATTGCCCAGTTAAGTTGTCCCCCTTAAGTAGCTTTTGGAGGAGGCATCAGTTTCTTGACACATGGGCCTCCTCATAAATTGCCTGGATGGCAGCTAACTTTCTTCAGAGCTAGTGAGCTGAGAAAGAAAGGAGGAAGTCTCAGTTCCCTTTTATAACACTGTCTCTTCAGCTCTTTTCTTTATAAGTGAATTACTAAATCAAGCCCACACTCAAATGGAAGGAAATTCGGTTCCATCACTTGGAAGAAGGAGTATTGAAGAAGTTGTAAAATTTTAAAAATTCATTACACATTGCAAATTGTCACTCAACATAGAATTATATTTCTGGGAATGTTGCCTTTGGTTTTGTCTAAATTTTTATGTTTCTATTACATTCCTTTGTCTCTGTCTTGTAGTACACTGTAAAAGTGTACCAAACTTACACTAGATATTCCATGAATAAAGAAAAAAGAATGATACAAATGATAGGCCAATTAACTCAATGTTAATACAGACATCATACCAAAACAAATTATCCAAAGTGTAAGTTTCTAAGAAGTGAAGTTATTGTCACTATGAAACAGATTTCAATATGCATAAGAATTAAGAGTAAAATATTAAATAATTTTATGATTGAATTAAGGAAATGATAGACCAGCCAACTCTACATGGATCAACTGAGGCCAAAATTTATCAGGACTTCAGGAAGAGACTTTCTGGAATTCTTATGGACAAGATGGAGTTATTGAGTAGTTTATCAAATAGCTTGTTATTTCTTTAAATATTATTACATGAAAATCAAATGCAGGACTTTGTTTGCATATTTGCTTCATTACTCATCTGTGTTATTGAATAGTCTAACACTTTAACAGAAATGCAGTACAAATTCACAATTAGAAATGACACTAGTGCTGAAGATAGTAAATCCAAATTAGGACAGAGTCTTTATTCAAAAAGAATCCTATGTACTAGGCTGAATCTAGTAAGATGAATTTTAGCAGTGATAACTATAAGATCCTGGGCTTGGGTGAAAGGTATCAACTGCACTTATATAGACTTATTAGCAACAGCTCTGTCACTTAGTAGGAATTCTGGTGGCATAGTGGGAAAAACATTTGACTGCTAACCAGAAGGTCAGCAGTTCAAACCCATCAGCTGCTCCACAGATGAAAGATGGGGTAATCTATTTCTGTAAAGATTTACAACCTCGGAAACACACTGGGGTCATTATGAGTTTGGTTTGGTTTTTACATCAGTTGATATTTTAATGGGAGCTCTGGTGACGTAGTGCCTAAGGCATTTGACTGCTAACCACAAGTCTGGTGGTTCAAACCCACCAGCCACTCCTCACAAGGAAGGCTGGGCAATCTACTTCCCTAATGATGCCGCCTCAGAAACCCAAGGAGGGGTTGCTATGAGTTGGATTTGACTCGACAGCAGTGAGTTTTTCTTGAGTTGGTATTTTAATCAATTTAAAGATCAGTTTAAGGGTACAGTCTGATCTAATCAACACTAATGGAACTGCTAATGAGACCACAGCCTGCACTGGCAGAGGAGTAAGAAGTGAAAGGTGTCTACCTTTAGTTTTGCCAGTGTCAATACTGGTCAACCTTATGTGGAATATTGCATTCACTTCAGGGAAACACCTTGTAAAAGAGATTAAAAAACAGATACAAATGTGCCCAAATGAGAATTATGTATATTTTGAATTATGTATATTATGTAATAAAGATCTCTGGTGGTGCAGTGGATAAGGCATTTGGCTGCTAACCAGAAGTTTGGTGGTTCAAACCCAGAAGTTGCTCTGTTGAAGGAAGATAAGGCAATCTATTTCCCTAAATACATACAGCCTTGGAAACCTAGTGGGTTCACTTTGAGTTGGAATCCAACAGATGGCAGTGGGTTTGATTCGGTTTGGTATAACATATAATGAATATTTCTGAAATAGATTGAGCATTTTAATATGCAACACAGGAAGCTACAAAAAAGTTGGGAAAAATCTATTAATTGTAAGAGAAATGGACTGTAAGCCCAGATTTATAGCTAGAGAAGGTATCACTAACAAACTTCTGGTTAAAGAGAGACATTTGGGATATGCATACATTCAAAGTTTTATCCATATGACACATCTGTAGGAACTACTTAAGAAAATTCTTTAACCAAACGAAAAAGTAACCAGGTCAGTGAACCAGTGAACTCAATATAGGAAAGGTGAAGATGATTGAGAATAGTTGAGCATTGTGAGTGTGCATTTTTACATAAACTTTCTTCTGATAAGAATATCATAATTCATGAAAGAAATTAATCCTAGTCTGCTCTTAAAAACAGTAAATTATCTATAAAAATTACAAAGTTCCTAAAAATTAAAAGGTTTAAACTTTTAGTAATAATACAGCACTTAACTATGTAAGTCAATATTACTTTAAATGAGCAACCCCCTTTGGGTTTCTGAGGTGGTAAATCTTTACTAAAGTAGATTGCCCAATCTTCCTTCCCCGGAGTAGCTAGTGGGTTTGAATCACCAATCTTCTGACTGCACCACCAGAGCTCCTATATTACTCTAAATAAAATAATAATTCAGTAAATACAATTGCATTGTACTCCATTTTAAAAAAGTATTTTATAAGACCTTATAAAAACAACGCATTCTCAAATTTAGAGTTAAGCAATCAAAACTTTGTCATAATCTTAACTATTTGAATATTAAGAAATATTCTTAGTCTAATTTTTCTCTTTAAGTAAAGAAAATGAAATCTTTGCATTCTGAATAGATTTGAGATGCGAAGACAGGGCTCTGATTTCTGATGGGCATGAAAAAAAAGAAGAGGGAAGACATAAATTGAGTGGTAAACTAAGCACCTTAGTCCTTTAAACTGGATGCTCACGTAATCAACCAGGCTTGAGAAACGTGTCATCAAGGACACTACATTAAATATGTCTGTGCAGTTTTCCTCTTGGATAGTCTAGACATAAATTTATACATCATATGATCCAGAAAATTTCATCATCATTAGGAAAGATTTTCTCCAGGACTTCAGTGATTTGACTTCTATAATGTGTCTTGTTCTAGAATTCATAATGCAATGATCAAATACAATTATTAAGAGATTATACTTTACTAATGTATAATTTATATAATGTATACAATTATTAAGAGATTATACTTCACTAATGAAAACTTTAAACCTAATTTGATAGTTTACTAAGATGAAATATTATTTTTACTGTTTTGTATTTTATTCCAAGTGAAGTGTGATTTTCCAGCAATAAAACACGGATATCTATATAATGAATATGGTTATCGACCATACTTCCCAGCAGAGATAGGAAAATCTTTCTACTATTACTGCCATAACAGTTTTGCGACTCCTTCGGGTCACTCTGGGGGTTACATAAAATGCACAAGAGAAGGATGGTCACCAAAAACTCCATGCATCAGTAAGTAAACTTCTTTAAAATTACTTATGTATGAATCTTTCAATGAGTGGAGAGAGAAGAATGCAGAAGTAATTATGACTGCATCATGTGATGACAAAAACACCAACATAGATTTGTTCTTTTGTGAGTAGCTATTGATGAAACTCAAATGAGAAATAATGTAGGAACTTTATAAAAATATCTCTAAGGTACCTTTGTACATATTATATTTAAAAACTAGGATAAATAGTGCTGAATATTGATTTTTCTTTTTTAACAAGCAATTGTAAATATCATGATTTTTTGCCCTTTAATTTATGCATTTTTTAGACTCTTACACATCTAATTGAAATATTGCAGAGATAACTTACATTTCAATATTTTGACATAGTTCATGTTTTTCATTTATTATTTATTATTTTTAATGGTCCTTAGAAAAGTGCTATTTCTATGAAGTGGAAAGTGGATATGTTCCTTATTCAAGAAAATATTATTACTCAGAGGGTGAATCCATAAACGTTCAGTGCAATCCTGGCCACAGTCTTCCGAATGGACATAGCAGCATTAAATGTACAGAGAATGACTGGTACCCTCCTCCCAGATGCATACGTGTCAGTAAGTAACATCTCAGAAGTTTTATGATTTTATCAGACTGACGCATAATCATCATTGCAAAATATATGTGTTATCTTCCTGCTTTGCCAATGGAAGCTATTTAGTTTATTTATCCAAATGTGTATGAGTTCAGATACAAGTTTCCTGATAAATATTTAGCAAACTAAAGGAGTCTATTTACAGATACTAGTCAAGAATACAGTAAAATAATTTTGAACATATTAATATTGATGAAAGAAATTTACATTTAATATTTAATTAAACCAGTAAATTACTTTACTCAAAATGGTTATAAAATTCTAACTAAAATTGTCACTCATATATTCAGATAGTAATACAATATATATTTCTGCTATACATCTGTGCTTCACTAGATACATAGTTAGCAATGGATTTTTTGGACATTGTGTATGCTCCACTAAGAAGGTGATTCCTAGCTGTTTCCCATAATGGCTTCCTCAGTATAAATTTTTATCAGCAATTCCTTACTGGTATACATCCTCTTAAAAATCTGATGTTACATTTTAATATTTACAAATTTAGTGGTTGTAAAATGGTATAGCACTATAGTCTTAATATGCATTTCTTATATTATTGAGTTCAGCATATAGTCATGTTTATTGGTAATTATTTTATCTAATTTAAAAAACCCATTGGTAATTTTTCTTGATTTATCCTTTTGAGATTTTTTTGTATTTGTTGGAATTGTCTATTCTGAATATCAATTTTCTTTCACTTATAAGCATTATGAGCAATTTCTTCTCTTCTGTGGGTTCCACTTTTATTTTACTACGTTCAGTGTTATTCTTTTTTTCATGGTTAATGCTCTGTGTGTCTTATCTAAGGAACATTTCTCTACATCAAGGGTGTAGAGGGATTATACTATGTTTTGTTTTTAAAAGTTTTTAGATTTCATCTTTCTTCTTTAGGTATTTAAGTTATTTTGAGTTGATTTTCACATTGGAAATAATCAAATTTCTTTTCTTAAAAATACAAAAAAGTCAACTTTTCCCCAGGAATCTGTTTTTTTTACTTTTCTCAAGCTTATTAATTACAAAACTATCAATATGAGTTCTGTAGGCTTTGGCAAAAGTAAATATGCTTTTAACTATAAGTATGAGGCCTACTCACACCCTTCACCCTAATATTTTTTCCTCATCATTTTCTTATTTTTTTTTGGACTTTGATGTCACATATACATTTTAAATCAGCTTGACAAGTTCTTTCTAAAACTTTATGCACCATTATATAATATAATTTTACCACCACTATATTGGTGTTACCTTAGATCTCCAAATCAATTTATGGAACGTAGATTTCTTTATGATATTGAACCTTCCTATAGATGAATGTTACATAATAAATTTATTTATAAACAAAATAAATACATAAAATAAATTTATTTTGATATTCTTGAATATCTGCATTTTTTTCTATTTTGCATTTTTGCTTATGAGAATTTCTTAGTTAATATAAATTATACTTCTTGTAAATAACAAGGAGCTCTGGTAGTGTAGTGCATAAGGGACTTGACTGCTAACCAGAAGGCTGGTGGTTCAAACCCACCAGCCACTCCTTGGAAGGAAGGTTGCTCAATCCACTTCCATTGTAATACCACCTCTGAAACCCAGGGAGGGGTTGCTTTGAAAAAGGTCTGACTCAACGGCACATAACAACAACATATGTAGCATGTTTATTATTTATTTAATATTTAAGAATTTTCTTTTTATCTTGGTGATTTGAAAATTCAAAAAATTAATTTTAATATTAATAATCCTGCTTAAAATTTGGTTTTGGCTCTTATTTGGTAACCTTTCAATCTTTGCAGTGCCAATCTTGTTTCTTTATCTTTCTTAATTTTTTTCCGTTCTTCCTGTCTGGAATTTCTGTTATTTAGTTTGCCATCCTATGAAATTTAACCATTTTCTGATATTTTTTCAAATGTTTTTTCACATTTCATTTTCTATTCAGTGAGATTGCTTTATTTGGTGTCTTCTAGCAACTCAATCACATTAAAAATTTTAAGCAATTATATTTTAAAGTTTAATTTCCAAGTGCTCATATAAAAATCAACTTTATTGAGACATTAATTACATAAAATAAAATTCATACAGGTTTAGTGTGCAAGCAGTGACAAACATATATAATCTGATACCCATAAACCCAATCAAATTACAGAGAATTTTAATCTCAGAAGAGAGTAATCTTATATCCCTTTACACTTAATCTTCACCCACACCACTGCTCTAAAAAGTTTTAATGATATGGGATGTCAATGACCGTCACATGAATCACTGGTCACCTTTCCTCTACTGGTAAAATTTAGTCAAGTATAATCAATTTCCAGTTGGAATTAATTGTACTATTAGGTACATCTGTTTTTTGTTTATGTCTCGGTCTTGGAAGTTAGAGAGCACCTAGATAAATTACAATTGCAATTTATAAAGCCCCACAGACTAAATCCAATGTCAGTGTATGGTGTCATGGTGGGCTTTCCTATCTCCCAACAGTAGCCTCAATGTTCACCAAGAGCCCTTACGGGGAGGTCATTGCATGCAAACTAGAGCTACCAGAGCTTGCTATCTATAAGAAATATAATTTATAATAACTAAGAAATTCTCATAAGCAAAAATTCAGGAGAATCATAAGTCTCTCATACACTCATTTCTTCTGAATCTGTTGCTTTAATCCCAGACCACGCTTTTGGAACTAACCCTACTTTTATCTGAAGGGACGTATTTAGCAGCTCCTCTTGGATCAGCATGAATGCTCTGTCCCATCTGTTTCCTCTGTCATGCTGTTGTACTGTCTGTTGAGTTTGTTTTACCTGTGTTCTAAAATTGTGTTATCTGTCTAGGCTGCCTACCATTGTTTCCCTAACTCCTAAAGTAATATCCCTTCCAAGCACCTAACATGGGTCAATAACTAATTTTCTCCAGCATGAATGTATTCATTAAAGTAAAATTTGACTTGTCCTCAAAATCCTGGCCTGTGTCAATTTTGTCTACTTTTGGAGAATTTTAGACACTATAAAACTATCTATAAAATTGGTATAACACTAAGTTATTGACAGAACACAATTTAAGAATGTGTTTGGTTACAAAAATGTGCACTATCACATAAACTAGTTTGCATGCAATGACCTCCCCATAAGGGCTCTTGGTGAACATTGAGGCTACTGTTGGGAGATAGGAAAGCCCACCATGACACCGTACACGGGCATTAGATTTAGTTTTACTAGTTTTCTTTACCTCACAAAAACATGGTACAGAACAGGGACCAGTAGTAACCAAATTTTTGTAAGGAGTCAGATAATAAATAATTTTGGCTTGTGGGTCACATGGTTTCTGTTGTAGCTACTTCACTATATTCTTGAATATAGCATTAGAGTAGTCATAGACAATGTGGAAATGAATGAGTGTGACTGTGCTTCACTGAAACATTATTTAGAAATTAGATTTCATTCATAGGCAGTGGTTTGTCAACTGCAGTTCTGAAGCCAACTGACTGGAAGAGATTCATATTTGTACCCATTGCAAAGAAAGGTGATCCCACAGAATTCAGAAATTTTAAAACAATATCATTAATATCACACTCAAGTAAAGTCTTACTGAAGATAATTCAAAAACGGTTGCAGCAGTATATTGACAGAGACCTTCCACAAATGCAAGCTGGATTCAGATGAGGATGTGGAACAAGGGATATCATTGCTGATGTCAGATGGATCTTACCTGAAAGACTATGCAAAAGTACTTGATTGTGTGGATCATAAAAAAATATGGATAACATTGAGAAGAATGGGAATTCCAGAACACTTGATTGTACTCATGAGGAACCTATATGTAGATCAGGAGGCTGTCATTCAAACAGAACAAAGGGATACTGTACAGTTCAAAATCAAGAAGGGAGTGTGCTTTCACCATACTTATTCAATTTGTATGCTGAGCAAATAATCTGGGAAGCTGAATTATATGAAAAAGTGTATGGCATAAAGATTGGAGGAAGACTCATTAACAACCTGTGATATGCAGATGACACAACTTTGCTTGCTGAAAGTGAGCATGACTTGAAGCATTTACTGATGAAGACTAAAGACTACAGTCAGAAGTATGGATTACATCTCAATCTAAAAAAAAACCCAAAAATCCTTAAAGCTGGTCTAATAAACAGCTTCACAATAAATGGAGAAAATATTGAAGTTATCAAGGACTTCAAATTACTTGCTTCTGCAATCAACACCAATGGAAGCAGCAGTCAAGACATCAGATGACATATTGTTTTGGGCAAATCTGCTGCAAAAGACCACTTTCTAATGATGAAAAGCAAAGATCTCTCCTTGAAAACTAAGGTGCACCTAACCCAAGCCATGACATTTTCAATTACAACTTATCCATGTGAGAGCTGAACAATAATAAGGAAGACCAAAGAAAAGTTCATGCTTTTGAGTTGTGGTGTTAGAGAAGAATGCTAAGAGTACCATGGTTTGCTAAAACGACTAACAGATTTGTCCTGCAATAAGTGCAGCCAGAATGTCCCTTGGAAAGGAGAATGACCAGACTTTGTCTCACCTACTTTGGTCATGCTGTCAGAAGGAACCATTCCCTGGAGAAGGATAACATGCTTGGTAAAGTGGAGGGTCAATGAAGAAGGGAAAGGCCCTCAATGAGATAGATAGACACAGTGGCTGCAATGATGGACTTAGGTATAGCAAGGATCGTGAGGCTGGCACAGGACTGAACAGTGTTTGGTTCTGCTGTGCATAGGGTCACTATAAGTCGAAGATGACTTGACAGCACCTAACAACGACAACAGTTCTGAAAACATTGAGGTACTAGATCATATGACAAATCATGCATGTCAAAGAAATATTTTATCTCTTCTGTATCTAACACATTGTCATCTAGGTTACAGATGACTTTGTGAGCATTCAGGAGACAAGTTACCTCCCATTAGGAGTTCTATCACACAAATAAAGTCTTATTAGAATCATTAAAATGTATCACACAGATGACTCCAAATTGAAAACTTTTATAATCTCAATCTGAACTCATTCTGAACCTTCAATTCAGAAAAAGGGGTATTTCTGCATGCAAATAGCTGCATCTATATGAGTATTTGCAATTACAAAAATAAGATTATCATATTCTTTTTCTCTCAGCCTTTCACAAGATACCAAAACAATTTTAGCTTTCCATTTTTTCATTGTGCACATGTTTCCCCTTTGGTCAACAACCTTTCCCCTACTTTTCAAATAACATTAAATTTCACCATATCCTTTACCTGGTGACCAAAACAAAGATAAAGCCATCAGGTCCAGCCAGAGGATTAATGCATAAAAAGGGCAACAACATGATTCTGGTCAATGTTTTCCAATTTGTACATGTTCAATAATATGGAATAGAGTTAGATAAAAACAAACATATATGACCGTCTATATCCCATTGTTTGAGAAAGAGACAAGATCATTAATTTCATTAATTTGGTCAGTAGTACTTAGAAGCATCATTATGGGCTACTTAGTAATACTTTTAAATACTACTATGGTTCACACACCTTTGTCTGTCAGTTTGTTCTACTAAAGAGGCTTGTGTGTGCTGTGAGACTGGAGCCTATACCATCAGTATTTCAAATACCAGCAGGATCACCAACTGTGGACAGGTTTCTGAGGAACTTCTGGACTAAGACAGGGAAGAAAGATGGGGCCATCCAGTTCTGAAAGACCCAACAAGTTAAAACATTATGAGTAGCAGAAAAACACTCTCTGATATATTACTGGAAAACTTTATGAAGAGTTGTGAAAGTGTCTGACATAGTGCCAGAAGATGAGCTCCTCAGTTTAGAAGGCCCTCAACATATGACTGGGAAGAACTGCCTTCTCAAAGTAGAGTCACCCTAAATGACATGGATGGAGTAAAGCTTTTGGGACCTTCATTTGCTGATGGGGCTTGAGTCTAAATGGGAAGAAACAGCTTCAAGTATCCATTAATAATTGGAACATGAAATGTATTATGTATGAATCTAGAAAAATCCGCAGTTGTCAAAAATGAAATGGAACTCATAAAGATTAATATCCTAGGCATTAGTGAGCTGAAATGGGCTGTTTTTGGCCATTTTGAATCAGACAATC
Source organism: Orycteropus afer afer (assembly GCF_000298275.1). Classification (NCBI taxonomy): domain Eukaryota; kingdom Metazoa; phylum Chordata; class Mammalia; order Tubulidentata; family Orycteropodidae; genus Orycteropus; species Orycteropus afer. The sequence continues at coordinate 718,696 of NW_006921662.1, forward strand.
ATGTATTCAACTATTCCAGGATCGGCACATTGAAGAAGAATAGCATTGCATTCATAGTCAAAAAGAACATTTAAAGGTCTATCCTGAAGAACAATGTTGTCCGTGACACATGCCTACAAGGAAGACTAGTTAATTCTACTAGTATTCAAACGTATGCACCAACCACCAAAGCAAAAGATAAGGAAACTGAAGATTTTTACCTACTTCAGCAGTCTGAAATTGACCAATCGTGCACTCAATTTGAAAAAAAAAACAACAAAAAAACACCAAACTCACTGTCATTGAGTCGATTCTACTCCTAGCATCCCCTCCTTGGGTTTCCGAGGTGGTATCTTTACAGATGTACATTGCCCAGTCTTCCAAGGAGTGGCTGGTGGGTTTGAACTGCCAGCTTTCTGGTTAGCAGTCAAATGCCTTAGGCACTGTGCCACCAGAGCTCCCTTTTTGGTTTATGCAATCAATACGTATTGATTATTAATGGTGATTGGAAAGAAAAAATTAGAAACAAAGAAAAAGCATTGGTAGTTTGAAAATAGGGCATAGTGCTTAAGGTATTTGACTGCTAACTGGAAGACTGATGGTTCCAACCCATCAGTCACTCCTCAGAAGGAAGTGGGGCAATCTACTTCCATAGTGATGTCACCTCAGAAACCCAAGGAGAGGTCAGTATGAGGCAGTGCATTTAGTTTTTTTGAGTTATAACAGAAATAGCATTGAAATCACATGATAGAATTTTGTAAAGACCAATGACTTCATTACAAATACCTTTTATCAACAACATAAATGGCTACAATAGATTTGGACACCACCAGATGGAATATGCAGAAATTAAATTGACTGCATCTGTGGAAAAAGGTGGTGGAGAAACTCAATATCATCAGTCAAAACAAGGCCAAGAGCAGACTTTGGAATAGACCATCAACTGCTCATATGCAAGTTCAAATTAAAGCTGAAGAAAATTAAAACAAGGCCATGAGAGTCAAAATATGATCTTGTGTATATCCCACCTGACTTTAGGGACCATCTGAAGAATAGATTTGACACACTGGACATCAGTGACAGAAGACTAGAAGAGCTCTGTAATGACATCAAGAACATCACAAATGAGGAAAGCTAAAGGTCATTAAAAATACAGGAAAGGCAGAAAAGACCAATGTGGATGTCAGAAGAGACTCTGAAACTTGCTCTTGAATTGAGAGTAGCTAAAGCAAAAGGAAGAGGTGTTAAAATAAAAGAGCTGGACAGAAGATTTCAGTGGGCTGCTTGAGATGACAAAGCAAAGTATTTTAATGGAATTTGCAAAGGAAACCAAACAGGAAGAATATATTTGGTGTTTCTCAAGTTGACAGGAAAAAGGAAAAAGTCAAGCCTCGAGTTCCAATATTGCAGGATTCTATGGACAAAATATTAAATGATACAGGAAACATACAAAAAAAGATAGAAGTAATACACAGAGTCACTGTACCCAAAAGAATTGATTGATGTTCACTAATTTCAGGAGATAGTAAATGATCAAGAACCAATGGTACTGAAGGAAGAAATCCAAGGTTCAATGAAGGAATTAGCAAAAAACAAGGCTCCAAGAATTGATGGAATACCAACTGAGATATTTCAACAAGGCCATGTAGCTGTGGAGGGGCTTACTCATCTATGCCAGGAAATTTGGAAGACAGCTAGCTGGACAACTGACTAGAAGAGATCCATATTTGTGCCCATTCCAAAGAAAGGTGATCCAACACAATGTGGAAATTATTGAACAATGTCATTAATGTGCATGCAAGTAAAATTTTGCATAATATAATTCAAAAATGGTTGCAACAGTTTATTGACAAGGAACTTCCAGAATTCAAGCTGGATTTGGAAGAGGACATGGAATGAGGAATATGATTGCTGATGTCAGATGGATCTTGGCTGAAACCAAAGAATACCAGACAGATGATTACTTGTGCTTTAATGATCATGCAATAGCATTCAATTGTGTGGATCATCACAAATTATGGATAACATTGAGAAGAATGGGAATTCCAGAACAATTAAGACCAGGAGCCTGTCATCTGAACAGAACAAGGGGATACTGCATGGTTGAAAACCAGGAAGGGAGTCCTTTCACCATATTTACTTGATTTGCATGCTGAGCAAATAATCTGAGAAGCTTGACTATACAAAGAACAATGTGGTATTAGGATTGAAGGAAGAATCATTAACAACCTGCAAAATGCAGAGGATACAACTTGCTAGCTGGAAGTCAAGATGACTTGAAACATTTACTAATGAAGATTAAAGACTACAGCCTGCAGTATGGATTATAACTCAACATAAAGAAAATTAAAATCCTCACAACTGGACTTATAAAGCAACATCACCATAAATGGAGAAAAGATTGAAGTTGTCAAAGATTTTGTATTATTTGTTTCCACAATCAACACCCATGGAAGCAGCAGTCAAGAAATTAGACAATGTACTGCACTGGCAAGTTTGCTGCAAAAAAACAAATCTACTTCCCTAGAGATACTGCCTCTGAAACGCAAGGAGGGGTCACTATGAATCGGGGCTGACTCGATGGCACATAACAACAACAACAACAACAACAACAACAAAGTGTTAAGAAGCAAAGATGTCACTTTGAAGACTAAGATGCACCTAACACAAGTTACAGTATTTTGAATCGCCTCATATGTGAAAAGTGAACAATGAATAAGAAAGACTGAAGAAGAGTTGTTACCTTTGAATTGTGGTGTTGACCAAGAATACTGAAAATGCCTTGCACTGCCAAAGAAAGAACAAATGTGTCCTGGAAGAAGTACAGCTAGAATTCTCGTTAGGAGTGAGAATGGCCAGACTTTGTCTCACTTACTTTGCTCATGTGGTCAGAAGGGACCAGTCGCTGGAGAAGGATAACATGCTTGGTATAGTTGAGGATCAGCGAAAAATGGGAAGTCCCTCAACGAGATTAATTGGCATAGTGGCTGCAGTGATGGGCTCAGGTACGGCAAGGATTGTGAGGACGGCACGCAACAGGGCAGTGTTTCCGTCTGTTGTACATAAGGTCGCTTATGTACAACAGAATAGATTGATGGCACCTAACAACAACCCACCAGCCACTCCTCGGAAGGAAGGTTGGGCAATCCTACTTCCGTAGTGATACTGCCTCGGAAACCCAAGGAGGGGTCGCTATGAGTCGGGGCCGACTCGACGGCAAATAACAACAACAACAACAACAACAACATTATGATTCAAATCACAATTGAGCCTTCCTCAGAATTTGTAAATGCAATTAGGGCGCAGGTGTATAGTGTAAGGCAGAGTGAAGAAAATATTTAGAAATAGCAAAAAAAAATTTTTGTTTTTGTTTTAATTTCCTGTGTTATATCCCCATTTTTCCTGTGGTAAAGACTGTGTGTCAACTGCTACTGGGCTGTGGCTTTGAATGGCTGGACACCATGATGAGATTGTGACCACCTCCAGGGTACAATCTGCTGCGAGCAGACAAGTTGTTGCCTTTGTGATGTGGACTGTTTCCAAAACATATGAAGAAACTGGGAAAGTCTCTAGCTTTTGGCACATCTGGATCCTGCATCTTGATGTTTTCATCTCAGTGATCTGCCATGTTGCTTGTAGATCTTGGAATTGTTCCTGAACTTGAACCCATGGCCTGCTGTGTGCCTGTTGGTTTGGAAATTTTGCCATCATTCCACTTGCTGACCTTGGTTTGGTCAGCCTCAGCAGCAAGCAGCTGCCTGAATTAAGGATGCCTTCAGCTCCAGTGGGCCTGGAGCAAGAAGCAGAGCTGAAGCCCAAAGTTTAGGGGTCTTCACTTAGCCCTAGAGCTAATACTCTGAATTTGGACTTCTAACCCCCTGACCTGTAAGAGAATAAATTCCTGTTTGTTAAGGCCATTTATTTGTGGTATTTCTGTGATAGTAGCACTAGAGAACTAAGACATTTCCTATCTTCCCCGCAACATTGCAACAATTTATACATAGCTGATCCCCTTTTATTTCCATGCATATTAAGTTTTGACACATTAATTTATTCCTGCAAGCCGTTCTTTTGGATCGTTTATCACCACTTTCAACCCAATCATTTTTTAATCAGTGTACTATATTTTGAGCAATAAAGTATAGAAATTCAGTTCATTGTACATGATGCTTCTAAGTCCATCATCACATTGCACCAGCAGCAAAATGTGATCCCTGATCAGAAGGGTTGAAATATTTTCTGCTGTGACCCTCAAGTAGTGTTAGAGACATTAGCTTCAGTTACTAGGTCTGAAACTTCAAATTCAGAATATATGCCTCAGGCAAGAAAATTGGTATCTACCTGGAAGCATGGGTAGCAAGGTAATATAGTCTACTTTCCAGTGATGGGCTCCTTGACAGGTCCCCTTGACAGGGGGCCCAAAGCTTCTATTCCTTTGACAGATGGTCCATAGATGCTATCAAAGTTTAATGATCCTGTGTAGTATAGATGGTTTAATAGGGGCTAATAATATTCCCTGGTGTGGTATGTATTTCTCCAGAAACCAAATTATGCGATCAGATTTTTGATTTCTCCCTTTGATTTTTGTAGCTGGCAGGGTAAAAAAGATTACTCACAGTTATTGTTGGTTGCTTAAAGAATGTCCCTAGTTCCTCTGGCCCACTTTATGGCTAAGAATTTCACTGTTTTGCTAGGGTCCTGTGTTTTAGTTAGGTTATTTAGCCACTCTAGGATGCTTATATGATTGTCGGTTCAAACTCACTAGCTGCTCTGCAGGAGGTAGATGAGGCAATCTAGTTCCCTAAAGATTTACAGCCTTGGAAACCCAAAGGGGTTGCCATGAGTCAGAATCTAGTTGATAGCAGTGGGGTTTCTATTTATTTATTTATTTATTTTTAGGATGCTTGTATAGGAATTCTTGCATGGTGCAAATGGTTAAGTGTCTGGCTACTAACTGAAAGGTTAGTGGTTCACATGTACCCAGAAGTGCTTTGGAAGAAAGGCTTGGCAATCAACTTGCAAAGGATGGAAATTCCTATGGAGCACAGTTCTGCTCTGAAACATACACAGTCTCCATGAGTTGGACTTGATCCAATATCCACATTCTTTTTTTGTGAATGGTGGCTATCTGATTAACAAGCCTTAGCTTGATCTTCAGACTGAGATAGTCACAGTATATCAAGATAACGAATAAATCCTTCTACGTAGAATTAAATCTATATATAGTATAAGTATGTTGAGGCAATAACAGAAGAATTCAAATATACTTGTAGGAGCCCATAAATATGTACCATAGTTTGTCCTACATGAATACAAATATACTTTGGTTTTCTTTAAAATAGGTATTGAAAAAGATACATTAGGAAAATTAGTGACAGAATACCAAATTTATCTTATTGTACAGCTTAAACATAAACAGCATTTTGACAGATGGTTCCAGAAGCTCTGTGTTTCTGTCTTCTAGAGTCTACAGTTAGTCTCCAGGATCCATCATTATTTCTCACTGGCTGTAAACCAAGAAAAAAACAAACTCACTGCCATCAAGTCAATTGTGACTCATAGCCACCCCCATTGCATTTCTAAGGTGGTATCTTTATGGAAGTAGATTGCCCATCTTCCTTCCCCAGAGTAGCTGGTGGGTTTGAACCACCAGCCTTCTGGTTAGCAGCCAAATGCCTTAGGCACTATGCCACCAGAGCTCATTAGCTATAGTAGACTATTAAGCAATGGATGTAGATATTGGTATAGTTGTATTTAATATCCTTAATTGAAGTCAATATATATATATACCTATATATATATTTTTTTAAAAAATTGCCTGCAGTAAAGTCTTTTCATATTTTGGTGTACAGTTCTACAAGATTTGATAAATACATGTGTCATCAGGATTAATCTTCTGTATAAATAGTAATCTTATCATCACAAACAGTGTCCTTGTCTGTGGCTCTTTGCATTGTAGGAGTACATACCCAGATGTCAATCATCTAAAGTCTGTTCAGATTTGTTTTATGGCCCAGCATACGCACTTGAAAATAATATGTGTTCTGACATTTTGAATGCATACTTGCTTGATAGTGTTTTACAAGTAATTTATTTCCTTACTGATTTTCTGCTGATGTATGCTATCAATTATTGAGAAAAGAGTGTTAAAATCTCTAACTGTAATTACAAATGTATCTATTTCTCCTTTGGTTTTGTCAGTTCTTTTATTTTGTTTCTTCTATTTTAAAACTCTATTTTTAGCTGGAAAACAATTCATATTGTTATTCTTTTTGATGGATTGACTTTTTTTTATTATTTTGAGGTCCACATTTATTGATTTATTGCCTATAATTTGATTTCCTTTTTCATGCATAATAACATTTCTATTTTTGTAGTCTCTCTTGTCTGTTATATTACCACTCTAGCTTTTCTACTTTTGTATAATATTTCATTATCTGGCATTTTTCTTTTAAATTATCTGTTATTCTATATTTAAAATGATTTTTATAGACAAACTCACTGCCATCAAGCCAATTCTGACTCATAATGACCACCACTCATAGACTATAAATCTTTGCGGAAGCAGACTGCCTAATCTTTCTTCCATGGAGTGGCTGGTGGATTTGAACCACTGACCTTCTGGTTTGGAGCCAAATGCCTTAACCACTACAACCCTAGAGCTCCATTCTTTTAAACAGCATGTCTTTAAATCTTGAGATTTTTATACAGATTGATAATAAGTGTTTTATTTAGTGTTCATGCCATTTACCTATTTTTTAAATAACACTATATAGATATAACTGGCACAAATAAACTATTTACTATATATAATCTGATACATTTTGGCCTATATCTTGTACATTCTCCCTCTAGAAACATGTTCAAAAGAAGACATAAATATTGAGAATGGATTTATTTCTGAATCTCAGTATATATATGCTTTAAATAAACAAACACAATATAAGTGTAAAGAAGGATATGTAACAGCAGATGGTAATAAATCAGGATCTATTACATGCTTGGAAAATGGATGGTCAACTCAACCTAAATGTATTAGTAAGTAATTTAATAATTTCACTCTCCTGATTTTAGTTTTACAAATGTTTAGCTTAATTCTCTTCTTTGAGGATAGGAGGGTAGGGGTAAATCTGACATGATTCCTTTTTAAGGATAAATAAAACACTTTGAAAAATTAATTATATATTATGTATATATATAGAAAAGAGAAATTACTTATATATATATATAATGTAGGATTTTATATATAATATAAACTCACTGCCCTTGAGTCAGATCTGACTCATAGCCACCCCTCCTTAGGTTTCCAAGGAGGTATCACTATGGAAGTAGATTGCCCAACCTTCCTTCCAAGGAGTGGCTGGCAGGTTTGAACAGCCAGCCTTCTGGTTAGCAGTCACATGCCTTAGGCACTACACCACTAGAGCTTCCCCAAATCATATAGATGATATAGAAACCATTATATAATGTTGAAATCTTATATTTAATGTAGAAGTCATAGATAAAATGAAGAAACCATATATCAAATGTAGAAATTGTTGTTGTTGTTGTTGTTATGTGCCGTCGAGTCGGCCCCGACTCATAGCGACCCCTCCTTGGGTTTCCGAGGCAGTATCACTACGGAAGTAGGATTGCCCAACCTTCCTTCCGAGGAGTGGCTGGTGGGTTTGAACCGCCAGCCGTCTGGTTAGCAGGCAAGTGTCTTAGCCACTATGCTACCAGAAAAATGTACAGATCTTATATGTTATTGTTGTTGTTATTTGTCGTCGAGTCGCCCCCGACTCATAGCGACCCCTCCTTTGGTTTCCGAGGCAGTATCACTGCGAAAGTAGGATAGCCCAACCTTCCTTCCGAGGAATGGCTGGTGGGTTTGAACCGCCAGCCTTCTGGTTAGCAGTCAAGTGCTACCAGAGCTCCTATATAATGTAGAAATCATATCTAGATAGATAGAGTTATTTGTATCTTTTCTATCTTTTAGCAATTACCAATAGGATACAGGATCATTCCATCTTTTCAGTTCAAGTTTTTCCTACTTTAAAGCACTCCTGTGATTTAGAAACAAGTTAGGGATACTCATGTGTATTCTGGTGTAAATTTGTTTTGTTTTCAGCTGAAACTTTCCTGGGTGTTATACCTGAGTTTAGGTGACTAATCTCAATTGGTGTCCTTCTCATACACATTGATGTTACATTTTTCAGTGAAGAGATGAGTCCATAGTGCAAAATCCAAGAAGAATTTGACCTTTATAATTTACACAATCCAGGCTGTAAAAGAGGTTGACTTATGAAAATTCCTGCTGTCCTTTTGCAAAATCTTCAGAAATATCTAAGTAATGAAGAGAAACATTTCTTGATAGTACTAAATTTTATTGTATTGAAATTTTCCCTGTTCCTCTACCTAGATGTTTATAAGGATCCTCTATGAACAATTTGCTTGTTTTACCTTATTTGTGCATTTTACTTTCCCAAGGCCAATTAGTGATATTTCTGAAGTATAAGATATCTATATTACAGTGGAATATCTTTTAATTTATGTTTTTAATTTTTATGTTTAGCATAAGCTCTGGCTAAAGAAAAATATGACAAGGGTTACTTTCATATCCGTTTGTCTTATACCAAATTGTGATCTAATATCTATTATAGGGTTTTATTATGGAACAGAAAAGTCATATAATAAATACATAGAATTTCATACCCAATTAATCCATTTTCTCTGGCATCTATGTCTCAACTGCCAATAAGATTGACATCTGAAATAAAAAAAAATATATTATCATAATTTTCTGAAAAAGAATTATACACTGATAATGACTTCTTATTATCAGTAAGTAACAAACTTGCACATATAAATAGAATTGATGAAAATCTACTTAATATAACTTTATTTAGGTGATTTAAGTGATGTGAAGAATGTTGTATACATAAACATATATTTCTATTATAGTAATGATTTCAGGAGAAAAATTGACCTTTGGTCCTCTTAGATTAGTTTTTGAAGGTGATTATATATCAACACATAATAATCGGGAAAGGCTTTTGTTTCTGGGATAGGATTTACTCAGTTAGCTTGTCCATTAAATGACTTGAAATGAAATCCTCAATTTTATCATGCATTAGAATCTTGTGATATGCCATTATTTGAGAATGCCAGAGCCAAAGTTAATAGCACATGGTTTAAGCTCAGTGACGAGCTGGACTATGAATGCAGTGATGGCTATGAAAACACAGGCGGAAGCACCACAGGCTCCATAGTATGTGGTGATGATGGTTGGTCTGACACACCCACGTGCTATGGTAAGTGCGGTTCTTTTGTTCTTCTTCTTTCTGGTGTTCAGTTCTTTGGGATAATGTAATCTGCAGATGTTCCTTTTTTGGATATTTTAATTATCTATAGTCACTGTAAGGAAGCTGATTAAAATCAAGGTGTGTCCTTCTGATTTAATGTAAATTGGAAAGAGAAAGTGTTTGAAACCCAAAGGTAATAATCTATCTTTAAAATAGTGCATCAAAGTAATTTTTCCAATGGGCCATGTATTTCACAGATTTGTCACTAACATATAAATTGTTTTCAAGTAATCCTAAATGCAATTTTTCAAATGACTTACAGCTGGCATAATTATTATTACTCAATTATGGTTCATCACAACCTCTTCAGCTATATGACTCCCACACTTTTGCTTTTGCCTTTCCACTTGAGTGCTAATTTCTTCAATTCCTGCCAGGAAATCTTCATTTCAGATATTAACATGTTCTCTGTACTATTTTGAAAACCTCTTGTATGTTTACCTAACAGTTGTCTGTTTTCCAGTGATAAAATGTAGTCTTGAATCTGTGAAAAATGAGTGGATGTAGAGTGTTCCAAGCAAAGGAAACAATATGTGCAAATCTCTTAAAAAAAAAAAAAAAGTATTTGAGAAATGCTATGACAAGAAAAGTATAGTCCAAATGTGAGCCTAAGGCAAGATTATCCAGGATATTTTAGGACATATTAGCACTGGATTGATTTTATGCTTGATGAAAAGTAATAAAAGAGTTGGAATAAAAAAAAAAGTACCATAAAACAAAGATACAAATATATTTGCATTTATGAAACATTGTTTTTGTTCCTGGATATTGTGCATGTGGTAGTCAAGACAGGAAGCAGTGAGACTATGTAGGGTAAGAAATAGTAGGAATTCAGAAAGATGATGGCTGAGGAGATGCAGAACAGAGAATGGATTTGGGATCTACTTTGTGGTAGAAAGGAGATGAAACATTACTCAATGTTGGGAAAAGGCACTCACATATTTTCTTTGGTTCTCCAGAAACAAGTAGGGTAGTGGCATTACCAATATAGCCTGTCTATCTGCTATTTGTGTTACACCTGCAGATATGCTGCTTTTCTTAAAACTGAAAGGACTGTAGAAAATACATCCACTGGCATCCACTCTTACATAGGTGCTACATTCCTCTGTGATGGAACTGAACACATGAGACACTAACACAATGCTGGCAAAGTGAAAATCATTAGTATTACCTACGGAAAGCAAACAGGAAACAGTAAGAATAGTTTCTCAAAGGAAAAGTGCTTACTTTTCCCCCAAATTATCCATGTCCATTCTTATGCTGCTGGGCAGGCACACTGTGGTTGAGGTCAGATGCAATGATCACATCACTGCTGTTGCCTGTGTTTACCACCCTACTGCTGGGGGTCCTATAAGAGTCTGCCACTGGGCCTCACTGAGCCTCACCTTGGCCACAGGAAGACCTCTGCACAGGATATTTCAAACCTCTTCCCTGGTTCCTGCCATACGACCCAGACCTATAATGCCCTAGGGCCTGTGTGGACCCTGACTGCCCAAGGGGGAGGGCCAAGCAGCTGCGGCATGGGACCACACAAAGGACTCTGCCTTGCACAAAGAAGTATTACCATTCTTTTTGCTTCATCCACAAGTGACTGGAGGCACCCTCCCCTGTCAGCAAGCCCCTGCCCTAAGATCTCTCTCTATGAGCCAGAAAATCACAGCTGGTTTCTGAGTTCCCATCACTCATACTGTTGCTGCTGATTCTTTGCTCCTTGGCTCTGACGTGCTTGCAACTATTTCTATCCATCTCACAGCAACTTCAGTGTTACAGCTCTATTTTGCAGGTCTAGGAGTTTCTTGACACAGTGTCTCTCCAGGTTCCAAATATGAGTTCTCTCCTGACTCTTCTCATAGTGGTGAGGTCCCTCTGAATCTCTGTGGGATAGGACCTTATATATTCAAACTTCTTGTCAATTTCAGGGCATGGTCCTCTCAACAGGTCCATGATCTGACCTATCCCTTGATAGACCACAAGTCACTCAATTTTAATAGTTATATATAAACCCCTTGTAATATTATTTTGTGGGAATTGCAAGAGCATGGCTTGAAAGGCCAAATAAAAGTGATTTTCTGGCAAAGCAAGACCACTTTGAGGAAAAATACTGCAACTTTTGCATTGGACTTATTACAGGTGGACTAACGCATGGTCATTCAAAATTGTATATGTAAACTGGAGAGTTGAATATATAGGTCTAGCCAGGAGATATACATTTGGATTATCAGAATATTTATTATTACAGCAAAGCAGAAAACACACAGAATGAAGAGGAACAGAGTGTACATCTAAGAGCTGACATTTCAATATGTAAGTCACAGAGAAGGTGGCAACATAGACAGAAAGAAGGAGGATTCAGAGAATCAAGAGGAAAAACAAAAGAATGACTTGTCATAGATGTGAAGAAAAGAAAATGTTCAATATGGACATAACTCATTGAAGAAGTTTGCCTATGACAGATGATAGAAAGATACGAATATGACCAGAGGAAATTATACACTGAAGGAAACTGTTTTGTTTTTATTTTTCCTTTTTTTTTTTTTTTAACCTTGTTATGAGAACGTGCTGAGTGATGAAGATAAGGCTCTAGCAGAGAGGGAAGCAGGCAGAGATTGAGATCAGGAGATAGTTCTCTCCCTGTGAGTGTGGGAAAGAAAGGGAACCAGAATTTCTGAGGAGTTACTGGGCTTTGGTGGCAACAGGGCTGCTTCCAAATTTGTAACAGGAGGAAAGAAAGAAAATGGGTTCCATAAATTCAATGCTGGAAGAAACCGGAGAGTGATAGTTTCTATTTTCTGTGAAGTATGAGTCCAGGTCTTGGGAAAGTGAACAGTGTTTGGGTGTAGGAGAAAGAAGACTGCTGGTTAGAGAGAAAGTCTGAACTGCAGACTGCAGGGAGAAGAGTGAGTTTAGTACAATGATGAGGTAGACTAGTTTAACACTATTGAGAGTCCAGTCAAATCTGAGTCATTTAAGCTGTCAATGAACACCTGCTAAATAGGCTAGAAGAAAGTGGTGAAAAATATACATGTGTAGGCTAGGGCTGGATCATAAAGAATTTGATTCTTTTCTGTGATTAGAGGCAGATAAAGGTTTTTTAAAGTCAGACCTTAGTCAAATTTGAGGACCATTCCAATGCTGCTAGACATGACAGGAAAATGTGAAGGAGAGAAAGTTGAATAGATGGCAGTAGAAAGTAATGTGTTTAAAATGTCTTCTTTTTGCAAATTTTATAAAAAAAAATGTATGACCGTGTGAATATATTAGTGGAAATTAGTGGCACAGTGCAGGACTCCAATACTTGAATGAATGAATGACAGTTCAATATTCTTTTAAAATATAGAGTGTAAACAAATGGTAAGTTTTCTTTTCAAGGAAAAGGGTTTATCTGGGGCCCCTCTGTGTATGCAGCACCCAGCACCTTATGTTAGTATGACACATACAAAGATTATCTCGGCAAAGATAAAATCTATATTCTCATTAAACTATTTACTTTTTTTTTTCATTTTTTTAAGAAAGAGAATGCGGTGTTCCTAATATACCACAAAATGTAGAAGCTTGGCCCAAGAAAGACAAATATAAAGTTGGAGATGTACTGAGTTTCTCTTGCAGACAGAAATATCCACTAATTGGACCAAATTCAATTCAGTGCTACCACTTTGGATGGTCTCCTAAACATCCACCAAGATGTAGAGGTGAATATTTATCCTGCAACAAATGATAAAAGAATTAAATATTTGGATGTCAACACCTTCTTTTTTTTCAGTTTCTTCACCTTTCAGATTGTCTATATGCTAACACATTAAACCAGATATGTCATAACTGGGAAGGATATGGGTTGGGTGGTAGACAGCTCAGATAGATACTTCTTCAATTGTTCCTTGAAATGTGTATTGGGAGTATTCAGAGATATGTATATGGCAGCTGAGATTGAAGGTACTTCTTTTGCTTCTTTTCCTTGTCTTATAATACCATGATTAATGTTGAACATTTTATATAGATAGGTCTTACCTCATATTTCATTGTGCTTGTCTAAACAAACAACATTCTAACACTTTAAAGACAATTCAGTCACACACACACAGACACACAAACTAACTGTTATCAAGTTGTTTCTAAGTTACAGTGACACCCATTGTGTTTCTGAGGCTGTAAATCTTTAAAGAAGCAGATCGCCAGTCTTCCTTCCATGCAGCCGCTGGTGGGTTTGAACCACTGACCTTCCAGTTGGCAGTCAAGTCCCTTATCCACTACACCACCAGAGCTCTTTAATTCAATCACATGTATGGGTTAATCAAAATTAAAGTATATTGATGCAAGAGACTGTTAGACCATGTGATCCTCAACCTATATGACCCAAGACCAGAAGAACTAAGTGGTGTCTGGCTACCACTGTCAACCTCTTAGATGGGGATCGGTGCAGAAGATCCTGGATAGAGTGGGAGAACAATGTGGAACAAAACTCAGAGTCATAAAAACAAGGCAAGGTTTGCTGGTCGGATAGAGCCTGGTGAAACTCCTGAGACTATGGTCCCTAGTCACCTTTCAGGTCTGGAATTGAACTCACTCCTGTGGCTTCCAGCTGAACGATAGACAAGCATATGGGGTGAACATTTCCATCAGGTAGACACACTACTTGGAGCAATCAATCATGGGAGAACAGAAGAGCAGTGTTGGCACATGGAGACAGCTGGAGGTGTTGCATGGGAGGGAAGGACACAGGGAAGAAGTAAGTATGGGGAGGAAGTAGGAAGAGAGCTGTTAAACTGTGGGAAATTGCAGTCAATGTCATGAGACAAAATGTGTATGAACTGTTGTATATAAAATGAATTTGCTCTGTAAACTCTCACCCAAATCACAATAAAAATTAAAAAATAAATGAATAAAGTATATTGATTGTCTCAAGTGATGGCACTTTTTTCAAAAATTTTGTGACAATGTTTCTCCATGGAATATGAATATAACTTAATTTTACAAAACTATATTTGCTTATCTGTAAACATCTTTAAAATAGCTAGATTATTGAACACATTTAAAAGGCTTCATTATACCTACAATGAACTATTTTATTATATATATATATATAATGGTTGCTGTTGTTATGTGCCATTGAGTCAGACCTGACTCATATTGACTCGTAGCGACCCCTCCTTGGGTTTCTGACGTGGTATCTCAATGGAAGTAGATTGCCCAACCTTCCTTCATATATATATATATATAGGTAGGAATATATAACCTTTTGCCAATTTCACTTCATCCCAAATATATATATATGACAGAGTAGAACTGTGTATATGGTTCCCGTGGGTGTAACTTTTATGGAAACAGATTGCCATATCTTTCTCCCATGAAACAGCTGGTTGGTACAAACTGCTGAACTTCATTCAGTTAGCAACCAAGCACTTAACCACTGCACTAGTTTAAGTAACAGCTTTGAAAATAATTTTCAGAAAAACACCATTATTTTTCCATTTTCATTGTTTAAGAATCCTTTAATAAAACAAATGAACTGAGCAGTGTTCCTTTCTGTTGTACATAGGGTCACTCTAAGTTGGAGCCAACTTGACAGCACTTAACAACAAAAACAATAAAATAATTAAATAAAGATCCCAACATGTTGCTTATTTTTTTTTTTTTATTGTAAAACAAACTACCATTATTTTAACACTATTTCTATTGTAGGGAAAGTAAAGTCTTGTGGTCCACCTCCTCAGCTCTCCAATGGGATAGTTAAGGAAGAAAAGAAAGAAAAATATGAACACAATGAAGTGGTGGAATATGGTTGCAATCCCAGATTCCTGTTAAAGGGATCTAAGAAAATTCAATGTGTTGATGGAGAATGGACAACTCTGCCTATATGTGTTGGTAATGTACACAAAATATTCATATTTAAATTTGAATCACCAATTTCTATTTGCATTCATATAAAGGCAAATTATGTTTTAAAGATAAACTTATTTTTGTGAAATTTACATAGAGGAAGCCAGTACATGTGGAGAAATGCCGACACTCCAGAATGGCTATAGTTTGCCCTCTGACCCTCCCTATCACCATGGAGAATCAGTGGAGTTCAGTTGCGCAGAATCATTTACGATGGTTGGACACAGATCAGTTACGTGTGTTCGTGGAACATGGACCCAACTTCCTCAGTGTGTTGGTAAGAATATACTTTTCAAATTGACATTTAATAAACTTTAATATTTTTCTGTAAAAATATATTTAGAGATATTGCTGAAAATGTCAGGTGTTAAATTATAATGAATCTAATCGTTTGTTGTTTATAACTCAACATGTGTGTATAGGGTAAAAATATAAACTAGCAAAAGAATATTATGGTTCTTCTGTTCCTGTTATATTGTGGTTTATTGTTAAAAATGAGAAGCTAAATTTTACTTATAGATCACCTTATGATATAAAATAAGAGTACAAAGTATCAGGAAAAGTATAACTTTTGCATAAATACCAGCACTGTTGCTATATGACTCATTCTTTCAGGACCTGGAAATATAAAAAATAAAGGTCAGAAAATACTCATTTTGTAACTTTCGCCTCTTCAGAAAATTTCCAACAATGATCATTTCTGTGTGTTGCAAATGCAGCAGTGAATGTGCTGCAGTGTGGGTGTCCACAGGCCCCCTCAGTCAAAGTGTAACTTAGCACATAATGAAGTAGAGGCCTGGCCAGGAAACAAATCAGAATGATGGACTTAACTCTGTGATTCTACCTGCTTTCCCCTTTTATTCCTGCAATAAACGTCCTTGCGCATGTTGGTCTTTGTGAACTTAGGTGAACATTTCTGATGAAATATTTTTAGACAGAAGGTAAGGTACCAGGGTCATCATTGGCTCACTAACACCTTTGGCTCTGAGGGCTATGTCCCTGAAGCTCTTCGAGGGCTGGTCTAGGGCCTCAGGCTTTTTTTTTTTCCCCCGCCTTTAACTTAATCTCTTTTTAAAAAGTATTGATTCCTCTTTGAGTGAAAATTTACAGAGAAAATTAATTTGCGTTCAATAATTTATACACGTTTTGTTTCATAACATTCGTTGCAATTTGTGTAACAAATTGTTACCAGTGTAACTGCAATCTTCCTGATTCCTCTTTGGGTTTCCCTATTTCCATTCTCCCTTCTTTCCTGCCCCTTCCTGCCATCTGAGCTTTGTTTTGTGGCAAATGCTGCCACTTCCCCTACCCCCACTCCTTTTTAAATTGTGATTTAGATGAAAGTTTACAGAGAAAATTCATTTTCCATATAACAGTTCATACACATTTTGTTTAATGACACTGATTGCTATCCCTATAATGTAACACCTCTCTTCCCACTTCCTCCTCATGGTTACCCCTTCTCTGTGTATTCATTCCTGCCCTCTGAGTTGTTGTTGTTGTTATGTGCCCATCGAGTCACATAACCTCCACCAATTATCCCCTCACAACGTTTCTTTTGATCCCTCTCTAGCTGGGTTCTCCATTCTTCCAGATATGATTATTTTTCAGCAAATAAACAAAGAAATCCAGTCACAAAACCATCAATCACATGACATAACAATGACAACACCTTCTCATGACTATAAATCTTCCTGCAGTTAGTACTGTGCCACATAAAACAGCTTGCTTTGTCTCCAGCAGTACTTTGCACTGTGTTGTAGATCTTTCTTTCCTTTAAAAGGGAATAAATTTCCCTGAAGTCTCTACTGTGCTGTGATCAGACTCCTTTCTTTCAAGATTGCATTACAAAACCATTACTTTTCTTTGATCAGTTACTTGACTTTTCTTTACTCTGCTCAATCTTACTCAACTCCGCTTTTCTAACTGTTAACAACAAATATCATCAAAGACTTATATTGCTGCTTTACCAAAGACAAAAAGTAACCCCATAATCATAGAATAATTGAAACATGTAGCTATATAACAAGCTTCCATTGGCTATACATTTACCCATTTTGAGCCAGTAAAGATTTATTATTATGGCATTGCAATCTAATTGGATTATAGGATGATGTGGTGTATAGAATAGCTTCTCGAAGACCCTAAAATTATATAATAAAGGAGGTTGTGATCTTCCATACCTAGTTTCTTATTCCAAGTACCTCTCTCTTTTCTTGTTTTTTTTTTTTTTTTTTTG
>NW_006921662.1:736472-741049 GCF_000298275.1 Orycteropus afer afer
TATTTATATTGATATTTCAGAGAATGGACACAAAAACTGTTTATACATAATATCCAATCTTATGTAGTATGATCAAGAATAACTTGGTTGATTGAATTTATAAGCATAATTCAAAATTTCCTTGTAGCATTGATTCTGTAGCTATAATTATAAAGTAGTTGCTTAGATTCTTTTAATCAATCTTTTCATGGGAATATATTTACTTTCCAGCCACAGAACAACTTAAAAAGTGTCTTTTATCAAGGACACGTAAATTTGAATCAATCATACCAGATCAGACTGAATTTGATCATAACAAAACAGTAAGTTACAAATGCAGAGATAAAGCAGAATTCAAACAATCAACCTGCATGAATGGAAGGTGGGATCCCCCACTAAACTGCACAGGTAAGGGCTTGTTTATACAGTTTTTTAAAATGCTGCTATTTCTTCCTAACTTGTAAAAGGGATATGTTTCTGTCTATTTTTTAAAAATTAGCTATTTATTATTACAAATGGTTTGCAATCTATAAGGGATAACCAAAATCCTGTTTCTAAATAATACTTATACCTGGTACATCAATTGGCTGTATCACAAGCCACACAAAACTTGAAGGGTCTAGATTAACATGCTGTGATCAGTCTCCTTTCTTTCAAGGTTGCATTGAGAAATTGTGCTCATTAGTATTGGAGCCCCATTGTTTCAGTCCTTTTCTTACACACAACCAATCTACACATAAGCCTATGTCTATATTGATTTTCTGTCTATTATCTATTTATTTCTATCTGTCTTGAAAACCCTGAGTCAAAGGATATCTCCAATTCCAATTGGACAGCAGACAAAATTCATTCTATCTTACCACTTATCTGTACTTTTCTTTTCCAACTGCAAGAATGTGAGAAGCTTATGCTATTATCTTAACACTTGCAATGACTTTTGTATGTTTAGCATAAATAGGCATATACTCACAGTAGTTTAACACCAATTCTAAAGCAAAGCTACTATCTAGAGTTCACTATGTTTAAACTATTTTTATTTTAAAGAAACAAGTAATATTTATATGCAGTGAAGTGTACATGTTCCTCTACATTCCCTTTTAGAAGCTTAGTAGTTTTGGCATTTGCATTTAGGTATATTGTCTACCTTAGGTTGCTTTTTGAGTCAAGTGTCAAAAAGATTGATGTTCTTTTTTTAGTACGGATAACCAGTTTATATGTGGAAAAAACTTTGAAATGGAAAGCAATTCACTATAGTAGTGTTGGTTTATTTCTGGACTCTCTATTTAGCTCATTTATTTACTTTCTATCCTTCAGCCCAAATCACATTGCTTTGATAACTGTAACTTCATAGTAAATTGTAAAGCCCAGTATGCATTCTCCAAATATAATCTTCCTTTTTCAAGATTGATCAAAGGGGCCCTGTTGACTCAATGGTGAAGTGTTAGGCTTTTGTTAACTGAAATGTTGCTGGTTCAAACACACCATCCTCTCCACAAGAGAAAGATGTGGCAGTCTGCTTCTGTAAATGTTTACAGACTCAGATACCCCAAGGGACAGTTGTATTCTTCCCTAAAGGGCTGCTATCAAGGGCAATGTGCTTTGTTTTCAAGATCAATTTAGATATTGTGATCTTTGCAGTTCTGTAGCAATTTTAGAAAACAGTGTAACAATTTTTAAAAATATCTGCTTAGGTAATGAAAGGAATGGCATCAAATCTCTAGATAAAAGAAGGAGAAATGACATCTTTAATTTACTGGATTTACAATCCATAAGCATTATATATCTTGCCAATTATTTATATCTGCTTCCTTTTTTGAATGTTTTTAGTGTAGAAAGTGTGCAGTACCAAAATACTTATTTCTAATTAACATTTTTTTGTTATTATATATGCTATTTTTGCAAAATTATATTTTCCAATTCTTGATACAAATGGAAATACTTTATTTTTTTCTTTTTCTCAGATCCACTATTTTAAAATTTTTTATTGTGATTTGGGTGCAAATTTTTAAAGCTGATTTGTTTTACTCTCAACAGTTCATGCATGTTTGGTTGCAGGGTACCAATTACAATCCCAATAGTAAATAGCTCTCCTCCCTTCTCTTCCCAGTGAGTATCCCTTTCCTGGGTCCTTCTTGTCTCTGCATTCCTGTCTACCCAGTCTTCCCTCTATGTAAATGCTGCCCTTTGATGTCTCATGGTTGGCTGCTCTTAAGGGCTGCATCTCCCTAGGGTAGGAGGGTGCATTTCCCTGGGATAGGTGTTCTGCTTGTAGGCCTTTCTACTGTTTGGCTGAGAGCTAATCCACAGAAGTGAGGCCAGTCCACACCTGAAAGATAACCCAGGGCCATAGTCAGAGGTGTTCTACCAGTCTCTCTCTGACCAGTAATTCTGGTCATTTTTGTGGTTTTAAAGTTTGGATCACATTTTCCCTCCCACTCTATGCACAATCTCTAATTTTGATCCCTTCCAAGTGCTTGGTACTGGTAGCTGGGCACCACCTAGTTCTTCTGATCTCAGGGTCGTGAAGGCTAAGGTTCTTGTGGTCCATCAGACCCTTGGATTAATTACTTACATATGACTGATTTTCTTCACTCTTTTTTGTTCCAGATGTGGAGAGACCAACAGTTGCATCTTAAATGGCCCCTCGAAATCTTTTAAGACCATGTTGCTACTCATCAAAGTAGAATGTAGAACAAGATTTTTATGTGTTGTGCCAATTTAGCTCAATGTCCCCCAAGACCATGTTCCTGAGCCCTCAGGCTCAGTGACTCACCTTTTTAAGGTGTTTGATTTTTGCTGAGAAGCTATTCCACCCTTGTCCCCTGTTAGTTCTATAATGCATATAGATATTTTTGTAGCACAGATATACATGTAAGAATATCATCAGCCAAATCTCTCAGTAGGCACTGGTGTATTCCCATTCGCTTACTCACATCTGATCTTCTCACCTGTCCATGCATCTACCTGTAGACTAGTGTTTGTTGTTACTCATAATGTAGAAATACTTAATTTTTGTGCATTACTTATGTATCCTGGAGCCCTACTAAACTCCCTTATTCATTTTAGGTATTGCTTTGTACATATTTTTGAATGTTCTGTAAATAATTATTATCATTTCAATAAAAGTCTACTTCTTTCTGTGCATTTTTTGCTTTTGCTTCATATCTTCTGACACAGTCTGGAACGTCCAGTTCAGTGCTGAGAGGAAGTGATGAGAGCAAACAATCTTGATCTGTTGCCAACCATTGTATACTTAGCCACAATTATGATATTAGCTTTAGGATTTTGAAAAATACTCTTTGTCACATTGAAGATGTTTCCTTCTATTCCTAGTTAGTTGAGAAATTTTATCATTAATGGATGATCAGTGTGGTTATATTCTTTTTTTCTGTACTTTTTGATATGATTAAATGACTTTCTTCATTGTTCTGTTAAAATATGAAATTCCATATTTTGGTTTTTGAATGTAAAGCAAATCTTTCTCTTCTGGGATAAATTGCACTTCATTGTAATATATTACTGGCATCATGATATTAATATTATTATATATTTTTGAAGGTTTTGATTTGCTAATATATTGTTGAGAAATTTTGCATCTAGGTTCATGGTGGATATGTTCTTTAATTACAGTTTCTTGTAATATCTCTAACAGTTTTTGTTATTAGCGATATTCGGGCCTCATATAAAGAGCTGAATTTTCACTCTTCCTCTGTAGTTGGAAAATATATGTGTAATATGTGTATTATTTTTATAGAAGTATTTATAGCACTCATCTACAAAGCCATCCTATCTGGTACTTTACATTTTTGTAAGACTTTTTCTCATGAATAATTCAATTTCTTTAGGCATTACTATGCTATTACGATTTTCTCAGGATTGTCTCCTCTCAGGATATGGAACTTGCATTATTTACAAAATATATCCACTTTTTTTAACTTATCCAATTGATTGGCAATTGTTCCTGAAACTCACTTAATATTCTATTTTCCTTTTAATATTTATAGAAGCCTTTGTGATATTTATTCTTGCATTCCTGATACTGATAATTTTTGTTCTGTTTTATCTTAATCACTTCTTCCAGTATTTTTTGTATTGTATTAATCTTTTCATATAACTGATATAGACGTTTTACATTTCTCTTTTTCTTTTGTATTTTTAGTTTCTTTCACTTTCTCTATGTTTATTTTTATTATAATTTGCTCTCTTCTTTTCTTTGTTAATTTTCTTTGTTCTGTGGTCTTTATTCTTTTCTCCCTTCCCATTACTTTAATCTAAATGTCTCCTTTTTTCTCATTTCTTAGGAGCTCTGGTGGTGTAATGCTTAAGGCATTTGACTGCTAATCAGAAGGCTAGCAGTTCAAACCCACCAGCCACTCCTCAGAGAGAAAGTTGGGCAATCTACTTCCGTAGTGATATTGCCTCGGAAACCCAAGGAGGGGTCACTATGAGTCTGATCTAATCTATACCATGCATTTAAATAATTCTGTTTTTAAAACACAAGTTTTAGCTGTTATTGCTAGGTGCCTTTGACTCAATTTCTACTCATAATGACCCTATGTGACAGTAGAACTACCATAGAGGGTTTTATTGACTATAAT
>NW_006921662.1:741474-757062 GCF_000298275.1 Orycteropus afer afer
TATGATTTCCATATTTTGAAACAGTTCATACTGTTTTGTTGCACAGCATGTTGTCTACCTTGGTGATGATGGTTATTGTTGAATTAGGTTAAAGTGATTTGGTGTTCTTCAAATTGATGTATGCCTTTCTTGTTTTCCTAATCTAGTTATTCCATTATTCACAGTAAAAGTATTGCTAAATGTTGTTGTTAGTTGCTGTTATGTTGGTTCCTACTCAGAGCAATCCTATTTACAGCACAAAGAAACACTGCCTGGTCTAGTGTCATTCTCACAAACAAAATATGTTTGAGCCATTGTGGTAGCCAATATTTGTTTGTATATGAGGTATTTGGAAATATCCTGGCTGCGTCAGGCACAGCTTAGCATTAAAAATGATGTGTTTACTCTCTAAAACATTAACACTTTGTAGTCTTCTTTTGTAGCATGTTTGCACAATGCAGTAAGTAATTTGATTTCTTGACTGCTGCATCCGTGGATATTCACTGTGGATCCAAGTAAAATGAAATCCTTGACAACTTCAATCTTTTCTCCATTTATCATGATATCACTTATTGGTTCAGGTGTGAAGATTGTTGTTTTCTTTATGTTGATATTTAATCCATACTGAAGACTGTAGTCTTAGATCTTCACCAGCAAGCCTTTCAAGCCCTCTTTGCTTTTGGCAAGCAAGGTATTGTCATCTGCATATCCCTGGTTGTTAATGAATCTTCCCCCAATCCTGACACTACGTTATTCTTCACATAGTCCATTTTCTCAGATTATTTGCTCAGCATAGAGATTGAATAAATATGCTGAAAAAATATAACCCTGATACACACCATTTCTGATTTCAAACCATGCAGTATCCCCTAATTACATTTGAAAGATTTCCTCTTGATCTATGTACAGGTTCCATATGAGCATAATTAGGTGTTCTGGAATTCCTTTTCTTCACAATGTTACCCATAATTTTTCATGATGCACACAATTGAATGCCTTAGCATAGTCAATAAAACATAAGTAAACATCTTTATGATATTCTTTGCTTTCAGCCAAGAACTATTCAACATCAGCAATGATATACCTCATTACACATCCTTTTCTGAATCTGCCTTGAATTTCTGACAGTTCACTGTCAATGTACTGTTGTAACAGTTACTGAATTATTTTCAGTAAAAAATTGGTTATTGAATTCTTTTCAGCAAAATTTTTCTTGTGTAGTGTATTAATGATATTGTTTTATAATTTCCACATTCTATTGGATCACCTTTCTTTGGAATGGCCACAGATACGGATCTCTTACAGAGGTTGGCCAAGTAGCTGTTTTCCAAAGTTCTTGTCATAGACAAGTGAGCACTTAAAGTGCGGTCTGCTTGTTGTCTCAGCTGGTCAGTCAATTCCTGGAGCCTGGTTTTTCTCCCATGCCTTCAGTGCAGCTTATGCTGTTTCTGTCAATATCATCCGTTCTTGATTTTTACTTCATTATTTGTACACTTTGTTAAGCTACTCTATGTTGAAGAGCAAGTTTCAGAGTATCTTTGGATATTCATTTTGGTCTTTTTTTTTTCCTGTTTTTTTTTTTTTTGCTGTTGATGTTATGATGAAGATATTTTCATAACACTGTCCTGTCCCCTGTTTGCTCCACTATATTCACAGGTATATTTGCAGCACATACATATGTAGAGATAGACTCTGTCAAACCTATATATATTCCTGACTTTTAAATGACTCTTTCCTTTCTTCATGTATGCTATCCTTGGTGTCATCCCACAACTTGTCTGGTCTTCGGTCACTGAACTGGTGTCCAGTGCTACTCTTCAAAAGGCCTCTAAATTCTGATGGGATATACTCAAGGTCATATTTTGGCTCTCATGGGCTTGTTTTAATTTTCTTTGGCTTCAACTTAAATGGGCAAGCCTCTGGCCTTTTTCTTATTGATGATATTGAGCTTCTCCATCTTCATTTTCCACAGATGTAGTTGATTTCATTCTTGTGTATTTTATCTTGTGAATTTCAAGTATATAGTCACCATTTGTGTTGTTTAAAAATGTATTGACAGTGAATAGGACATTGGGCATAGAAAATTCTATTATGCATCACTTCTGTCACAAAGACTATATTTTCCTACTACCAAAGCTGCTTCTTTGTTTCCAGCTTTCACATACCAATCACTAATAATTATCAATACATTTTGATTGCACAATTTGTCAATTTCAGAGTGTAGAAGTTTGTTAAAAAATCTTAAATGTCTTCATTTTTAGCTTCAGTGATTAGGGCATAAATTTGAATAATAGTCACATTAACTGGTCTTTCTTGTAGGTGTGTGGATATTTGTATCAATATTGTCTTATCACAGCATAGTACTTCAGAATAGATCCTGAAATAGTATTTTTGATGATGAATGTGACATCATTCCACTTTCCTAGCATAATAGACCACATGACTGTCCAATTCAAAAAGGCTAATACCAGTCCATTTCAGCTCACAGTGCCTAGGATATTGATCTTTATGCATTCCATTTCATTTTGACAACTTTTAATTTTCCTAGATTCATAATCTGTACATTCCATGTACCAATTATTAATGAAATTTTGCAGCTGTTTCTTCTCATTTTATGTGTTGCCACATCAACAAATGAAAGCTTTACTCCATCCTTGTCATTAAAGTCAACTCTACTTTGAGGAGTTGTATTTTGAGTACCTTTCTACTTGAGAGGCTCATTTTCTAGCACTATATCAGACAATGTTTCAGGGCTGTTCAAAAACATTTCAGTGGCTATTTTTCTTTTTCAAAAGTAGCCTGTGACATCTTTCTTCCTAGTTTGTCTTGGTCTGGAAGATCCACTGAAACCTGCCCCCTGTAGGGGACTGTTGGCTTTTGGAATACCAGTGGCATAGCTTTCCACTTACAGCAATACACAAGCCACCACAGTATAAAAAACTGAAACACAATGGTGACGTTAGTTACTAGGAACATGAATTTGACTACTTCTTTAATTCTGTTCATTTTTGCTTCATGTATTTTCATATTTTTAGATAGGTGCATATTTATGATCATTTTGATCTTGTAAATTAGCCATTCTATGATTATAAAATATTTCATTACAGTTTTATATACTCCTTGTCTTGAAGTATACATTTGCTGATTTTAATACAGCTAAGTTATTTTAAACAATTAACCCTTTTCATGTGATAAAGAAGCCTCAACAAATCCGAAGAATCAACGTCCTCAAACTCTTCTCCCTAAGTCCAACATAAAATAGAGAGCTAGCTACACACTTGATTCATTCACCATTTCACAATGTTGATGACATAATGTCTTAAAATACTACCATAAAATTTCAATGATGGTGTTATACATTGAATATGTTGTTGCTGTTATGTGCTGTCAAGTCGGGCCCGACTCATAGCGATCCCTCCTTGGGTTGCCGAGACAGTAGCACTAGGGAAGTAGATTGCCCAACCTTCCTTCCAAGGAGTGGCTGGTGAGTACATTGGATATAGCAAAAGCAAAAAATAATATATTTTAGTTTTTAAATATCAATCATCAAACAAGAAACAAAATAAAAGCAATAGATATTACAATAAGAAGGTAGAAAAGAATATACACCTGAAAACCTTAAAAGAAAGGGTAACTAAAGCATACATTATATAAGAAGTTAAAAAATCCATATATATGATGCATATATAAATTTTTAGTCCAGCTTTTTGGAAAATATGTTAAATAGATAAAACTCTGGCTGGATGAAAAGAAAGCATGAATTAAAGTTACATGGATTTAAAAAAAAAAAAAAACTTTATAAATACCCGACATAGAAGAAAACAAACCCATAGGAACATATTGAAAATTTATTCAAACAAATATAAAAACAGAAATGAGACAAAAATCATTTTCTCAACTATAAAATACTCATATTGACTTAGGAAGAAACAGAAAACCTGAAGTTATTAATTATCATTCCTGAAGTATATTGGGTCAACTCTTCTTGATGGATGACAAAAAGCTGAACAACTGACAGGATTCACAAGACTTCCCAGAGTGAAATTGCTTGAGTCTTTAATCAAGTAAAGCATGCAGTACAAAGGAAAAAGCAAAATTTGGGAGTTAGAGAGAAGTCCAAAATCTCTCAAATACAGACTTCCAGATTCTACTTTCAGTCAAACAGGGCACACCTCATCAGATTATAAACCCACAAGATATATCTGATGTGTCTTAGGATCAGGGGAGCTCAGACACAAGTTTATAGATGGATATTTTATACACTGTTCATCATGTGGTCAAAGTCAGGGGACGTAATCTGTTAAAATAGGTGCATATCCTCAGTCTATACATTTCTAAATAGTGTAAACAAGCTATAAATGGTACCTCCAGGTGAAATCCACTTTTTAAACAGAAGATTATAATTCACTAAAAAAGATATTTAATTCTTAGTCTTGCTCAAGACTCAGAACCAGATGAATTGATTGCTAATTAATTCTTCCTGTGGCTTATCATCTTCCCCTGGCAGAACATCTTGTAAGGGTTTTAATTCAATGTCTATATATTTGATCTTGGATATCTGTAAAAAGAAGACCCTGATAATGCCCATTGTTAAGAATGTTGAATCCAGTTAAAACATTGAGATGGCTGGAAATAATTAAAATAGGCTTTACATAAATTATATAAGATTGATCACAGGATAAAAGGAAAAAGGTAGAAGAGCAACTGTAACAATATAAACCAAAAATGATAATACTAAGGTGTTACAAAGTTACAAATTATTACATATATAAATATAGAACATAATAACTATTATATGATCATTTAAGAGACACGGGTACCGAATATGCTATGTATTAAAATCATCCTTTTTATATTTTTAATTTACCATATTTTAATCAAGAAATGTACTTATATTTTAATAGCACAAAAAAAATTTTGCCCACCTCCACCTCAAATTCCTAATTCTGAAAGCATGACAGTGACAGTGAATTATCAGGATGGAGAAAAAATATCTATTCTCTGCAAAGAAAATTACATAATTCAGGAAGCAGATGAAATCATGTGCAAAGATGGAAGATGGCAGTCAATACCACGTTGTGTCGGTTAGTAGTTCATAACATGCTTTAGAACATTCTTTCAAATGAGGTTAATTCTCTACTGTGCTTTGCATGACTGAACAATATAAAGACATTTTTTTTGTGTCTGTTACTCTTTATATAAAACAATATATTAAAATACATAGGTCCAAATTAATTTATTCTGTGATATAAATACAGATTTAGGGATATGATCTAAATACCAGATTTTTTTTTTTTTTTATTATTTTATCTCTTATGATGACCAAGACAAGAATGAAGGGGGATATTTAACAAGAGATGGTAGCATATATACTGTGATGATATATATCCTTGCAAGTTCCAGATATTTGTTCCATTTTTAAACAATATTATCTATTTTAATTACCTTTCTTTATAATTCCAAATAGTATTTGATTTATTTTTCCATTTAGACATTGTATTTGTGCTTGATATATTGATCTCTCTTCATATAGAAAAACTCCCCTGTTCTTCACCACCTCCTATTGAACATGGAACAATTAACTCATCTAGATCTTTAGAAGAAAGGAAAGAAACATCCAAACCCAGTAGCTACCCACATGGCACTAAAATAACTTATGTCTGTGAAGAGGGGTTCATGCACTCTGACGATGGTGGTATAACATGCTACATGGGAAAATGGAGTTCGCCACCTCAGTGTGAAGGTAAAGGTTTATGAACAAACCATTTTGTAAAATTTATTGAAAATAATTGGTTCTGATCAAAGTCATAAGACAACATAATTTAGATGTACATCTATAGCTGTTTATGTATCTTACCTTGAAATAATTTTTGCATAATCAAATCAATCATATTTTTGTTGATTTTGTTGGCTCATCATAGAAACACTTTAAACTCTGGCATTTAGTTTGTCTTAAAATGTGATGCATAGTGTAATTAACTTATATTTATATAAGTTACAGTGTTTGTTTTGCCAGCTGTCACTTTAATTTATTTAAGTATGTTTCATACAATGTTCCTTCTGACTTTTTAGGATCAGTCATCCTCAATATATTTCACTTTAACACTCATGACTGGCTAGAGAAGCAATGACTATATCATTCATAAATGCATTGACATTTAAGTCCTAAGTTCTTGCTTAGGTTGTGACAGACAGCAGAATGGTGACTTCGGACATTGTTTGTGTATCTTCTTTTTGGTGGGAAACTAACTCCTGTGTTTTCATTACTTTTCAAATGAAGTGACTAAATAGGAGACTAGTACATAAAATTAAATTTCAGAATAAATGAAACATGAATGCATTCTTCCATTGTTTTTTAAGGATTGCCTTGTAAGCCACCACCTTCAATTTTTCACGGTGTTGTATCTCATGAGTCAGACACCTACCAACATGGAGAAGAAGTGACATACAACTGTACTCACGGTTTTGGCATCGATGGACCTGAATCTATAAAATGTTTTGCAGGAAAATGGCCTCCCCCACCAGTGTGCAAAAGTATACATTTAAAAGTATTTTAATTAAAAATATATTTTGTTTTATTCCATAGATGATAAACATCTTTTATTCAAAGTATAAACAGTACTAACCAGCAGTAATTGTAGAATTTAACAATTTATCTCCAGAAATTCCTGGGATTCTGGATTAAGAAGAAGAAATCTTAAACCCAGTGGGCCCAATTATCTCCTTTTCAAGTCCTCTTGCATGCGTTTGTGGCATCCTCTGATCTTTATTTTCAGACTTCTCATCTCTGTATCTGAAACCTAACTGATCCCTACTCATCCATCTAATCATCCTTCATTCTGCTGTCAGTTTATCAATTATTTTCCATTAAATATATAATTTTCCAAAACATTTTAAATAATTGCATGTAACTTAGATTTTAACAGTAGCAAAAAGAGTACAATAGACACATATACAGGACATATATGACTAGAATAAATTTGAAAGAAGGAAGTATGATCCCAAGCCTTATGTCTACCCATACAACTTTAGGCTCCACCATTGCCATGCCTACCTTGTGCCTTTGATGAAAGTAGAACAGTTCAATGAGATTATCTCATGACTGTATAAAAAATTATTTTTCCACAGTGTAAGAAAAGTATTGTACAGTATTCTTCAGTTTGATAGATAGCTAATTATTATTTTAGAATATAATGATTGGATATAATATATTTCAAAGATTTACTAAACAAATGTGCATTCCTTTTCTTTCAGATACAGATTGCTTTAAATTACCCACATTTCCTAATGCTATACTCAAAAACCCGAAGAAAGAATCATATAAGTCAGGAGAACAAGTGGAGTATGAATGTGAAAAAAGTTTCCAATTAGAGGGCTCAAATATTGTAAAGTGTTTCAAGAGCAAATGGGTAGGAAGTCCAATATGCAAAGGTATTTTGATTAAATTTAAAATTTTACTTTTAACAGTATCGCAGACAATAACATATAGAATTCTTTGTCTCTAGCACCTTTAAAAGATAGGCATAGATAAGAGGTATTGGTTAAACTTACAGTCCAACAGTTCTCAAAGACTGTCCCTGAGATAACACCATCAGTGTTTACTGGGAAATTCTTAAACATACAAATTTATGGGTTCATCCCACACCTACTGGATCAGAAACTCTGGGGGAGGGACACTGAAGGTGTTTTAACAAGCCCACAGACTATTATAAGGAGCCTTGGTGAGGCAGTGGGTAAGAGCTCAGCTGCTAGGCTTATCATCAGAGGTTCAACACTCCCTAGCTGTCCAGGAGGAAGATCTGGCAGTCTGCTTCCAAAAAGGTGATATCCTTGGAAAGCCTATGGAGCAATTCTACTCTGTCCTATAGTATCACTGAGAGAGTACCTACTGCACAGTACCTGGTGTTTTTGTTTTTGATACAGAAATTTTGTGCACACTTCTGTTCGGGAACCACAGCTACAATTGCTTCACATCTACATGAAACCCTGAAAAATTGTGTGTTATTATTTAAGCATTTGCCAAATAAAATCAATACAGTTGTTTTCATGAATTATAAATTCATATTCCATTATTTTCTTGCATCTCCTTTTTTGCATACTTTCAGTTAATCATCTTCCTCTTTAATTTTGGTATTATTCAAAGTGTGCTCTTAATTCTTGATTTGTTCTTTAAGTAAGTTCATATCTATGATATTTTTCTAAGGGGCTAAAATTTTAATCAAAAACAATAAATGCAAATCAAAATCTGATGTCATATATGTCTTTTTTTCTGATTTTTATGGTTTCTAAATTCATATGGGATTTATAATATATGATAGCAATGTTACTAAATTCTAAGATAGTCCATGACAACTCTCATTTTCACTAGTTTCAAAAGGAAAGAAAACAGTGTGTCTTCTAGTGAACATAGATTAGAGATTTAAGCACATGAAAACATAATGTTGCTGTATATTTTTAAACTTGTTTTCCTCAGTCTTACATGTAAATTCTTTATATTAGCAAACTTTATCATAATAAATAGTTTACTGATGTTAGACCTGCCTTGAAATATACTTAGAATCTCATTTATTGATTTGGAACTCAAAATGAACACTTATAGGACACTTTTTATCTTTTCTTTCTATTTAGATATTTCCTGTGGGAATCCACCCATAGTGAAAAATGCTAAAATTATCTCAGAACAGATGACTAGGTATCCACATGAAGAGAGAGTACGTTATGAATGTAATGAGACTTACTACCTGTATGGAGAGTCAGAAGTTATGTGTATGAGTGGAACCTGGACAGAACCACCTCAGTGCAAAGGTAGAATATCTTTTTTCCTGAAAATTTGTGAAGAGATAATAGTGGTGATACGTTTTGATCAAAGCATATAGTAAAATAGTGCTTGTAGAATATATTATTTCAAATATAAATAAAATTATAATGTAAAAAACCTAATTCTTTTTCTACACTGAGCCAGGTAATATGGTTGATTTGAACTACAAAAGTCTTGACCCTATTAAAGAATAGTTGAACTCTTATCTTTAGCAGGAAGATCCTGAGTTATTTCCTGAAGAATAAATGTGTAAAACATACATCATGTAAGTTTGACAGTTCCAGGAGAAGTGGAATAGACAGATGGGTAGTGAATGCAGAATATGACACAAATTTGGACATCTTCAGTGGGTAGATTATAATTAAAAGTATATGTCTAACTGTATTGATTCTCTAGTGCTGCTATAATCGAAATACTACAAATGGATGCCTTTGAAAAATGGGGGTTTATTCTTTTATAGTTTAGGAAGCTAGAAGTCCAAGTTCAAAGCACCATGTCTAGGGGCTGGGTAAAGGCCACTAGACCTAGAGCTTCAGCTCTGCCTCCTGTTCCAGACCCACTAGAGCTGGAGGCTTTTTCTGACTCACACAACTACTGGCTACTGAGGCTGATGAATGCAAGACCAACAGGTGAAATAACACAGTCCCAAGATTAGCAGATAATATGACAGGCCTCTAGTTGAGTTCCAGGAATCAACAGGCAACATGGCAGGTCACTGAGATTCAGATAAATGCAGGACGCAAATGTGCCAAAACTAGAGATCTTTCTCAAAGCTTCTCCTTATGTACTGAAAGCAGACCACACTTCAAAGACAGCAACTTAGCTGATCACAGATGATTCTACTGTGGAGGTGATTACAGTCTTATCATGGGGAATATTACATCCAACTGACCAGCCACTCAAAACCATGGCCCAGCCAAGTTAACACATAACTTTAACTACCACACCAACTGAGCTTATTTAGGAAATAAGTGTTTCCAGGAACAGAAGTCTGAGAATTTAGTCATGACCATGGCAAACAGCTAGATGTTATAAGATAAGAGGGGTCGGTAATGGAGATCATTTCTTTATTTATTTTAATAACATTTGGCTGATTCCCCACCCCCACCCCCATTTTAACTGAGTGGAATACACAGGGCTACATCTGTGCAAAGAGATGATGGAGCAACTCAATATCATCAGTCAGAACAAGGTCAGGGAGTAACTGTGCAACAGACCACAATGACTATATGCAAGTTCAAGTTGAAGATTAAAATAATAATAATAATAAAATAGTCCAAGAGAGCCAAAGTATGACCTTGAGTATGTCCCATCTGAATTTAGAGACCATCTCAAAAATAAATATGATGCAATGAACACTAATGACTGAAGACCAGATAAGTTGTTAAATGATGTCAAGAACATCATACATAAAGAAAGGAAAAGATTATTTAAAAGACAGGAAAATATGAAAATGGATGTCAGAAGTGACTGTGAAACTTGCCCTTGAACATAAAGTAAGTAGAGCAAAAGGAAGAAATGATGAAGGAAAAGAGCTGAATAGAAGATTTCAAAGGGCGCAAGAGAAGACAAAGTAAAGTATTATAATGAAATGTGCAAAGACCTGGAGTTAGAAAATGAAAAGGGAAAAGCACGGGTAGCTTTTTTGTAGCTGAAAGAACTGAAGAAAAAAAATCCAGGCTTGAGTTGCGATATTGAAGGACACTATGGGCAAAGTACTGAATGACACAGTAAGAATCAAAACATTATGGAAGGAATACATAGAGTCACAGTACTAAAAAGATTTAGTTTCTTTCTTTATTTTTTTACCTTTTCAGGAGGTAGCATATGATCAAGAATTGATGATAGTGAAGGAAGCAGTCCAAGCTGAACTGAAGGAACTGGTGAAAAACAGACTCTAGGAACTGACAAATTATAAATCAAGATGTTTCAACATAAGAAACAAAGCAGGAAATTCTCTCTTGTGTAACAAGAAAATTGAAAGACGGCTACCTGGCCAATTGATTGGAAAATATCCGTATTTTTGCCGACTCCAAATAAAAGTGAACCAAAACAATTCAGAAATTATGGAACAATGCCATTAATTTCACACACAAGTAACCTTTGCTTAAAGTAATTTAAAAACGATTGCAGCAGTACTTTGAAAAGGAACTGCCAGAAATTCAAGGCAGATTCAAAAAAGGGCATGGTATGGGTGGTTTTAAATGGATATGCAATTAGTGATGTCAGATGAATCTTGCCTGAAAGAAAAGAGTACTAGAAAGATGTTTACTTGTGTTTTACTGACTATGCAAAACATTTGACTATGTGGATTATAGCAAATTACAAATAACATGGAGAACAATGGGAATTCCAGAACAGTTAATTGTGCTTATAAGGAACATGTAAGTAAAACAAAATGCTGTTCTTTGAACAGAACAAGGGGATGTTGCATGGTTTAAAATCAGGAAAGTTATGTGTCAGACTTGTATCCTTTAATTATTGTTATTATATCAGTATGCTGAGCAAATAATCTGATAGAAGGACTATATGAAGAAGAATGTGGCACAGGATTAGAGGAAAAATCATTAACAACCTGTGATATGCAGATGACAAACCTTCTTTGCTGAAAATAGAGAGTACTTGCACTACTTACCAATGAAGATTAAAGACTACCACCTTCAGTTTGGATTACACCTCCACATAAAGAAACAAAACCTCTCAAAACTGGACCAATAGGCAACATTATGACAAATGGAGAAAAGACTGAAGTTTTCAAGGATTTTATTTCATTTGGATCCACAATTAATGTCCATGAATGCAACAGTGTAGAAATCAAATGATGTATTTATTGCATTGGGCAAATATTATGCAAAAGATTTCTTTGAAGTGTTAAAAAGGAAGACATGACCTTGACATGACCAAGGTGTGCCTGACCCAAGGAATGGTATTTTTCAATCATCTCATATGCATGTGCAACCTGGTAAATGAACAAGGAAAAAAACAAAGAAGAGTTCATGCTTTGAATAATGGTTATGGTGAAGAATATTGAATATACCATGGACAGACAGAAGAATGAACTAATCTGTCTTGGAAGTACAGCCAGAATGCTCCTTAGAAGTGAAGATGGTGAGACTCAGAATCACCTACTTTGGACATGTTATTAGGATGGTCCAGTGCCTAGAAAAGGACATCATGGTTGGTAAAGTAGAGGGTTAGCTAAAAGAAGATCCTCTACACAATAGATGGACAGTGGTTGCAATAATGGGCTACAACGTTGCAATGATTTTGAGGATGGTGCAGGACTGGGTAGGGTTTCATTCTCTTTTCCATATGGTAATGACTCAGAACTGAGTTGAAGGCATAGAACAACAACAACTTTGAACCTACCTATGTTTTTAGTTTTGAAATGAGTTATTATAGACAGGATATTATTGTGTCTTGTTCTTATTCACCCAGTTTTTCTTGGTCTTTTAACTGGTGTATTTACACCAGTTACATTTAATGTAACTTTTGTTATGTGAGGGCTTCTATTGGGCTTTTTATTGTTTGTTTTGTGTGTATTTCCTGTTTCTCATTCCTGTTTCCATTTTCTTACCTTCTTTGTAGGTTTCTTGAATATTTTGAAGAATTTCATTTTGATTTATCTATACTGCCTTTTGGTATATCTTTTTGTACATTCATTTTATCTAGTGGTTGTGCTCAGCAATACAATATACATAAGTTACTTACTGTCTATTTGTATGGCTGTTGTACTATTTCAAGTAAAGTCTCTAACCTTCACTTCCGATTTACCCAGTTACTCCATTTTCCTAACCTTGCTTTAAATAGAAATGTCTTAAGTACTTCCTCTACATACACAGGTCACCATATCAGAGGACTTAATTTTGTTTCTACAGTCAAACAAATTCAACAAACTCATGAGGAGAAAGATAGTCTATTAGATTTACCCATATTATTTTCAATCTATTCCATTTTCTTTCTTCTTTCCTGAAGTCTCACTTCTCCTTCTATTATTATTTCTTTTCTATTTGAAAATATTAATTTAGTCATCCATAAGGATGGATCTGCTGGAGGCAAATTCTCTTACTTTTCCGTTGCTTGAAAGTGACTTAATTTCCCTATTATTACTAAGGATGGTATTTCTACATATAGAAATTGCAGGAGACAGCTCTTTTCTTTCAGATTTTGAAAAATGTTATCACTTCCTTCTGACCTCCATGTATTTCGAATGTGAAACCCAGTCATTTGAATCCTTGTTCCCCTGTAGGTAATACATAATTTTTAGCATCTTTTTTTCTTTTACATTACTTTTCAGACATTTGATTATGATGTGTGTACACAAATTTCTCTGGGTTTGTCTTTGGATTTGTACAGCTCTTTAAACACACAGGATTATTTTTTCTGACCACTTTGGGAAATTTTCTGCCATTATATTTTTAATTATTGTTTTTTAGCTTTACATTCTTCTATCTTTATTGAACTCCACATTTTTTTTTTTTAATTTTACCAGAGAAACCTGAAATTCTATTTGTTCTGTTTGTTTTCAGATTGGTTAATATCCATTTTTTTTATCATCAAGTTTTAGATTAATTCTTCTGTTATCTCCATTCTATAATTAAGATCATAAATGATTTTTTAAAATTTTATTTCCAGTTCCATATTCTCCATTGGGTTCTAGCCATCATTGTCAAATTATCTCAACATCCGAGTAATCTCAGTGTTGGCATCTATTGATTGTCTTTTTTTTTTTTGAGATTTTACTCATTCTTGATGATTGTCAATAATACTCTGTATATTTTGGGTATTAAGTTTTGAAACTCTGAATTTTATTTAATGTATGATATTTTAACTGACTTCCATGCCAGGTACAAACCAGGCCACAGCTTGGCCTTGCTGGTCCTGTGGAAAGAGGATAGGGGACAGGTTCTTGTTATATCACCACATGGGTGGAAGTCTAGGCCCCTCACTCAGCCCTGATGATCCCGTGGGATGAAAAAAAAAAAAAAAAAAACTCACCACCATTGTGTTGGATTGGACTCATAGTGACTGACCCCTCCTTGGGTTTCCCTGGTGGCATCTCTACTAAAGTAGATTGCCCAACCCTCCTTCTGAGGAGTGGCTGGTGGGTTAGAACCACCAGCCTTCTGGTTAGCCAGATGCCATAGGCAGTATGCCATGTGGAGGAAAAACACGTTTTTATTTCTTCTATTGTGATTTCTGGAAGCTCTGGTAGCATAGTGCCTAAGGCATTTGACTGCTAACCAGAAAGCTGGTGGTTCAAACCCACCAGCCACTCCTCAGAAGGAAGGTTGGGCAATCTACTTCCATAGTGATACTGGTGCAGCAACCCAAGGAGGGGTCGCTATGAGTCGGTCCAACTCTATAGCACATAACAACAACATCATTGTGATTTCTAGAGTTAGTTGCATATTGTTAAGATTTCTACCTTGTAAGGCTGCTGCCTTCCAGAGCCTTTGGTTAGAGAGGGTAGGCTCTTTTAAGAACTATTTTCTCTAAACTAGATATTAGTTTTGGGTTGAAGATTTCTTCAGTGCCCAGTTGAGGGTATACAGGAAGCAAAAAGACAACCAAATAACTCACCCCCACATAGTTCCTTGAGTCCCATGGTCCCAGTTCTTCCTTCACCTTTCAGACCTCTTTTCCTTTAGTTTTATATAATGCATCCAGAATTTTTAGCTACACCTAGTAGAAATACAACTAAGTTTATTCTTTGAATATTTGCAGGAAGTTGATGTTTCCTTTGTAATAAAAATTTTAAAAAGGGTAGAGATATAATAGATATTGCAATGTATTATATAACAAAAAGAAAACTTTATTTATCTTAACTATCCATTTTCCAGAATATATTCATGAATAAAATAATGTCTACAGCAACACTGGAAGGAGGATATATTTATTAGTGTTCTCAGATAGGATAAAAGGAAGAACTGGAAAGGTTGTAGTTCTCAATTTATGTGATTAGGATTCCTTCCATGAATCATTTCTTTTCTCAGAAATCACACAAGTCTTGATATTACATATTATGTTTACTTTGTATTAGACTCAACTTAATCTGTGTGTTGGTTTGACCTCTCAATCAATCAAATATTATATATATTTTTTAGATTCTGAGGGAAAATGTGAGCCCCCTCCAGCTATTGAAAATGGGGACTTGACTTCATTCCCAGCACCTGTATATGCTCAAGGAACATCAGTGGAGTACCAGTGCCAGGCCTTCTATGAACTTCAGGGTAACAGACATATAACATGTGTGAATGGAGAGTGGTCAGAACCACCAAAATGCTTAGGTAAGTAGTTCAGTCCTTTTTTGAATCCTTGAAAAAAATCAGTGTAATGAGCATTATATTTTTCTGTTTATAATATTTGTGCATTAGTTAAGAACCATTGTGTTGAATACTTGACCTCCAAACCTTAATAAAGCAAAACCTGCTGCCATTGAGTCAATTCTTACTCAATACAGCTACCTTTGTCATAGAGTAGAAGCACTCTATAGAGTTTTCCAATATCAACATGTAAGGATATATAGTTTCTGAAATTTTTATTAAAACAATAGATGTGAATGCTCCTTTAATGTAAAACTCCTGATACTATAGTTCACATTATGATCCTCCGATAACATCTAGTTATAACACATTACGGATAATATATCATTTTTGCACCATTGATCGGTTTCAAAGAACCTGAGTAGTGAAAATGGTTTATACATGTTTACTAGCCTAAAGGTTAGCATTGGAAGCCACCACACAGTGTTGTGGGAGAAAGGCCTATCTGCTTCTATAAAGATTACA
>NW_006921662.1:762755-764326 GCF_000298275.1 Orycteropus afer afer
GCCCTGGAGAGAACAATCATGGGAGAAGGAAGGGCTGCTTATGCACAGGAAGATAGCTCAGGGTACAGAAGAGTATGAAGGGATGGACACTGGGAGGAGGTAACTATGGGGAGGAAGTGGGAGGAGAGCTGCTGCATTGTAAGTTTTGATCACTGACATGAGACAAAGTATATGTGAACAGCTGTATGAAAAGTGAATTTACTCTGTAAATCTTCACCCAAATCCTAAAAAAAAAAAAAAAAGATTACAGTCAAGAAATCTTATAAACAATTTCTACTCAGTATCACATGGGGTTGAAATGGACTCAACAAGTTAGAATTGATGCAATAGCAGTGGGGTAGGTTAGTTAGGTTTACCTTTTTTAGAATATTTAAATATTCATGATGAGTTTTCACAGAGACAGTTTGAAAAGATGTAGGGAAAGAATTCCTAAACCATTATTTTGTTTCTACTTGAAAATCATTCTTTGTGCACTGATAATTTTTTATGTTTGTTTTCTCTACTTTCAGATGCATGTATAATATCTGAAGAAGAGATGGAAAAATATAAAATACAGTTAAAATGGAAATATGACAGAAAACTCTATTCTAGATCATCTGATACTGTTGAATTTAAATGTAAATGGCCATATAGGGAAATGACACCCAGACACACTTTTCGAGCAACTTGCCGTGAAGGGAAGCTGGAGTATCCCCGTTGTGGATAATGCCGTGGTTAAAATGCATTTATACAGTCAACATATATACGTTTCCTAAATTTTCTATTATTAATCCTATTTTCTTAATTTCATTTTTCCAAATGTTAAGCCATTTTTACTCACAAATTAGAATTTTCTTTAAATATTCTGTGAATGATGTAATTATAATCTGAGAGACTGATATTTGACCCTAGAAACACCTTATTAAAACATGGCAAACCACAAAGCTATATGTCTGGTTCCTAAAACATCCTCGGCTAGAAATTAGAGACACTCACTTCAGTGCCTGCTTCAATCCATCACTTTCCTAACATTCTCAAAGCTTTCAACATAATGTCTGAGGCTTTCTGAGACTCTTATTTTAGAGACAATGGAAAAGATATAGTAGTCTCCAACTTCAAAATAATATTCCATGACAAATATGAAAAAACAAACTAACTTATATTAGTAGGAAAATAAAAAAGATTGCTTATTATTCACTAAGATTACCCTACTTATCTATTATAGATGAATATGCCAAAAAGACCAAATTTGTAATCTATCAGATATCTAGCACATTTAAGCATGCAAACCAAGTATAAAGAGAAATTAAAATTGAGTTGTTTACATAACAATCATAACATTATCACAAATAGCTATAAAAATCCAATATTATATATAAACACACACAAATACATGCAAACAATACTGTAAGCTCTAAATTAATGTCTGTAAAAGATGGATAGGCAGGAAAGTTGATAAAATATTTCAATAACTCCTCAGAAGGAAGATTGAGCAATCTACTTCTGTAGTGATACTGCCTTGGAAACCCAAAGAGGTGTCACTATGAGTTGGATCCAACGCGTTGGCAGTGAGTCTTTTTTTTTTTTTTTTT
>NW_006921662.1:764636-765874 GCF_000298275.1 Orycteropus afer afer
ATTTAGAGATAATAGGAATAAGTACATTATTCCTTTATACTTCTTTTATACTATCAAGTCCCTTATACTTGCCTGTATCTTCATTGCTAAAAATTTTTATCCTATATCATATTTGAATCACAATAATACTATTTTAAAATAAAGATGGCTAAAAAGGCAATAGAAGTCAATGACTATAAAGACTTTGTAATTATCTTGGGGCCTTACAATATGTTCATGATTTTTTCTGTATAGAAGTGTTTTGGTAAATTTTCAACAATAAGATTCTGAAATACCAGTTATGTTCATACATTTCAAGTAGCATGAAATACTTAAAATCACTCTTGGCTAGAAATAATTTCTTATTTCTACAAAAACAAGAAATCTTTAAAGATCAAACTCAATCTTACTGATAGAATCTTGAGGGCCTCTGTAGGAACTACAGTCCTGAGGGAGTTGGGTGAGGACCTCCCTGTGAAGCAGCTGACCATTAACTAGGAAAAAGGCAAGTAAAGATGTCATCTCCTTCCCATTCCTCTCACACTCTGAGACTCAGAATCTCCACTAAGAAGAGTGCTTTTGTGCTAGATCACTTTTATGATGTTTGATATTTCATTTTCCATCTTACCAAAAACACACAGATGATTAATAACTGTGTACCATTCCTGAAAAGTCAGGTCACCCTTGCAGCAACATTGGCAACAAGAAAACAATATTTTTGTGTTACTTTGGTGATAAAAGAATATAAATTTCTCCATCAACCCTTTATTAATATTATATTTTAGGCTTGGCAGTTTATTCACAAAGAATGAGCTATATTAAAATGGAAAGTTGGAATAGTGGTGCAATGAATACTGGTATAGTCCAAATCTTGAGTCATCCCTGGTTAATATTTTGCCCCATGTTATTTGTAGTTTGTGGTCTCTCTATGCCTTTCTCTATTTTTTGTGTTGTAAAACATTGTAGAAATAATTGTTAAATACTATAAAATGCTCCTAAAAATTCTTCAGCTTTAATCACCAACAAAGAAATTCGGTATATAAAGTAAAATATCATGATCCAACCTATGAAAAATAACATTAATTCCCTAATATATTTTATTTGTCTTATGTTCAAAATGAGGAAGTAATCAGTATCCATGCATTGTATGGACTGGCCATCTCATTCTCTTTTTTTTTTTTTTTTCATTTTTTTTTCAGTTTTTTTTTTTTTTTATTAGGATTTGGGTGAAGATTTACAGAGTAAATTCACTTTTCATA
>NW_006921662.1:772878-780752 GCF_000298275.1 Orycteropus afer afer
ATTGGTTTCCCTTTTCTTTGTTGAAGAGGGTCTGTGCAATCCTTCTGCCTAGTCCGCCATCTTGCCCCGCCTCTCATTCTCTTTTAAGAGATTATCTCTCTTCCTTTTTATTGTTGTTTTTTCTTTCTCCTTTTTTTAATTTTTTTAAAAGATATTTACTATTTATAAGAGTATAAGACAGTGTGCTTATAGAATAACAGATATTCAGGGCAAGTGTGTGCCTCTTGGTACAGATTCCTCGTGAGTAAATGAAATGTTCTGGGATTCCCATCATTCATAATTTTATACAGAATTTGCTATGATCCGCACAGGTGAAAGCCTTTGCATAGTCAGTAAAACACAGATAAATATCTTTCTGTTTTTCTCTGCTTTAGCCAAGACCCATCTGACATTAGCAATGAAATCCTTTCCATGTCCTCTTCTAAATCTGGCTTAAGTTCCTTGCAGTTCCTTTTTAATATATTGCTGTGACCATTTTTGTTTTATCTTCAATTAAATTTTACTTGCATGTAATATTAGTGATATGGTTTGATAACTTGAACATTTTGTTTATCACCTTTTTTTTGGAATGAGCAAAAATGTGGACCTCTTCCAGTTGGTTGGCCAGGTAACTGTCTTTCAAATTTCTTGCCAGAGATGAGTAAGTGCCTTCAGTATAGCATTCATTTATTGAAACATCTCAATGGGTATTTCATCAATTCTTGGAGCCTTGTTTTTTTCCAATTCCTTCAGTGCATCTTGGAGCTCTTCCTTCAATACCATTTATTGTTGATCATATGCTACCTCTTGAAATGGTTGAACATTGACCAATTCTTTTTGATACAGTGACTTTGTGTATTCCTTTCACTTTCTTTTCATGCTTCCTCCATCACTCAGTATTTTGCCCATTCAGTCCTTCAATATTGTGACTCAAGGCTTGAGTTATTTCTCCAGGTTTTCAAATTAAGAAATGTTGAGCATGTTCTTACCTTTCGATTTTTCGACTCTAGCTCTTTGCACATTTAATTATAATACTTTAGTCTGTCCTCTCTAGCTGCCCTTTGAAATCTTCTGTTCAGCTGTTTTATTTGATCATTTCTTCCATTTGCTTTAGTTATCCTCTTTTTCAGAGCAACTTTCAGAATTTCTTCTGACATCCATTTTGGTCTTCTCTACCTTTCCTGTCTTTTTAAAGACGTTTTACTTACTTCATATGTGATGTCCTTGATGTCATCTCACAAGTCCTCTGCTCTTTGGTCACTGATGTTCAATATGTCAAATCTAATCTTCAGATGGTTTCTAATTTCAGGTGGGATATACTCAAGATCATGTTTTGGTTCTCATAAACTTGTCGTAAATTTCTTCACATTCTTTTAACCTTGCATATTTGCTATTGACGGTTCGTTCCACAGTTGACCCCGGCCTTGCCATGAAGAATATTGAGATTCTCCATTGTCTCTATCCACAGATGTAGTCAATTTGATTCCTTTGTACTCCAGCTGGTGAGGTTCATGAGTATAGTCATTGTTTATGGTTTATTTATTTATTTTTCTTTCAGTAATATCATGGAAGTTATGCACTCATTAGAAGAATCAGGTATATGAGTTCAAGGGGACAACATTTGCATAGGGATAGAGCTAGGACTGTAGGAGTGTATGGGAAGGAAGAATAAAGGGAAAGGATGGGTGCAGAGAGGAAGTGGAGAAAATGCTGTTACAGTGTGGGGATTACAGTAAATATCATAAAAGAGAATGTATATGGATTGTTGAATGGAAATCCAATTTGCCCTGTAAACTTTCACTCCAATCACAGTAATAATAAGAAGACGAAGAAGAAGAAGATATTTGCAATGAATAAATTTGGTGTACAAAAGTCTGTCATGATATCTCTGCCCTTATTTCTATAATGAAGGCCATATTTTGCAACTATTGATACTTATTAGTTTCCAACTTTTGCATTCCAATCACCAGTAAGTATCAATGCATCTTGATTGCATGTTTGATGAATTTCAGACTGCAGAATTTGGTGAAAATCTTCAGTTTTTCATATTTGGCTTTAATGATTTGTGCATAAATATGAATGCTAATAGTATTGACAGGTCTTTTCCTTGTAGGCATGTGGATATTATCTTATCACTGACAGCTTTGTTCTTCAGAATAGATCTTGAAATGTTCTTCTTTGATGATGAATATGACACTATTCCTTTTTTATTCTTCATTCCCATCGTAATAGACCATATGACTGTCCAATTCAAAATGGGCAATATCTGTCCATTGTAGCTCACTAGTGCCTCATATAAATCATGTCTTCCATATCAGTTTTCATGAGTTTCAATTTTCCTAAGGTTGATAATTCTTGTATTCCTCATTCCAATTATTAATGGATGATGATAGCTATTTCTTCTCATTTACAGTCATATCAACTCAGCAAATTAAGGTCCAAAACAAACATACAAACTCACTGCTGTCAAGTTGGATCTGACTCATAGCAACTCCTCCTTGGGTTTCTGAGTCAGTATCACTATGGAAGTAGATTGCCCAACTTTTCTTCTGAGGAGTGGCTGGTAGATTTTAATTGCCAGCCTTCTGGTTAACAGTCAAATGCCTTAGGCACTATGCTACCAGAGCTCCCAAATTAAGGTCCAGAAAGCTGTATGCCATTAAGCTTGATTCTACTTTGAAAGGCAGTTTGCCTCAGTCGTCTTTTGAGTGACTTCCAACCTGAGG
This sequence comes from Orycteropus afer afer, assembly GCF_000298275.1. Taxonomy (NCBI): domain Eukaryota; kingdom Metazoa; phylum Chordata; class Mammalia; order Tubulidentata; family Orycteropodidae; genus Orycteropus; species Orycteropus afer. Next base: position 775,584 of record NW_006921662.1, read on the forward strand.
GATTCATCTTCTGGAAATAAAGTTTCCCTCCTATTCATATGGTTTTCAGCAGCCAATTTGTTTTCAAAAGTAGACTGGTCACATTCTTCTTCCTAGTCTATCTTAGTCTGGAAACACTGCTGAAACCTGTCCACCATGGGTGACCTTGCCAGTGTTTGAAATACTGGTGGCATAGCTTCCAGCATCACAGCAACATGCTGGCCACCACAATTTTTATTAGATTTTGCAATTAAAGTTTAATTACACCTGTTCTAAATAACTTTTAAATATATTTTCTTTTTGTTTTACCAATTTTGTTCCATTTTACGTTTATGAAAATAACATCCATAGAGCAATGCAAACATTACTATTAAAAATTTGTCTAGTGAATGAAGGTTAAACCTTCTTTGCATTTATTTGTTCTCAGGATATTTTCCTCTAAGTTTTGTCTGAGTATATCTTCCAATAAAACTTGTTATCACTACATGGCTCTGTTATCATATTGATAAAGTTTTGCATTTATTTGCTTTGCTTTAAGTTTTACTTCTTTTTTTCTTTTTTATCTAACCTCATTTTTACCTATGAAAAACATCTTCAAGTTTCAAAAATAATTGCATTAAAGGGTCTGTGACGAGTAGTCTCATTTCTATCACATGTTCTTCTACCGATTTCTTTACTTAATAAAGTAATAATTTCATTTGTTCCTGGTCAGTCTCTTCAGTCATTACTCTCCCTCTCTCTCTTTTTTTTTTTTTTAATAGAGAAGGAAGCTTATATTACGTACTGATATTTTAAAATATCTAAACTGCTCCAATATTTTATTATAACAGATAAGGAACTATGTGTGTACTGTGTATTTATTTCTTCTATGTGTAGTTAGGTGCAGTTGAGTTAGCTCCGACTCATAGTGACCCTGTGTTCAACAGAACAAAACACTGCCTGGTCCTGCACCATGCTCTACTGTTGGTTCTGCTGGCAGTTCATGGTACTTTTAGTATTCTTCACCGGCACCACAACTGAAAAGCACCAACTCTTCTTCAGTCTTCCTTACTCATTCCCCAGATTTCACATGCATATGTGAAAGATTATTGAAAACACCATGGCTTGGGTTACGCATACCTTAGTCTCTGAAGAGACATCTTTGCCCTTTTGCACTTTAAAGAAGTCTTCTGCAGCAGATTTTCCCAATGCAATATGTTGTCTGATTTCTTGACTGCTTTAGTTGGTGTTGATTCTGGAAACAAGCAGTATGAAATCTTTGATAACTTCAATCTTCTCTCCATTTAGTGTGATGCTGTTTATTGGTCCAGTTGTGAGGATCTTCATTTTCTTTATGTTGGGAAGTAATCCATACTGCAGACTGTAGTTTTTAATATTCATCAGTAAGTGCTTAAAGTCATCTTCACTTTCAGCAAGCAAGGTTGTGTCATCTGCATAATGCATGCTGTTAATGAGTCTTGATCCCACCCTGATGCCCCATTCTTCTTCGTATAGTCCAGCTTCTCAGGTTATTTGTTCAGCATACAGATTGAGTAAGTATGGTGAAAGGCTACAGCCCTGACACACTCGACCTGATTTTATGCCACGCAGTATCCCCTTGTTCTGTTGTAATGACAGCTTCCTGGTCTATGTACAGGTTCCTCATGAGTACAATTGAGTATTCTGGAATTCCCATTCTTCTCAATGTTATTAATAATTTGTTAAGATCTACACAATTGAATCCTTTTGTGCAGTCAATGAAACACAAGTAAACATCTTGCTGGTAATCTTTCTTTCAGCCAAGACCCATTTGACATCAGCAATGGCATCCTTCATTCCACATCCTCTTCTGAATCCAGCTTGCATTTCTGGAAGTTCCTTGTCAATATCCTGCTTCAACCATTTTTGAATGATAATCAGCAAGATTTTACTTGCATGTGATATTAATGATAGTGTTCAATAATTCCATATTTTTTGGGATAATTTTTTTTTGAGTAGGTACAAATATGGATCTCTTCCAGTCAGTTGGCCAGGGGTAGCTGTTTTCCAAATTTCTTGGCATAGACTAGTAAGTGCCTCTAGCATGGCATCTGATTGTTGAAATATTTCAGTGGGTGTTCCATAATTGCTGGAGCCTTGTTTTTTGCTAATTCTTTCAGTGCAGTTTTGACCTCTTCCTTCAATACCAATAGTTCTTGATCATATGGCACCTCCTGAAATTGATGAATATCAACCAATTCTTTTTGGTACAGCGATTCTGTGTATGGCTTCCATCTTCTTTTGATGTGTCTTGTCTCATTCAATATTTTGCCCAAGAATCTTTCAATATTGCAAGTAGAGGCTTGAATTTTTTTCTTCTTTCAGCTTGAGAAATGCCAACCAGGTGTGTTCTTCCCTTTTGGTTTTCTAACTCCAGATCTTTGCACATTTCATTATAATAATTTACTCTGTTTTCTCAAGCTACTCTTTGAAATCTTCTGTTCAGCTCTTTTATCTTGTCATTTCTTCCATTTGCTTTAGCTACTCTCCATTCAAGAGCAAGTTTCAGATTCTCTTCTGACATCCATGTTGGTCTTTTCTTATAATCATTGTGTGCATATTATCAGAAAATACTGATAGAAGTGTGATTAATGGATCAAGAGGTTAATGTTTTGTTAAATTTATTAGATATTTCAAATTATTCTCTAAAAGGTTGTGACATTTAGGCTTCTCATGTACTAGGAGCCTTCTTTACCTAGACCTTGCCAACTGAGGATCCTGTCAAACTACTGTATTGTTTCCCATGTGCTAGATATCTGTTATACCTGTCTGTTTTGATTTGCATTTGCTTATTATGAATAAGGTTGAAAAACATCACTTACATTTGTTTTTCTGTCTCAATTTCTGATTAAGGTCTCCATAAAGGTCAATATCTCTTTAAAGAGAACTTTGGCAGAATGTTCAGGATCTGCCAAGGGGAGCACTGAGATAAAAATTACAACACATTCAAGCAGGAAGCTTAAAGCTGTCCCTTGCCTAAATTCTTATCAATCTCAACCCATGTTTCCAACAATGCAGATGATGTTTCCTATTCACCAGTGGGTGGCCCTCAAAAATAGAAATGTATTGTCTCACAGTTCTGGAGACTAGAAGTCCAAATTCAAGTGATTGGCAGTATTATGCTCGCTCTATGGAGCTCTGGTGGGGTAGTGGTTAGAACATTTGGCTGCTAACCAGGAGGTAAGTGGTTGAAATCCACCAGCCTCTCTGTGGAAGAAAGATGAGGCAATCTACTTCAGTAAACATGTATAGCCTTGGAAACCCCAACAGGGATTGCTATGAGTCGAAATTGACTTTATGAGAGTGAGTGTTTTTTTTTTTTTTTTTTTTTTGCTTATGTTACTGGAGGATCTGTCTTTGGCTTTTGCAGTTCCTGGTAGCCCTAATCATGTCTTGCTGTTCCTTGTCTTTTAGATTCATCTTCATTGAGTGTCTGTTTTTTTTCCACATGTAACTGTCTCTGTATCTTTTTGTTTTCCCTCTGATAAGAGAACACTCAAAAGGGATTAGTTTCCAGCCTACTCCAGTATGATCCATACTTAACATATAACATCTTCAAAGCAAAATCCTATTTAAAACAAGGTCACATTCACAGATAAAGTCAAAATCAAAGCCCATTGCAGTCCAGTCAATTCTAACTCATAGTGAACTCTTATAGAACAGTGTTTAACTGCATTATAGACTCTCCAAGGCAGTAAATTTTTAAAGCAGATTACCACAGCTTTCTCCTGCAGAGTGGCTGGTGGATTTGAACTTCTGACTTTGGATCAGCAGCCAAACACTTAGCCAACATGACCACAATGTTCTTTCTTCCACAGGTACAGGGATTAGGAATTTAAAAAATCTTTTTGGCAGATGCAATTCATTCCATTACAGTTCTTCTTCTGCTGTTCCCAAATAGATGTTCTGCCCGTGAATGCAAAATGCATTCACCCCAACATAGTAAAACAAAAAACACCAAAATCACTGTCATTGATTTGATTCTGATACAAAATGAGCCCCACTGGGTTACCAAGATTGTAAATCTTTGTGGAAGCAGACAGCTTTATCTTTCTTCCATGATGATTTTAATGTTTTGAAAGTTACGGAGAATATCTTTAGTTCCAGAAGATAGTCTATGTTAGTGAATGTTTCTTGTGCAACTTACAAGAATGTGTATTTGACAGTTTGTTAGGATGGTATTCTATGAATAACCATTTGTGTGTGGCAGGTTGATAGTGCCATTAATCCTTACTGATTTTTTTTTTTTTTTTGTCTAATTATTCTCTTAATGACTAAGTTATATATATTAAAAACTCAACCATTTAGGTCTGTTAGTTTTTCCTTTACATTTTGACACAATATTATTAAGTCCATGTACATTATTACATCATCTGAAATGTTGACCTTTAAATTATTGTGAAGTATAATTATTTTTTGCCTTTAGTTATACAACTTGTCTAAAATCCTATGATTTCTTATTTTATTATGGCTACTTCAAGTGTTTTCTGCTTAGTATCTTCCTACTTACCTTTTTCTATGAATTTCAGAATATTCATATTTTGAAATTTAAATCACATCTAAGATCTAAAACCAAAACCCACTGATATTGAGTCACTTCCAACTCATAATGATCACCATTGTGTTTCCAAGTCTGTAAATCTTTATAGAAGTAGATTTCCTCATCTTCCTCTGCCTAGCAGCCGCTCTTGGGTTTGAAACTGACCTTCTGGATAGTAGCCATATATTTTATCCACTATGCCACCAGAGCTCCTTAAAACTACTACAGATAGCATAAAATTGGTTGAAATTTTATCCATTCAGAGAGACACTTTGATTGTAGTGTTTTATCCACTTACATAATATGTGCATATTGATAGGATAAGTTTAGGTTATATGATTAATTATTTTTTATATTAATTGCTTTTAACTATCTCATCTCTTTGTGTACCTGTGTTCTTCATTTCTACCTTTTGTGATAATCAAATACTTTCATATACCATTTTTGTTCTTCGATTGACTTTCTACCTATGTGTCTTTCTTTTTCATTTTATTACATGCAAATGGTATTAAAATGGGAACATACAACAGTATATTTTCCATTTGCAATAGTTTTGTTTCTATGCTTAACATCTAAATCACAGTTATATTGTATATAAACCCAGAAGTACAATTTTTTTTTTTTTTTTTTTT
>NW_006921662.1:781362-802031 GCF_000298275.1 Orycteropus afer afer
AGGAGTGGCTGGTGGGTTTGAACCACCAGCCTTCTGGTTAGCAGTCAAGTGCTTTAGCCACTATGCTACCAGAGCTCACAAATCTACCATTAGTGTTATTTATATTTCCACTTATGTAGTGTGTCGATTTTCTTCAATTGTGTGCCAAATCTGACATCTTTGGCTTTTAGCAATTTGCTTATGATGTATCTATAAGTGGTATTTGTTGTTGTTGTTGTTTATTCTCTTTGTAGTACATTGAGCTTCTCAGATCTGTAAATTAAAGTTTTCCAACAAAGTTTTTTATTTTATGTTCACTAATTCTATTAATAGGAGTTGTTTCTCTATATTTTTCAGATACCTTATTACATATATGCTTCTGCTTGAAATTGTCTCACAGCTCTCTGGTCTCTGGTGTGGTTTATATTTATATATTGGCTCCTTGCTTATTTATTGCTTCATGGAAAGCTAGGACTATTAGACCAAATCTTGCCAGTGTACCTTAAATTTGTGCACATTCAATTGCTTTAAAAGTAGCCCAATTATTTGTATCTTTACTTACTTACTGCCTGCTTACTTTTCATGCTCTGTGACAGAGACCCCAGGAATGTCTAGCCATATATAAGATAAACCCAATAGCTATAAAAGACTGAAACTGCTACTCTCTGTCTTAGCTCTCTAACCCTGATGCCCACCACCTTTCTGGTTACTACCATTACCCAGACACATGAGCCTCCTATTTGATTTTTCTCTCTAAGGAGTCTCCGCTTGTCCTCTTTTCTGTCTGGATCACCCTGCTATCTCTTGATGATCTCATGCTGGGAGAAACTTCCCCTCTACTGCAACCCTGTTCAAATACTGCCCAATAAATAGCTTATTTTGCAACATTGCCATTTCATGGAGTGGTTCTACTCTGTAGATGTAGCTGTCACTATGAATTGGAATCATTTTGACAGAATCTAACAGCAACTTTATAGCATATTGGAACTATCAGAAAGAAACAGCCAATGAACTTTTAAAATCGATTAAAAAAATAGCCAATCTTAAGAATAGAAAAACATTAAAAATATGTTTAAAATGTTAACACTTTCTTAAAGATCTATGGAACATTTCCAGAAGGAGAGATTGAGATTGGATCCCAAGAAATATTTGAAGAAATATTACCTATGGACTCCCAATTTTGATGAAATGCATAGTTTTACAGATTTCAGGAAACACAATGAACTTAGACATAAAGTAAATCTAACTTACCCAAATGCTGGGAAATTAAAGCCAAAGAGGAAATTTAGAAAGCATAAATAATATTTTTATTTTAAAAAACCAGAGAAATAAGGATAATATCGACCCCTACTTCTGTTTGGGGGAGAAGAAATGGTCAAGGAAGAATGTCATAGGCAATTAAATAACATCATCAAAGTTAGAAAAAATGCATCAGGCCTGATTTTCATAATCAGAGTTAAATAGTGGCATTATCAGATAAATGACAGCTTAGATAACTCCTTCTGCAACAGAACTGCACTAAAACAAATAATAAATAGTATACATTTTCACAAAATTTACTTAAATGTCAGTGGACTGATCGAAGAAGATATTAACTCAGGCTTATACTATGTGTAATAAAATAGATGTAAAAATAATAGAACAAAGGATGTTTTAGCACAGATTGTCATACTGTGGTGGCCTGTGTGTTGCTGTGAGGTTGGAGGCTACACTGTGGGTATTTGAAGTACCAGCAGGGTCACCAAAATGGGCAGGTTGCAGTGGAACCTACAGATGAAGACCGAGTGGGAAGGACAGAGCCACTCACTTTTGAAAAAACTGGCCACTGAAAACTTCTAAATAGCAGCAGTGAAACAATGTCTAATATATTACTAGAAAATTTTATGAATAGTCTGGAAACATTGTCTGATATAGTGCCTGAAGATAAGCCCCTCAGGTTGGAAGCCATTCAAAATATGACTGTCTTCTCAAAAAGAGTCAGCCTTAATGACTTGGATGGAGCAAAGCTTTCATTTGATGATGGGCCATGACTCAAAATGGGGGGAAAAAAACAGTTGCAAACATCCATTAATAATTAATAATAAGAACATGGAATATATGAAGTATCAATCTAGGAAAATTGAAAGTTTTCAAAAATGAAACAGAATCCATAAAGATCAATATCTTACGCATTAATGAGCTGAAATGGACTGGTTTTGGCTGTTTTGAATCAGACAACAGTATGATATACTATGCCGGGGATGACAAATTGAATATGAATAGCATTGCATTCATTGTCAAAAAGACCATCTCAAGATCTGTCCTGAAGTACAACGCTGTCAGTGATAGGATAATATCCATACAGCATCAAGGAAGAACAGTTAATAACACTATTATTCAAATTTATGCACCAACTACTAAAACCAAAGATGAAGAAGTTGAAAATATTTACCAATTTCTTTAGCCTGAAATTGATCAAACATGAAATCAAGATGTATTGATAATTAATGGTGTTTGGAATGCTAGAGTTGGAAAGAAAGAAGAATCACGAGTAGTTGGAAAATACAGCCTTGGTGATAGAAATGATGTCAGAGATCACATGATAGAATTTCACAAGACTGATGACTTAGTCATTTTAAATACTATTTGTTCAACAACAAAATGATGGCTATACACATGGACCTTTCCAGATGGAATACACAGAAATCATATTGATTACCTCTGTGCAAAAAGGTGACAAAGAAGCTTAATGTCATCAGTCAAAGCAAGGTTCAAGTTAAAGCTAAAGAAAACTTTAAATTTTGTTGAACTCTTCAAGTTCAACTTGAACTCTTCAAGTTCAACTTGAACTCTTCAAGTTCAACAAAACTCTTCAAGTTCAACTTGAACTTACAAGTTCAAGTTGAAGCTAAAGAAAATTAAAATGAATCCACGACAGTCAAAACACAAGCTTGAGTATATCTCACCTGAATTTAGAGACCATCTGAAGAAGAGATTTGACACATTGAATACCAATGACTGAAGACCAGAGAAGTTGTAGGATGACATCAAGAACATCATAAATGAAGAAAACAAAAGATCGTTAAAAAGACAGGCAAGGAGGAAAAGACCAAAATGGATGTCAGAAGAGACTCTGAAACTTGATATTGAAAGTAGAGTAGCTGAAGAGAATGGAAGCAATGTTGAGATAAAAGACCTGAACAGAAGATTTCAAAGGACTGCTTGAGAAGACAAATTGTTTTAATGACATGCGCAAAGACCTAGAATTAGAAAACCAAAAGGGAAGGACACACTCAACATTTCTTAAGTTGAAAGAACTGAAAAAATAGTCCAAGCCTCAAGTTGTAATATTGAAGGATTCTGTGGGCAAAATAATGAACAATGCAGGAACCATCAAATGAAGATGGAAGGAATACACAGTCATTGTACCAAAAAAGATTTGTCAATGTCCAACTATTTCAGGAGGTAGCATATAATCAACAGAAGTATAGATGGATGAAGTCCAAGGCTCCGTGTATTGATGGAATACACATTGAGATGTTTCAACAAATGGATACAGTGTTAGGGGCTCTTACATGTTTATGCCAAGGAATTTGGAAGATAGCTATCTGGCCAACTGACTGGGAGAGATCAATATTTGTACCCATTCCAAAGATAGGTGATCAACAGAATGTGAAAATTATTGAACCATATCATTAATATCACATGCAAGTAAAATCTTGCTGAAGATAATTAAAAAATGGTTGCAGTAGTATATTGACAAAGAACTTCCAGAAATGCAAGCTGGATTCAGAAGAGGACTTGGAATGAGGGATAGAATCACCAATGTCATATGGATCTTAGCTGAAAGCAAAGAATACCAGAAAGATGCCTACCTGTGTTTTATTGACTCTGTAGAGGCATTTGACTGTGTGGATCATAACAAATCATGGATAACATTGAGAAAATGGGAATTCCAGAACTCTTAATTGTGCTCATGACAAATCTATACACAGACCAAGAGGCTGGTTTAAAATCAGGAAAGATGTATGTCAAGGTTGTATCCTTTTCCCATTTGTATTCAATCTGTATACTGAGTAAATACCAGAAGATGGACTATATGAAGAAGAGTGCGTCATCAAGACTGGCAAACCAAACTCACTGACATTGAGTTGATTCGACTCATAGCGACCCCTCCTTTGGTTTTGAGGCAGTATCTCTATTGAAGTAGATTGCCCAATCTTCCTTCTGAGGAGTGAATGGAGAAAGAACAATTAATAACTTGAGATATGCAGATGACACAAACTTGTAGCTGAAAGTGAAGATGACTTGAAGCACTTACTGATGAAGATCTAAGACTACAGTTTTCAATATGGATTACATCTCAAAATAAAGAAAACAAAAATCTTCACAACCAAAAAGCAACATCACAATAAATGGAGAAACAATTGAAGTTGTTAGGGATTTCATTTTCCTTGGATCCACAATCAACACCCATGGAAGCAGCAGTCAAGAAATCAGACGTGGTACTGCACCAGGAAAATTTCCTGCAAAAGATCTCTTTAAAGTGTTAAAAAGCAAAGATATCACTTTGAAGACTAAGGTGCACCTGACCCAAGTATTTTCACTTGCCTCATATGCATGTGAAAGCTGGACAATGAATAAGGAAGACTGAAGGTGAGTTGATGGTTTTGAGTTCTGGTGTTGCCAAAGAGTATTGAAAGCACCATTGTCTGCCAGAAGAACAAAGAAATATGTCCTGGAAGAAGTGCGTCCAGAATGCTCCTTGGCAGCAAGAATGGCCAGACTTCATCTCTCCTAATTTGGTCATGTTCTCAGAAAAGACTATTCCCTGGGGAAGGATATACTTGGTAAAGTAGAGATTCAATGAGGAATGAGAAGACCCTCAATGAGATGGATTGATGGTGGCTGCAATGATGGACTGAAGCATAGCAAGATTGTAAACCTGGAGCGGGAAAGGCAGTGTTTCATTCTGTACATAGAGTTGGTATGAGTTGGAGCCAATTCGACAGCACTACTAACATAGCAACAACAAAGAAATTACATTTTTGATGTATAAAATGGGAAGTGTATAGTACAAATCATGAAGTGTTTATGTAAAACAAATACTGGGAAATGAGAATTCTGATATTACAGAGTTTAACTAAATTTGCTGAATTAAGAATGCATAATGTCTACATAAAATTTAGGTGATGTTCTGCATCAATACTCAGTTGTTTAGGACCAGGTATGAAGATTTGAGTCACCTTGCCCAGGGATTGATTTTGCTATATCAGGATAACCGAGGGAGAGAGAGAGAGAAAAAAAAAAAAAAAGAAATGAAGGTATTTTTATTTGTCTTCCTTTCATTAAAGATGTTCTTATTGTTAGCTGATTTTAGTTGACCCTCAACTCATCACCATATACTCCTTGTACAACCAAAGAAACACTGCCTGGTTCTGAGTCATCCTAATAGAAATAATTGTGTTTATTATTTACCAAATAAGAATATATGTAAATAAATAAAGAGAAGTGTAAAAAAACAAAAACGCATAATGTTCACAAGATTTTAAGACCCCAGTTAGTATTGACCAAAGTAGGATGTAAAACTTTGTCTTTGCAGACTATGTTATGCCAATTGACCTTAGTGTTCCCCAAGACTAAGGTCCTGAGCCCGCATGCCCAGTGTCTCATTCCATTGGTATATTCATTATGACTTGGAAATTTTCATAAATGAAATTTATGCTCCACTATATGCTCTGCTACATTCTAGTATGCTCTACTGTATTCATGAATGTACTTAAAGGACATATAAATGCATAGGAAGAGATACCCTCTGTCAAACTTACTTACTCCTGTTTAGCTAAAGTGCCTATCTATGTATCCTCTTATAGATTATCGCTATTATTGTTATTTAGGATTGTGTATGTAATAGTATTTGCCTTTGTTGCCCTTAACTCTTGTGAGCCTCCTTGTGTGTTCCACTGCCTCGATTGCTTAGTGCTGACCTCATCCTTAATGTGACTAGCCATCTAACATGCAATTATTGGTCTTTTCCTGTCTGGAGCAATGAAGAGTGGAAAAAATCAGAGACACAAGGAAATAATTAAGCCAAAGGACTGATGGACAACGTGAACCCCAAGCTCTTTGACCCTGAGACAGGAAGAACTAAATAGTGCCTGGTTACCACTCTGATAACTTTGAAAGGGATCACAATAGGAAGCCAAGGATAGAGTGAGCTCTGGTTGCATAGTGCCTAAAGCATTTGACTGCTAACAAGAGGCTGGTGGCTCAAACCCATCAGCCACTCTTTGGAAGGAAGATTGTGTGATCTATTTCCATAGTGATACCACCTCAGAAACCCAAGGAAGGGGGGCTATGAGTCGGACCAACTCAAAGGCAGTGAGTTAGGAATATATCCTAAAGAGGTGCGATCTGGACATTAATAAATATATGTACTCCCATGCTAATTGCAGCACTGTTTACAATAGCAAAGAGATGGAAACAACCAAAGTCCCTATAAACAGATGAATAGATGATAACCAAACTATTGTACATGCACACATTGGAATATTTCACAACATTTAAGAATAATGAAGAATCAGTGAATCACCTCATAATGTGGGTCAACTTGGAAAACATTATCCTGAGTGAAACAAGTCAATCGCAGAAGGGTAAATATTGTAAGAGGTCATTATTGTAAAGAAAAGTTTACGCAGGGAAGGATATATATATATATATATTTTATTGTTGGTTACCAGGGAGAGGGGAGGGAAGGGGAGGGAAATGAGACAGATAATTAAGAGACAGGTTTGATACAAGTCGAGGGAAAAAAAAATATCACAAAAACTTGACAACATCACTAAAGAAAAGGAAGGCACAGAGAGTATACAAGAGGTACAGACAATAAAGCAGAAAAAAAAAAGAGAGAATGTGTAATGTTAACATTATTGCAGTCACTTAAAATTTTTATGAAAAAGAGCTATTGCTAGGAAACCAACGGGACAAATGAAATAGGAAAATATTTTATTAACCCAAAGTGGGCAGGAAAAGAATGCCATGGAAAAAAAAAAAACAGCCTCCAGCTCCTGAGGGGGGGAAAATGAAAAATAACACTCTAGTAGAATTTAAAACTAAACGTATAAACAATGACATTATAATCCACTGCATTCTGGCTCAGAATGTAGGTGTTGATATTTCTAGTTTGAAATCCTACTGGTTTGTTATTAGAATGAACATTCCAATACAGATGAAAAACTTGAATAAAAAAAGCAATATATGGCATATTCAAAAGATACACATATTTATAAAGGCAAACAGTTTGAAAGTAAAAGGGTAGAAAAAATATGTCCTGCAAGCAGTAAGTATAAGAAAGCGTGTACAGCTGTATTAAGATCAGCTAGAGTAGATCTTGGGCACTCTGGTGGTGTAGTGCCTAAGGCATTTGACTGCTAACCAGAGGCTGGTGGTTCAAACCTACCAGCCACTCCTCGGAAGGAAGAACACAGGAAGAAGAGGAAAATGTAAAAAGCCTACTTTAAACAAACACACAAAATCCCTAGAGGGTTTCACTGATTAAAGGCAGCTAAGGAAGAAATCATGCCATTCTCACCTAAACTCTTTCTGGAAAAGCATGTATCAGAATCATTTCCAATATAGTTTTATGAAGCCAACATGTTTCTGATACCTAATTGTTCAAAAGAGAGAATATCGGTCTTAATGGAATTATACAATTTTTGTACATATATGGATTAAAATTATTTTAAATTCTTACCTCAATTTTTTCAACCTGCATGAAATGTACTAATATGATATACTTTTATTTCAAATGTATAAAACATTCCATTTAAGATATAAGTTTAAATGTAATTATCAACTATTTAAAAAATCTATGTATATTAAAAATGTCTGTTTTCTGCTAAGTCTAGTATTATCTGGCTGTTACAAGGAGAAACTAACAATTTGTGGTGAACATGGTTAATTAACCAAACATAGAAGTTTATTTGATATTTATGCCATAAATGTACTCATAATTCTTTCATTTGAATGTGGTCACTCTCATTTTCTTTCAGATAGCAAAGACTATATTTAAATGATTTTTGCAAATCATCTCTATTAATCTAAAATTGTAAAAGAAACACTTTATTAAAAAATAAAGCAAAAATATGATTTTTCTCATTTTTATATTAACTTTATAGTATCTAAATAAACTACAATGATCTTAAATGATATTTACAGTTCCTTAAAGTATTTCCTTTGAAAAGCCACCTTTCTTTCATGAGTAGGATTAGACATTCAAGAGCTTTTTCTCTGTTCTTACATACTTAATGAAACAGTCAATTAATCCAAGATTTACCCTTAATTTTTATTACTATCTTATTTATTTATTTATTTATTTGTGCTTTAGGTGCAGATTTACAGAGCAGAATTTGTTTCACATTCAACATTTCATGTACATTTGGTTTCACCCCCCAATTATCATCCCCAACCCTATCCAATCTCCTCCTCTCCCTTCCTAGTAAATCCCCCCCCCGGGTGCCCTTCTTGGTTTGCACTCCTGTGTGTCCTGCTTTTCCTCCATGTGAATGTTGCCCCTCTGGTAGCCCAAGACTGATTGCTCCAAGGGATGCATCTCCATAGAGTATGTGGGTGCATCGCCCTGGTTTGAGTGGTCTGAATGTTGTTCTTGTTGTTGTTATGTGTGGTGAGTCCATGCGACTCATAGCTACCCCTCCTTGGGTTTCCGAGAAGGTATCACTACAGAAGTAGATGCCTAACCTTCCTTCCAAGGAGTAGCTGGTGGGTTTGAACCACCAGCCTTCTGGATAGCAGTTAAGTGCCTTAGGCACTATGCTACTTTTTTACTATTGGGTTAAGAGCCCAATAGTAAGAGTGAGCTTTATCCCAGGCCATAAATGTATTCCAGGGACATAGTCTTGGGGGTCCCACCAGACTTTATCTGACCAGCAAATCTGATCATTATCATATTGACACCTCTTTCAGTAGTAAGCAGTTCTGGTGGTGCGGTGCATAAGGCATTTGGCTGCTAACTGGAAGGTTGGCAGTTCAAACTCACCAGCCACTCTGCGGAAGGAAGACCTGGCAATCTACTTCCATAAAGATCTACCTCCTAGGAAACCCAATGGGGGTTGCTATGAGTCAGAATTGACCAGATAGCAGCGAGTTTGGTTTTTGAGTTTCTGTTAATAATGAATTCATGATGTCTTTCAGTAAAGTCTTAACAATTAACTGCTCTCTATAGTCTATGCAATCAACTTTGAAAACCCCTAGACTTAATTTTTCTTTTTTTTTTAAAGAAAAAGATTGTTTATATTGTTGAGAATATACACAGCAAAGCATGCTCCAATTCAACTGTTTCTACAAGTACATTTCATTAACATTGATTACATTCTTTGAGTTGTGCAACCTCCTCACAAGCTACTTTTCTCAGTTGTTTCTCCCGCATTAATACAAACTCATCACCCCTTAAGGCTCTGATGTAATTATTAGACTTGCTATCATCATTTTCAGCTCATATACATTGTTCTTGAAAATGCATAATACTCAACGACAGAATTTTTTTTCCTTTTTTTTTGTTTTTACTGTTGTTGTTGTTGTTACGTGCTGTTGAGTCGGATCTGACTCATAGCAACCTCTCCTTGGTTTTAAAGAAGAATTTCAGGGGCTACTTTTGGTTTAAGTTTTAATGACTACCCCAGGACAGAAAGGGGTTCAGAAAGTTTTTTTAGCATTTATGATAATCCAAACTTCTGGTGATGGCAAGAAATTGTGAAAACAATGACAGTGGAAAAAGTAATCATTTCTTTCAGGATTTCAAATATTGAGGTTTCATTTTAAACACAGTCAATAATTTTTTAAATACCATTTTTTTTAATTCTTCACAAACATTACTTATAAAAGGAGTAAGAGATCATTATGATTACTTTTCATCCACATTTAATAAAAATTTACCCCGTAATGTTTATTATCCACCTATCTGACATTCTTCTTGACACTTTGACACTGCTTAATTGCTCAGAAAAAGCTGTCTCATTTTAATTTCTTGCTAACATTTTATTACAACCTCTGCTACTGACAAATGAGCTATTAGCCATGTGGTGTGGGTTCTCACATATTGTGATCTTTTTTGTTATTTCAGAGAAAATTGCACAGCAAGGTAATTCTAAGTAGTTTGCAAACATTTTAACATTTTAACGTCTATAGTTCTCAAATCTTTCCTTTAGATCTCAAGTGTATATCAGCAAAATTGTTGTTGTTATGTGCCGTCGAGTCGTACCCAACTCATAGCAACCACTCCTTGGGTTTCTGAGGCAGTATCTTTAATTTTTAAATTTCATTTCTCCTTAATGATTCCAATGCTATATGAGAAGAAAATGTTGGAAACAGGTACCCTGGCAGTGAGCATTTTGTACAAAAACAGTAAAGCTCAACATTGCATTTTAAACTAATTGTCACTGAAATTTTTTTCTGTTCAAGTAATCCATATAATTAAATACAATAATATAATTAAGTATAATAAAGTGCTCTGATCTTAGCTGAATAAGTAATGATTTTTTTTTTTTACATGTTTCTACACCTGCATAACCAAGACCCAGATCAAAATATAGAAAACTTTCAGCTTTCAATGGGCAACCCTCATTTACGAGGTCCCAGTTTATATCTTGCTCATCAACAGAGGTAGTCAATGTTTTGGAATTATACACCCTAATTTGTCTTTCTCAGTTTTGAGTTTTATGTAAGTGACATTATACTCTATTTACATTATTGTTTGACATTTTAAACTAAAAAGGCAACCCTTCCAAACTTTTATGTAGCAATAGTTCATTCTTTTTTATTACGAAGTAGTATTCCATTATTTGGATACAGAGTAATTTTTTTTTTCATCCATTTCACTAATTTTCAACATTTGGTTATTATGAAAAAAGCTGCTATGAACAGGTAGCATATAACTCTTGGTGGGCAGATTCATTCATTTCTCTTAAAAATTTTACTAAAAGTGAAGGAATTGCCAGCAAAATTCCCAAAGTATCATTTATTCTTCCTCCAGTAATGTATAAAAGTTCCACTTAACCAAAAGTTGGAAATGCCGGACATTAGTATCAGGAATTCTGTGAGTGTGTTGTATACTTAATTGCATTTCTATATTGTGTTTCCCTGATGAATAATAGTGTTGAACACATTTGTGAATCTGGGTTTGTGAGGTGATTGCTGCATTATTTTAAATGAAGTGCTCATGTATGATACATAGGAGTCTTTTGTCTGCTACATAAAAATATTTCCTCCCAATCTATAGCTCCTATTTTATTTTTAATTTTATGATAATGCCTTTCATGGGCATTAATTTTAAATGATCACTTATTTCCAAATAATAATTTTTTAAATAATTAATATTCTTTTCTATGTGTGTGTGTTAACAAAGTATTGCTGTATTGTATATATGGTATAAAAAATCTTCTTCAGTTTCCTCATCTGTGGCTTTGGTGGTTGGGGCATAAATTTGAATAACAGTCATATTAACGGGTCTTCCTTGTAGGCGTATGGATATTATCCTATCACTGACAGCATTGTATTTCAGGACTGTGGCAAGAGGCGGTGGAAAAGCTCAATATCTTCAGCCAAAACCAGGCTAGGAGCTGATTGTGGAACAGACCATCAACTGCTCATATGCAAATTAAACTTGAAGTTAAAGACAATTAAAACAAGTCCAAGAGAGCCAAAGTACGATCTTGAATATATCCCTCCTGAATTTAGAGATCATCTAAAGAATAGATTTGATGCATTGAACACCAACAACCAAAAGCCAGATGAATTATGGGAAGATATCAAGAACATTATCCATGAAGAAAGCAAGAGATCATTAAAAAGACAAGAAGAGAAGACCAAAGTGGATGACAGAAGAGACTCTGAACCTTGCCCTTGAGTGGAGAATAGCTAAAGCAAATGGAAAAAATGAAAAGGTAAAAGGGCTGAACAGAAGATTTCAAAGAGCAGCTCAAGTAGACAAAGCCAATTACTATAACGAAATGTGCAAAGACCTGGAGTCTGAAAACCAAAAGGGAAGAACATGCTCAGCATTTCTCAAACTGAAAGAACTGAAGAAAAAATGTAAGCCTCGAGTTGCAATATTGAGAGATTCTATGGGCAAAATATTGAATGATGCAGGAAACATCAAGAGAAGATGGCAGGAATACACAGAGTCACTGTACCAAAAAGAACTGATCGATCTTCATCCATTTCAGGAAGTGGCATATGATCTAAAACCAATGGTAATGAAGGAAAAAGTCAAAGCTTCAATGAAAGAACTGGCAAAGAACAAGGTTCCGGGAATTGATGGCATACTGATTGAGATATTTCAACAAACAGAGGCCCCATTGGAGGCACTCACTCAGTTATGCCAAGAGATTTGGAAGACAGCTACCTGGCCAACTGACTGGAAGAGATCCATATTTGTGCCCATTCCAAAGAAAGGTGATCCCACAGAATGTGGAAATTATAGAACAATATCATTAATATCTCACACAAGTAAGATCTTACTGAAGATAATTCAGAAACGTTTGCAGCAGTATATTGACAGAGAACTTCCAGAGGTTCAAGCCGGATTCAGAAGAGGACGTGGAACAAGGGATATCATAGCTGTTGTCAGATGGATCTTGGCTCAAGGCAAAGAATACCAGAAATATGTTTACTTGTGTTTTATTGACTATGCAAAGGCATTTGATTGTGTGGATCATGACAAATTATGGATAACATTGAGAAGAATGAGAATTCCCAAGCACTTGATTGTACTCATGAGGAATCTGTACTTGAGCAGGAGGCTGTCATTCGAACAGAACAAGGGGACACTACATGGTTTAAAATCAAGAAGGGAGTGTGTCAGGGTTGTATTCTGTCTCCACACTCATTCAATCTATATGCTGAGCAAATAATCCTAGAAGCTGGACTATATGAAGAAAAACGTGGTATCAGGATTGGAGGAAGAATCATTAACAACCTGAGATATGCAGACGATACAACTTTGCTTGCTGAAAGTGAGGATAACTTAAGGCACCTACTGATGAAGGTTGAAGAATACAGTCTGCAGTATGGATTACGTCTCAATATAAAGAAAACAAAAATCCTCACAACTGGACCAATGAGCAGCATCACAATAAATGGAGAGAAGATTGAGGTTGTCAAAGAATTCACATTGCTTGGTTCTACAACCGATGTCAACGGAAGGAGCAGTCAGGACATTAGACAACGTGTAGCATTGGGAAAGTCAACTGTGAAGGAACTGTTTCAAGTGCTGAGGAGCAAGGATATCTCATTGAGGACTAAGGTGCACCTGACACAAGCCATGATATTTCCAATCGCCTCGTATGCATGTGAGAGCTGGACAATGAATAAGGAAGACCGAAGAAGAGTTGATGCTTTTGAGTTGTGGTGCTGGCGAAGAATGCTGAAAGTCCCATGGACTGCTAAAAGAACTAACAGATCTGTCCTGGAGGAAGTGCAGCCAGAATGCTCCTTGGAAGCAAGAATGGCCAGACTTCGTCTCACCTATTTTGGTCATGTTGTAAGAAGGGACCATTCCCTGGAGAAGGATGTCATGCTTGGTAGGGTGGAGGGTCAACGAAAAAGGGGGAGGCCTTCAACGAGATGGATTGACATGGTGGCTGCGATGATGGGCTCAAGTATAGCAGGGATTGTGGGGCTGGAGGGGGATCGGGCAGTGTTTCATTCTGCTGTGCATGGGGTCGCTATGAGTCGGAAATGACTCGATGGCACTTAGCAACAACAACAACATGTATGGTATAAAGCAATGACTAACTTTATCTCAGATTTCATCTTTTTAACTTCATATTTAGGACAATGATCCAATTTAAATTGATTTTTTAGGAGTCAGAAGAAAGCCAACCTTCAATTTTATTTACCATTCGCAAATCCAATTGTTGTGCCAACATTTCTGGGACAAACTTTTTTTTTTTTTTTTTTCCATATCTAGTTGCAGTGGTTAATAAAACTAGTGATGAATATGGGTGGGTCTATTTCCAGAATCTTCTGTTTCATTGATCAGTTTCTCTATCATCATGTCAGTACTATACAGAGTTGAACAAGTCTAATATTGTTAATTCTGCACCAGATATTGTGAATAATGCATTGTAGAATTTTACATTATTGTGTCTTTCAAAATACTGACTTTCTTCTAATAGCTTTATTCCTGTTAGCACACTCTTATGCTGTGAAGTGCTGCTATGTCTAGGAATAACCTAAGGGAAGTAAAATAAACCTTGTTTTCTGAGTTCCAAAGTGTGAAAAGCCAGTAAATACTGATTGTTGAGATATGTTAATATGCTCATAAAACCTTAGCTAGAGAGCATATTACAAGAAAAGCCAGACTCTGGTTTGAAAATATTTTGGGGATTTTGAATTTGTAATACAAGGGAACTTTGGAGAGTGATAAATATTTTCATAGTCTCTGTTGTGATGATGGTTTCATATATCATATAAAGTTTGGCTAGGGTGTGTCAATTTTAGATTTGCCTTAGTCTAAGTGCAGAGTCTTTTAGTCAATACTTAGGTTTCAAGAGAAATTATGAGAAAGTCACGAAGATCTACTGTCATTGAACAACAAATTTTCTACCCCACACTGGGAATGGCTGTAGTTTTCAAAGTTTTCAGCTCTGCCACCATTGCTTTCTTTGGTTGCTTGGGGCTCACAATGCTCAGAGTAGAATGAGTAAATAATTTAACAAATCATCATGTACAGATTTGGAGGCATTTCCCAAGTAGAGTTTCCTTTTTTCTGTATTTCTCTCCTCAGTTAACACATATTTTTCCAGCCAAATCTCTAAGTTAACACAAAAACGAGCCTACTCATTTCTGCTTAAATTCTATCACCCAAGCACCATGAGGAGTGAGATGAGCCCACAGTTGAAAGATGGGTTGATTTCATTCTTTGAAATGTGAGACATTTTCCAATTTCTGTTTGCTTTGGTTGCTGAAGTAGTTAGATTTTATATTTCATGTTGGCTATATAATTGTTATTTGTAGAAAGGTTAGTCAGAGATAAGCTATTGTAGAAGTTTTGATTTTACAAAATTTAAAAATTTTTTGATAATTAGAAATTCTTGTAGTTAAAATAAATAAACATACACATAAATAATCTTTTTCAAACATAACTCTATGACTTTGATTACTGATATGCTTTCTCTGCCTTCATACTAATATTGTATTTTCAGCATTAATTATCTGTTTGAAGGTAATTCTTTATAGTAAAGAATGGTATCTTAAATCATGATAAATAGAGTTGGAAATACATTTATATATTCATATATATATATATATATATATATATATATATATATGAAAATAACATAATCAATGAATAATTCAAAGTGTGGAAGTAAAGTTAAAGACAAGTGAAGCCCAAAGATATTCATTCCTTCAACAGAAGGGAATCAATGCATATGTCAGAATATATTGTGCCTTATTAAAAGAAAGGTGCCTGAAAGTATATTAAGGATTATTATAATTTTAAGAACATGCAGGTACCCTTGCTCTAGCTAGTGTGATGACTGTGAATTAAAAAAAAAAAAAAAAAAACAGAAAAGAAAGAAATCAGTTTGCTTCCCTAATCCTATGAAAATACTACGGTTGGTCAGGGTCCAAATACCCTGGCTGATTTTCAGAAACCCGTAAGAGATGAAGTTGAGTGAAAGGAAATTGAAGGTAGAAGAATGTTACAGTGGCATGGCTTAGATTATAAGAGCTCTTCACATATTCAATTTGCTGAAGAATTATTTGACTTATTTTCAAGGAATGTTTTATTTAAATAAGTTCAAATTTTATATTATCTTTAGAGATTATTCATTCCTGTGCCCACAGAAGTTGTATGCAAACATACCAGTTGATTATTAAAGAAATGGTTGTGAAACCACTGATAATAATTACTTAGGGAGTTTGTAAATTCATTGAACTTCGATACTGACTTAGTGATCTCAGTTTACATCGATAAATTGCTGTGTGCTTAAATTTGAGTCACACTGGATCACTGCTAATGAAGGTGATTTCAAACCCAAAGCAGCACAACTGAAATATGTGTATTTATGTATTATTGGGAACATTTAGCATGTTGTTTCTACTCAACATCATTCTCACTATGTGGGTGTCCTGTGCTGAGGGACAAGGTAAGTTAAAAACAGATATGAACATTCAGCTTCCCTCTTAAATGTAGCTTTATGTAATCTCTACTTTCATGCATGTTTATTTTTGAGTACATCCACTTGTAGGTATATTCTGTATTGTGAAATTGTAATGAAATATACCCTTAGATGGGAAGTTATCTTATAAGTTAAAAAAAAAAAAAACTCATTACCATGGAGTTGATTCTGACTTATAATGACCCCCTTTGGGTTTCCGAGGTGGTAAATCTTTGGGAAAGTAGATTGCCCAGTGTTCTGTAGTGGAGTGGCTGGTGGGTTTGAACCACCAGTCAAATGCCTTAGGCACTGTGCCAACAGAGCTCCTACATCTCATAATAACCTAAAGGAAATAAAATAAATCTTGTTTTCTGAGTTCCAAAGTGTGAAAAGCCAGTCAATACTGATTGTTAAGATATGTTAATATGCTCATAAGACTTTAGCTAGAAAACATTTTACAAGGAAAGCCAGATTCTGGTTTGAAAATATTTTTTTGGGATTTTGAAGTTGTAATACAAAGGAACTTTGGAGAGTGATAAATATTTTCATAGTCTTCATTGTAATGACTGTTTCATAGCACATATGGTATCAGATTCATATATCAAAACCTCTCAAATTGTGCATTTTAAACATGTACGTGTATTACAAAGCAAGTATACTTTAATAAAGCTTTTTAAATACATGAGCATAATTAAATATTGTGATAAAATTACCAGCATGTAAAATTATTCCCTCTTTTAGCAAAAATTAAATCCATTCTTAATTTTAAATGTAATGGCACTACAGTTTAATTTGCTTCTCTGACTTCATTGTCAAATTTTGCATATTCAAGCAGTTCTCAGGATGCCAATGACTAACTTGTGTGCACCCAGTAGTTATGAACAAACCCCCATATAGTGTGTTACTTTAGATTAAAAATTAAGGATACATATAACGGCTCATAATAACAAACAGATGTTACTTTGTAATGCTCATCAAAGTATTATTATTACTATTACCGTATTATTAAGTTAAAGATGTTTTAGTGTATCTGGAAGTGTTTCTTTAATTATTTTTTATGTGTGGAAAGGTACATCATATACTATATAGTATATGTATACATTTGATTGACTGACGTTAGACATGAATGATATGTAACTGTTCCGACTTAATACAAATTTGACTTGATACAGACTCTTAGAGATGGAACTCGTTTGTAATCCAGGGACTCCCTACTAAAAGAAACAAATACATAATTTGAAACCAGTGTTTAGTTATTAATGTTTTCTATATTAGTTATGAAGGATCCCTGGAGCCATGATGGTTAAGCGCTGTGTTGCTACCCAATAGGACGTATATTCAAAATAAACATCCACTCGTTGGGCTCTTCTCCACTACCGTATAGCATCACTATGTGTCAGAAGTGACTCCAATGCACACAACAACAACAGTATTAATTCTTTGGTTGTGCCAGTGAGTTCAATTCATATCTTAACCTATTTTTAAATTCTGCAATTGTTATTAAAAACAAAGACACAGACAAAATAAAAGCAAATATTTGTCTAATGATGTATGTAACTTTGAACCCTTTTTGGATTCTTTGCTTTCCAAAGTAGGCATTTCTAAGTATAATCAAAACCATATTTTTATAGATTAAATTCTCTTGTTTAGCCACTGAAAATTGTATATATGTATCTGTGAATAGGAATATATATATATTTATCAAATATTTTAATTCCTCCAATATCGGAATTAAAGCATTGAATTATAATAGCACCAACTGATACCTAGTATATTAGTTATCTCCTGCTGAACAACAAATTTTCCCTAAAACATATTGGCTTAAAAGAACAAACCATTATTATGCTCACACTTTTACAGATTAGGAATTTGAGAGTGGCATAGTTGGGTTGTTCTGAGCCAGACTCTCTTCTTTTGCTTGGTTTGTTGACCAGGGCTGCAGTCATCTGAAGCGTGACTGGACTGAAGGGTCTGCCTCCAAGCTGGCCCACTCACATAGCTTTTGGAAAGAGGTATCCATTTCTTACCACCTGAGCTTCTCCATAATTGCTCTATTGGTAGCTAACTTTCCTCCAAATTAGTGATCTGAGAAAGAAAAGTAGAAGCCTTGTTGCATTTTATGCCACACTGTCACTTCAGTCAGACCTAGTTTTCAGAGTAATTCACTAATCTAGCCCACATTCAGCTAGAAGGAAATTAAGCTCCACTATGTAGAGGAAAGGAGGTGTATGAATGAATAAGTTGTTGGTGTAGTGGATAAAGGACTTGACTGTTAACTGGAACCAAACCAAATAAATCAAACTCACTGCCGTTGAGTCGTGTCCAAGGCATAGTGAACCCTCCTTGGGTTTCTGAGGTGGTGTCACTACAGAAATAGATTGCCCAACCTTCCTTCTAAGGAGTGGCTGATGGGTTTCAGTCACCAGCCTTCTAGTTAGCAGTCAGATGCCCTAACCACTACGCCATGTGGAGGGAAAGCATTTTTTATTTCTTCCATTGTGATTTTCTAGAGTAGTCGTATATTCCATTATATTCTTGCTTCTCCTTTTTTGTATACTTTCAGTTAATCATCTTTCCCTTTTAATTTTGGTATTATGCAAAGTGTGCTCTTAATTCTTGATTTGTTCTTTACGTAAGTTCATGTCTATGATATTTTTCTAAGAGGCTAAAATTTTAATTAAAAACAGAATACATGCAAATCAAAATCTGATGTCATATGTCTTTTTTTCTGATTTTTATGGTTTCTAAATTCATATGGTTTTTGGAATATATGATAGTTATCTTACTAAATTTCAAGATACTCCATGACAACTTTCATTTTCACTAGTTTCCAAAGGAAAGAAAACAGCGTGTCTTCTAGTGAACATATATTACAGACTTAAGCATGTGAAAACATAATATTACAGTATATTTTTAAACTTGTTTTCCTTAATCTTACACATGTAAATTCCTTATAATAGTGAACTTTATCCTAATAAATAGTTTACTGATATTAGACCTACTTTGAAATATACTTAAAATCTCATTTATTGATTTGGAACTCAAAATGAACACTTATAGGACACTTTTTATCTTTTCTTTCTGTTTAGATATTTCCTGTGGGAATCCACCCATAGTGAAAAATGCTAAAATTATCTCAGAACAGATGACTAGGTATCCACATGAGAGAGAGTATGTTATGAATGTAATGAGCCTTACTACCTGTATGGAGAGGCAGAAGTGATGTGTCTGAGTGGAACCTGGACAGAACCACCTCAATGCAAAGGTAGAATATCTTTTTTTCCTAAAAATTAGTAGAAAGATAATAGTGGTGATACGTTTTGATCAAAGCTTATAGTAAAATAGTGTTTTCAGAATATATTATATCAAATATGAATAAAATTATAATGTAAAAAAACCTAATTCTTTTTCTAGACTGAGCCAGGTAATATGGTTGATTTAAACTACAAAAGGTTTGACCCTATTAAAAGAATAGTTGGAATCTCTTATCTTTAGCAGGAAGACACTGAGTTATTTCCTGAAGAATAAATGTGTAAAACAAACATCACATACGTTTGACAGCTCCAGGAAAAGTAGGATAGACAGATGGGTAATGAACGCATAATGTGACACAAATTTGGACGTCTTCAGTAGGTAGATTATAATTAAAAGTATGTGATTAACTGTATTGGTTCTCTAGTGCTGCTATAATAGAAATACCACAAATGGATGCCTTTAAAAAATGGGGATTTATTCTTTTATAGTTTAGGAAGCTAGAAGTCCAAGTTCAAAGCACCATCTCTAGGGGCTGGGTGAAGGCCTCTAGACCTTGAGCTTCAGCTCTGCCTCCTGTTCCAGACCCACTAGAGCTGGAGGCTTTTTCTGACTCATACAACTGCTGGCTACTGAGGCTGATGAACCCAAGATCAACAGGTGAAATAACACAGTACCCAGATTAGCAGATAATACGACAGGCCACTAGTTGAGTTCCAGGAATCAACAGGCAACACGACAGGTCACTGAGACTCAGCTAAATGCAGGACGCAAATGTGCCAAAACTAGAGACCTTTCTCAAAGCTTCTCCTTATGTACTGGAAGCAGACCACACAAAAAGGCAGAAACTTAGCTCTTCACAGATGATTCTACTGTGGAGGTGATTACAGTCTTATCACCTGGAATACTACATCCAACTGCCCAGCCACTCAAAACTATGGCCCAGCCAAGTTAACACATAACTTTAACTACCACACCAACTGTGCTTATTTAGGAAATAAGTGTTTTCAGGAACAGAAGCCTGAGAATTTAGTCATGACCATGGCAAACAGCTAGATGTTATAAGATAAGAGGGGTCGGTAATGGAGATCATTTCTTTATTTATTTTAATAACATTTGGCTGATTCCCCACCCCCACCCCCATTTTAACTGAGTGGAATACACAGGGCTACATCTGTGCAAAGAGATGATGGAGCAACTCAATATCATCAGTCAGAACAAGGTCAGGGAGTAACTGTGCAACAGACCACAATGACTATATGCAAGTTCAAGTTGAAG
>NW_006921662.1:804106-821418 GCF_000298275.1 Orycteropus afer afer
AGAAGTGAAGATGGTGAGACTCAGAATCACCTACTTTGGACATGTTATTAGGATGGTCCAGTGCCTAGAAAAGGACATCATGGTTGGTAAAGTAGAGGTTAGATAAAAGAAGAAGATCCTCTACACAATAGATGGACAATGGTTGCAATAATGGGCTACAGCGTTGCAATGATTTTTGAGGGTGGTGCCGGACTGGGTAGGGTTTCATTCTCTTTTCCATAGGGTAATGACTCAGAACTGAGCTGAAGGCATGGAACAACAAACAACAATTTTGAAGCTATCCATGTTTTTAGTTTTGAAATGAGTTCTTGTAGACAGGATATTGTTGTGTCTTGTTGTTATTCACCCAGTTTTTCTTGGTCTTTTAACGGGTGTATTTGCATCATTTACATTTAAAGTAACTTTTGTTATGTGAGGGCTTCTATTGGGCTTTTATTGTTTGTTTTGTGTGTTTTTCCTGTTTCCCATTCTTGTTTCCATTTTCTTGTCTTCTTTGTAGGTTTCTTTAAAATTTTTAAGAATTTCATTTTGATTTGTCTATATTGCCTTTTGGTATATCTTTTTGTGTATATGTTTTATGTAGTGGTTACACTCAGCAATACAATATACGTATGTTACTTACTGTCTAATTGTATGGCCGTTGTACTATTTCAAGTAAAGTCTCTAACCTTCACTTCTGATTTACCCAGTTACTCCATTTTCCTAACATTGCTTTAAATAGAAATGTCTTAAATACTTCCTCTAATTGGGCAATCCTACTTCCATAGTGATACTGCCTCGGAAACCCAAGGAGGGGTCGCTATGAGTCAGGGCTGACTCGACGGCAAATAACAACAACAACAACATACACAGAGCACCATATCAGAAGATTTAATTTTGTTTCTGCAGTCAAACAAATTCAACAAATTCATGAGGAGAAAGATAGTCTATTAGATTTACCCGTATTATTTTTAATCTATTCCATTTTTCTTTCTTCTTTCCTGAAGTCTCACTTCTCCTTCTATTATGATTTCTTTTCTATTTGAAAATATTAATTTAGGCATCCATAAAGATGGATCTGCTGGAGGCAAATTCTCTTACTTTTCTGTTGCTTGAAAATGACTTAATTTGTCTATTACTACTAAGGATGGTATTTCTGCATATAGAATTTCAGGAGACAGTTCTTTTCTTTCAGATTTTGAAAAATCTGACGAGGTCCTTCTGACCTCCATGTATTTCAAATGTGAAACCCAGTCATTTGAATCCTTGTTCCCCTGTAGGTAATGCATAATTTCTTTCTAGGTACTTTCAAGCCTTTTTTCTTTTACTTTACTTTTCAGACATTTGATTATGATGTGTGTTGACACAAATTTCTCTGGGTTTGTGTTTGGACTTCATTCATGCATGTTTATGTTTTATGTTTTGGAACTCGGAATTTTGTTTAAATGTGATTTTTTAACAGACTTCCAATAGTGCCATGCCAGGTGCAAACCAGGCTACCCACTTGGCCTTGCTGACCTTGTGGAAAGAGGATAGGGGATAGGTTCTTGATATTTCAGCACATGTGTGGAAGTCTAGGACCCTCACTCAGCCCTGATGAGCCCGTGAAAGGGAAAAAAACACAACAAACTTACTGCCATCAAGTTGGATTTGACTCATAGTGACCCCTCCTTCGGTTTCCCAGGTGGTATCACTACTGAAGTAGATTGCCCAACCATCCTTCCAAGGAGCAGCTGGTGGGTTTGAACTCCTAGGCTTCTGGTTAGCACTAAAATGCCTCAGGCACTACACCATGTGGAGGGAAAGTAGGTTTTTATTTCTTCTATTGTGATTTTCTGGAGTTAGTTGCATATTGTTAAGATTTCTTCATTGCGAGGCTGCTGCCTTCCAGAGCCTTTGGTTAGAGCTGGTAGGCTCTTCTCAGAACTATTTTGTCTGAACTGGATATTAGTTTTGGGTTGCAGATTTCTCCAGTGCCCAGTTCAGGGTATACAGGAAACAAAAAGAGAACCAAATAACTCACCCCCACATCTTTCCTTGAGTCCTATGGCCCCAGTTCTTCTCTTCACCTTTCAGAACCTTCTTCCTTTAGTTTTATATAATGCATCCAGAATGTTTAGCTACACCTCGAAAAAGTACAAATAAGTTTATTCTTTGAATTTTTGCAAGAAGTTGAAGTTTCCTTTGTCATAAAAATTTTAGAAAGACTAGAGATTTAATAGATATTTCAGTGTATTATATAAGAAACAGAAAAACTCCCTTTGTTTATCTTAACTATCCATTTTCCAGAATATGTTCATGAAGAAAATAATGCATATTGTAACACTGCAAGGCAGATATATTTATTGGTGTTTGCAGATAAGATAAAAGGAAGAACTGGAAAGGTTGTAGTTCTCAATTCATATGATTAGAATTCCTTCCATGAATCATTTCTTTTCTCAGAAATCGCACAAATCTTGATATTGCATATTATGTTTACTTTGTATTAGCCTCAACTTAATCTGTGAATTGATTTGACCCCTCAATTAATCAAATATTATATATATATATTTTAGATTCTGAGGGAAGATGTGGGCCCCCTCCAGCTATTGAAAATGGGGACTTGACTTCATTCCCAGCACCTGAATATGCTCAAGGAACATCAGTGGAGTACCAGTGCCAGGCCTTCTATGAACTTCAGGGTAACAGACATATAACATGTGTGAATGGAGAGTGGTCAGAACCACCAAAATGCTTAGGTAAGTAGTTCAGTCCTTTTTTGAATCCTTGAAAAAAAATCAGTGTAATGAGCATTAGATTTTTCTGTTTATAATATTTATGAATTAGTTAAGAACGATTGTGTTGAATGCTTGACTTCCAAACCTTAATAAAGCAAAACCTGCTGCCATTGAGTCAATTCTTACTCAATACAGCTCTCTTTGTCTTAGAGTAGAACCACTCTACAGTGTTTTCCAATATTAACATGTAAGGATATATAGTTTCTGAAATTTTTATTAAAATAATAGATGTAAATGCTTCTTTAATGTAAAACTCTTGATATTATAGTTCACATTATGATTCTCCGATAACATCTAGTTATCACACATTAAGCATAATATATCATTTTTGCATCATTGACCGGTTTCAAACAGCCTGGGTAGGGGAAATGGTTTGTACATGTTTACTAACCTAAAAGTTAGCATGGGAAGCCACCACAGGGTGTTGTGGAAGAAAGTCGTGACTATCTGCTTCTATAAAGATTACAGTCAAGAAATCTTGTAAACTAATTCTATTCAGTATCACATTGGGTTGAAATGTACGCAACAAGTTAGAATTGATGCAATAGCAATGGGGTAGGTTAGTTAGGTTTATCTTTTTTATATTATTTAAATACTCATGATGAGTTTTCACAGAGACAGTTTGGAAAGATGTAGAGAAAGAATTCCTAAGCCATTATTTTGTTTCTACTTGAAAATCATTCTTTGTCACTGATAATTTTTTATTTCCTAAATTTTCTATTATTAATCTTGTTTTCTTAATTTCATTTTTCCAAATGTTAAGCCATTTTTACTCACAAATTAGAATTTGTTTTAAATATTACGTGAATGATGTGATTATAATCTGAGAGACCAATATCTGACCCTAGAAACACCTTATTAAAACATGGTAAACCACAAAGCTATGTGTCTGGTTCCTAAAACATCCTTGGCTAGAAATCAGAGGCACTCACTTCAGTGCCTGCTTCAATCCATCACTTTCCTAACATTCTCAAAGGTTTCAACATAATGTCTGAGGCTTTATGAGACTCTTATTTCAGAGACAATGGAAAAGATCTAGTAGTCTCCAACTTCAAAATAATATTCCATGACAAATATGAAAAAACAAACTAACCTATATTAGTAGGAAAATAAAAAAGATTGCTTATTATTCACTAAGATTACCCTACTTATCTATTTATAGATAAATATGCCAAAAAAAAACCAAATTTGTAATCTATAAGATATCTAGCACATTTAAGCATGCAAACCAAGTATAAAGAGAAATTAAAATCAAGTTGTTTACATAACAATCATAACACTATTGTGAATAGCTATAAAAATCCAATATAATGTGTAAACACACACAAATACATGCAAACAGTACTGTAAGCTCTGAATTAATGTCTATAAAAGAAGGACAGGTAAGCAAGTTGATAAAATATTCCAGTCACTCTTGGAAAGGAAGGTCGGGCTATCTACTTCCATAGTGATGCCTCCTCAGAAACCCACGGACGGGTTGCTATGGGTTGGATCCTACTCGTGGGCAGTGAGTCTTTTTTTTTTTTACATTTGCATTGAGAAGTCCTGATAGCACAAATGATTAAGTGCTTGGCAGCCAACCCAAAGGTTGGCAGGTCGAATCCACCCACCAGTTCCATGGGAGAAAAGGTTGGTGATCTGCTTCTGTAAAGATTATAGCCCAGAGGATCATATGTGGCAACTCTACTGCCATATGAGGTCACTAAGAGTCAAAACTGACTCAATACCACATAACAACAACATCATATTTGGATTTAGAAATAATAGGAATAAGTACTTTATTGTTCAAGTCCTTTATACTTTTCTGTAACCTCATTGTTAAAAATTTTTATCATATGTCATATTTGAATCACAATAATACTATTTTAAAATAAAGATAGCTAAAAAGGCAGTAGAAGTTAATGACTACAAAGACTTTGTAATTATCTTGGGGCCTTACAGTATTTTCATGATTTTTTTCTGTATAGAAGAGTTTTCATAAATAGATTATGAAATATAAGTTTCATGTTCATATATTTTAAGTAACATGAAACACGTAAAATCACTCTTGGCTAGAAATAATTTTTTATTTCTACAAAAACAGGAAATCTTTAAAGATCAAACTCAATCTTACTGATAGAATTTTAAAGGATCTGTAGGAACTACAGCCCTGAGGGAGTTGGGTGAGGACCTCCCTGTGAAGCAGCTGACCATTGACTAGGAAAAAGACAAATAAAGATGTCATCTCCTTCCCACTCCTGTCACACTCTGAGACTCAGAATCTCCACTAAGAAGAATGCTTTTGTGCTAGAACACTTTAATGATGTTTGATACTTTCTTTTCCATCTCACTAGAAACACACATTTGATTAATAATTTAATTATTAATTAAATTTCTGAAAAGTCACATCACCCTTGAGGGGAGGAATGGTATGGAAAGCATCTGACCTGCATAGTGACATTGGGGAAAGGAAAGATGCTGAAAAGTACACAAAAGATATAGACAACAGAGGCAAATACTATTACATGTACAATACTGCAGTATCACTGGCACTAAACACCAGGCTACTGATTAATGCATAGATAAGTGAGAGGATAAAGTGGTGGTTTGCAAATAGGAATACATCCTCTACCAAGGATAGATTTGGCTGAAGATAATCTTACATATACACTTGTGCTACAAAATCAGCCACATACATTATGGAAGCAAGAGAAGACAGGGTTCTCAGAAGCAACCAAACACTCTGTGAGAGAGAATCACCAGGCCTGTGGACTCGGTGCATAGCCTCGGGGACATCATGCTCAACTGGCACAGCTTCGTACATAAAAATTTTGTTCTACAATCTAGTTTGGTGAGTAGCAACTGGGGTCTTAAAAGGTTTTGAGCAGCCAACTAAGATGCAGCTAAAGGTCTCCTCTCATCTGGAGCAAAGAAAAGTGAAGGAAATTAAAGTCATTTGGAAACAATTAGTCCAAAGATAAGATGAACCACTAGGACCTCAGGCTCCACCAAACCGAGACCAGAAGAACTACATGGTGTTGGGCTACTTATCAATACCAACCACTCAGAAAGAATCAAAACTGGACATCCTGGATGGAGTGGGAGGAAAAATGTAGAACCAAGTTCAAAAACACAAAAATGACCAGAATTACTGATCAGAAAGACTGATGGAACCCCTGAGACTATGGCCCCAGGTTACCCTTCAGGCCTAGAAATGGACTCACTTACATGGATTGGCTTTCAGTCCAACAGTAGAAAGATGCACACTCAGAATACCTACCCCAGGGCAATGCACCCACCTACTCTAGGGAGATGCACTCCTTGCATAAATCGGCCATGAGATACCAAAGGGATAGCAATCACATAACACACAAAAAGAAAAAAAAGAATATCAAACAGAATTAGGAAGAAGAAGAAGAAAAAAAAGTGTTACATCACCCTTGAGACAAAATATATATATATATATATATATATATATATATATATATATATATATATTATACATTTTCAGATTCTTTTGGCAATAAATGAATGTCCATTCCTCTATCAACCATTTATTATTACTATTATTTAAACTTGACAGTTTATTCACAGCCAGTGAGCTATATTACAATAGAAAGTTGGAATAGTGGTCTGTCAAACACTGGTATAGTCCAAATACAGAGTCAACCTTTGTTAACATTTTGCCACATAATCTGTAGTTTTGGGTTTCTGTATGTATGTATTTCTCTATTTTTCTGTGTGGTAAAATATTGGAAAACAATTTTTAAACGCTATAAAATACTCCTATAAATTCTTCAGCTTCAATCACCAACAAAGTTATTCTACATATAAAGTTAAATATCATGATCCAATTTATGAGAGAGTGACATTAATTCCCTAATATGTTTTATTTGTCTTGTATTTCAAATGGAGAAGTAATCAATATCCAAGCATTCTTTGTGACTCATATGCCTCCTCTTTCTCTTTTAAGAAATCATCCCTCCTCCTTTTTATCATCATTTGTCTTTACTTTCTCCCTTCTTCTTTTTTTTAAAAAGACATTTGCTATTTATAAGAGAATAGGACTGTGTCCTTACAGAATGATAGACATTCAGGACATGTCTGTGCCTCTTAGTCTATGTATAGGTTCCTCATGAGCAAATTAAATATTCTGGAATTCCCATAATTCATATGCTTTCCATGATTTGTTATGATTCACAGAGTTGAATGCTTTGTATAGTCAATAAAACACAGACAAATATCTCCTGGATTTTTTTTCTTTTAATTGTGCTTTGGGTGCAAATTTACAAAGCAAATTTGATTAACATTCGACAGTTTATGCACATTTGATTTCATGCACTGATTACCATGGCCAACCATAAAAAAACTATGCTCTCCTCCTCTCCCTGTGACTACCCCTTTCCTGTGCCTTTCTTATCTACACATTCCTGTCTGTCCAGCTTTCCCTCTATGTGAATGCTGTCCCTCCAGTGTCTCATGGCTGATTGAGCTAAGGGGTACATCTCCCTAGAGTAGGTGGTACATCACCCTGGGGTGGGAGTTCTGCATGTAGGTCTTTCTTCTGTTGGACTGAGCCAATCCATGTAAGTGAGTCCATTTCTAGGCCCAAAGGGTAACCTGGGGCCTTAGACTCGGGGGGTTCTGCCAGTAATTCTGGTCACTTTTTGTATTTTTGAATTTTGAAATGAGCCAACTTATGGACCTCTTCCAGTTGGTTGGCAGGGTGGCTGTCTTCCAGATTTCTTGGTATAAATGAATGAGTGCCTCCAGTGTTTCTTCCATTTAACAAAACATCTCATTGGGAATTCCAATTCATGAAGCCTTATTTTTTGCCAATTTCTTCAGTGCATCTTGGAGTCTTTCCTTCAATACCTTCGATTCTTGATCATATCCTACCTCCTGAAATGGATGAACATCAACCTATTCTTTCTGGTACAGTGATTTCGTGTATTCTGTCCACCTTTAAAATCTTCCTGCATCACCCAATATTTAGCCCATAGAATCCTTCAATACAGCTACTTAAGGCTTGAGTTATTTATTCAGTTTTTTCAAATTAAGAAATGCCGAACATGTTCTTCCTCTTTGATTTTATAGCTTTAGCTCTTTGCTCACTTCATTGTTCTTTGTTCTTTCTGGCTATCCTTTGACATCTTCTGGTCAGCTCTTCTTTTCATCGTTTATTCCATTTGCTTTAAATACTTTCAGAGTCTCTTCTGACATCCATCTGGGTCTTCTCATCCTTTCCTATCTTTTTAATGGCCTTTTACTTTCTTCATATATGATGTCCTTGATGTCATCCCAGATATCCTCTGGTCTTTGGTCACTGATGTTCAATGTGTCAAATCTATCCTTCAGATGGTTTCTAAATTCTGGTGGAATATACTCAAGGTCATATTTTTTTCTCCTGTGGACTCATTTTAATTTTCTTCACATTCATCTTAAATTTGCATATTTGCAATTGATGATCTGATCCACAGCTTGCTCCTGGCCTCGTTGGAACTCTTGATGTTGATCCTCTCCCTTGTCTTTTTCCACAGATGCAGTCACATTGATTCCTGTGCATTCCATCTGGTGAGGTCCACATGTATAGTTGTCATTTATGTCCCCCCCCCCCCCAGTAATATCACAGGAGCTCTGGTAGCATAGTGGCTAAAGCACTTGACTGCTAACCAGAAGCCTGGTGGTTCAAACCCACAAGCCACTCCTCGGAAGGAAGGTTGGGCAATCCTACTTCCGTAGTGATACCGCCTCGGAAACCCAAGGAGGGGTTGCTATGAGTCGGGCCGACTCGACGGCACATAACAACAGTAATATCACGGAGGATATGTGCTTATTACAACAATCAACTGTTTGAAATCAGGAGGACAGCATTTGTCCAGAGATTGAGCTAGGAAGGTGGGAAGGTATGGGAAGGAAGGATGAACAGAAGGGGTGGGCACAGGGAAGGAAGTGGGAAGAATACTGTTACAATGTGGGCATTGCAGAAAACACCATAAAACAGAATGTCTGTGGATTGTTGAATGGAAACCCAAATTGCTCTGTAAACTTCCACCCAAATCACAATAATAATAATAATGATATTTGCAATGAATAAGTTGTTGGTTGTACAAAATTCTATCATAGGATCTCTACCCTCATTTCTATCATGAAGGTCATATTTTCCAACTACCAATGCTTCTTCTTTGTTTCAAACTTTCACATTCCAATCAACAGTAATTATTGTACATATTAGTTGTGTGTTTGATCCATCTCAGACTACAGAAGTTGGTAAAAATCTTTAATTTCTTCATGTTTGCCTTTATTGATTGGTGCATTAAGTATGAATGATAATAGTATTAACTGGTCTTACATGTAGGGTTCTATGAATATTATCTATCACTGACAATTTTATACTTCAGGATTGCCTTGAAATGTTCTTGATGATGAATGTGACAACATTATTCTTTAAATTGCCATTCCCAGCATAGTAGACAATAATTGTCCAATTCAAAATGGTCAATTGTGGCTTGCTAATGCTTGATAGGGAGATCTGGTGGCATAGTGCCTAAGGCATTTGACTGCTAACCAGAAGACTAGAGGTTCAAACCCACCAGCCACTCTTTGGAAGGAAGGTTGGACAATCTACTTCTGTAGTGATACTGCCTCGGAAACCTAAGGAGGGGTCCCTTTGAGTAGGAGATGACTCAATGGCAGTGAGTTTTTTTTTGTTTGTTTGTTTTAATGCCTGATATTGATTATTATGTCTTCCATTTCAGTTTTTATGAATTTCAACTATCTTAGATTTGTACTCCGTATATTCCATGTTCCAAATATTAATGGATGATTGTAGCTATTTCTTCTCATTTTGAGTCATATGGACTCAGCAAATGAAGGTCCAGAAAGCTTTACTCCATCTACATCATTAAGGTTGACTCTATTTTGAGGAGTCAGCTTTCCCCATTCTTATTTTTGTGTGTTCCCACCAGAGGGGCTGATCTTCTGGAACCATATATCTATACAAAGTGTCCCTGCTATTCATAGGGTTTTCAGCAGCCAAGTTTTCCGCCCCCCACAACCACCGTCAGAAGTGAATCTGGTCACATTCTTCTTCCTAGTCTATCTTAGTCAGGAAGCTCTGCTGGAACCTATACACCATAGGTGACCCTGTTGGTGTTTGAAAAACTCATGGCATAGCAACATGCAAGCCACCACAGTTTTTATTAGATTTTACAATTAAAGTTTAATAACACTTTTTCTAATTAACTTTTAAATATATTTTTCTTTAAAAATTTTGTTCCATTTTACATTTATGAAAATACCATCCATATTGTTGTTGTGTGTCAG
Organism: Orycteropus afer afer; assembly: GCF_000298275.1. Taxonomy (NCBI): domain Eukaryota; kingdom Metazoa; phylum Chordata; class Mammalia; order Tubulidentata; family Orycteropodidae; genus Orycteropus; species Orycteropus afer. The sequence goes on from NW_006921662.1 coordinate 814,168, forward strand.
ACCTGACTCATAGCAACCCCTCCTTGGGTTTCCGAGGCATTATCCTATGGAAGTAGATTGCCCCATCTTCCTTCCAAGGAGTGTCTGGTGGGTTTGAACTGCCAGCCTTCTGGTTAGCAGTCAAGTGCCTTAGGCACTATGCTACCAGAACTCCTATGCTTCCAGAACATCCATAGAGCAATGCAAACATTGCTATTAAAAACTTGACTACTGAATGAAAGTTAAAATTCTTTGTGTTTCTTTAGTCCCTGGATATTTCCCTCTCAGTTGTGTCTGAGTATTCTCTTCCAGTACAACTTGCAATAATTCTCATCACTACATGGCTCTATTATTATATTATATTAATATATTATATTATAATATATTTATTATATTATATTATTATTATATATTATTTTAAGTTTCGCATTTATTTGCTCTGCTCTGTTTTATGTTTTCTTTCTTTTTCTCTTTTTTCTCTAACCTCATTTTGAACTGTGAAAACATCCTCAAGTTTCAAGAAAAAATACATGAAACGGTCTACGATGAGTAGTCTTATTTCCACCACACCTTCTTTTACCTGTTTCTTCATTTAAAAAAAGTACTAATTTCATTTGTTTCTGATAAAATTATTCAGTGTTCTTTATTCTCCTTTTTTTTTGATAGAGAAAGCAGCTTATACTACATACTGATATGTAACTTACAGTTTTCATTTTAGAAAACATCTCAACTGTTCCAATAATTTATTATAACAGACAAAGAATGATGAGCGTACTTGTGTATCACCAGTCATGATATTCTATCTATGGTCATGGTATATTCCCGTTTGTCTTCCCACACCTGATCTTCTCGCTTGTCTGTGTCTACCAGTAGACTAGTGTTTGTTTTTCCTGAAAATCAGTATCATTTATGTAGTAGCATTTGCCTGTGTTGTCTATATGTTTTGTGGACTTCTGTGTTTTCCTTGTCCCTATTGTTTTGTTCCAGTCACACACTTTTGTTATATTGCCTTTCCTTTCGCCCAAATCAACTTATGACTCTCACTCTCTTTCTTTTTTTTTTTTTTTCGAAATGTGATCTGGCTGAATAGTTCATGCACGTTTTGTAACAGCTCTCTTCCCACTTCCTCCTCATGGTTATCTCCTCACTGTGTCCTCCTTCCCTATGCATTCCTGCCATCTGAGCTATCTACCTTTGCAAATACTACCTTCCAGATCTCCCATGATAGGTTGTTCTAAGGAGTGTTCCTACCTGGTTTTCCTTTAGTAAGCCTATATATTGTTTGGTGGGGTTCTCTGATGGCATAGTGCCTAAGGCATTTGACTGCTAACCAGAAAGCTGGTGGTTCAAACCCACCAGCCACTCTTCAAAAGGAAGGTTGGGCAATCTACTTCTGTAGTGATACCACCTTGGAAACACAAGAAGGGGTCTCTATGAGTCGTATCCGACTCCATGGCAATGGTTGCCTTTTTTTTTTTTATTATTGTTTGGCTAGAAGCTAAGGGAGTGAGTTCAACTTCAGGTTGGAAGAGTAACTAGGGACCATAGTCTCGGGGGTTTCAGCAGTCTCCATCAGATCAGTAAGACTGGTGGTTTTTATGATTTTGAGGTTTGTTCCATATTTTTCTCCCACTCTATACAGGATCTCCTGCACTAGTCCCTTTCTGATTGATTGGCAGTGTTAGCCAGGCATCTTCTGGTCTCAGGGTCATGTAGGCCAAGGCTTGTATGGTCGTCCCTGGTACTAATTATTCCCATGCATCTTTGATTTTCCTCATTTTTTGTTCCTGACAAGGATAAACCAATTGTTGCATCTAGATGGTGACTGCAAACTTTTAAGACCCCAGCTGCTGCTCACCAAAGTAGAATGTTTTTGTGCAATATGTTATGCCAATTGAACTGAATGTCCCTTATGACCATGGTCCCAAGCCCATAGGTCTAACAACTCCCTCTCTCAATATGGTTGACTACAGCTCAGAAGTTATCATAACTTTACCCACTGTTAGTTCTGTTTATATGGACATTTTTACAGCACATAATACATTGTAGAAATATCATCTGCCAAACTTATATATGGTCATGGGTGTATTCCTTTTTGCCTAGACATATCTGATTATTCAACCTGTTTACCTATGTATCTATCCATAGAATAATGTTTGTTATTACTTTTAATGCAGTATTGTATATTCAAATGTGTTTATCTTTGTTTTCTGTACCTCCGTGTCTTCCTTTTCCTGGGTGTTGTTTCTTGGTCACTCTCTTGGTATATTGCCTTTCCCTTCAACCAAATCAATACTGTCTATTTCCTATAGAGTAATTTCCCCTCTCCTCCCTGTAACCAACAAATAAAGTTTTCTTCCATATATAAATCTTTCCTTGACTTTTTACAATAGTAGACCAATACAGTATTTGTCCTTCTATGATTGACTTACTTCACTCAGCAAAGGGTCCTCCAAGTTCATTCACATTATGCGGCATTTCTCAGATTCTAAATTATTCTTTAGTGTTGCAAAGTATTCCATTATGTGTATATACCATAGTTTGATTATCCATTCCTCCACTGATGGGCACTTAGGTTGTTTCCATCCCTTTGCCACTGTGAATAGTGCTGCAATGAATGTAGCTGTGCATATATCTATTTGTGCCCTGACCCTCATTTCTTTAGGGTATATACCTAGTAATGGGATTGCTGGATCAAATGGTATTTCTATTTCCAACTTTTTAAGGAAGTGCCATACATTTTTTCAGTGGTTATTGATGGATGTTTGTAACTGTTTCTTTCCATTTTGAGTTATACCCTATCAACGAATGGAGAATCTGAGAGCTTTGCTCCATCCACATAATTAAGATTGACTTTACTTTGAGGAGGCAGCTCTTCCTCACTGGTATTTGGAGAGACTTCCAGTCTGAGGGACTCATCTTCTGGCACTGTTTCAAACAACGTTTCAGAGTTATATATACAGTTTTCCAGTAACATATCAAACAGTGTTTCTTTCACTGCTATTTATAAGGTTTTTGCTGGCCAATTTTTTTCCAGAAGTGGATGGCCCCTTCCTAAGCAGTTAGTCTTAATCTGGAAGCTCTTTTGAAACCTGTCCCCCATGGGTGACCCTGCTGGTATTTGAAATACCAGTAGCATCACCTCTAGCCTCACAGAAACATGCAAGCCACCACAGTATGACAAACTCAAAGTTAGATAGCAAATATTTGTGGCTTTTTTCATCATCTGATTTCTGTATAGCTACTTCACTGTGTTTTTGTAGCATTAGAGTAGCCACAGACAATATGTAAATGAATGGGTGTGAATGTGTTTCATTGAAACATTAGTTAGAAAATAGATTTGATCCATAGGCAGTGGCTGGCCAATCCCATTTCTGAAGATGTTGGGGTACTTGATCATATGGCAAAGCAAGCATGCGAAAAACTATTTTTTTTCTTGTGTATGTAACACAGAGTCATCTAGGTTATAGATGACTTTGTGAACATTCAGAGGCAACAGTTCCCACAGGTTACCTTCCAATAAGGGTTTGCTCATACAAATAAATTATTATTAGAGTCATTAAAATGCATCACATAGATGGCTCCAGATTGAAAGCTTTTATAATCTCAATCTGAACTCATTGTGAACCTTCAATTCAGACAAAGGATTATTTCTGCATGCACATAACTGCATCTATATGAGCATTTGTAATTATAAAAATGAGGTTATTAAATTCTTTTTCTCTCAGCTTCTCACAAGATACCAAGGCAATGTTAGGTTTCCAGTTTTGCACTGTGCACATTGTGTCCCTTTTGGTCAACAACCTTTCCCCTGCTTTTCATATAATGTTACATTTCATCATACCCTTCACCCAGTGACCAAAGCAAGAATAAAGCCATCAGGTCCAGCCAGAGGATTAACTCATAAAAAGGGCAGCAATAAGATTCTGTCCAACATTTTCAACTTTGTACATGTTCAACATAGAACAGAGTTAGATAAATGCAAGCATATATGACTGTCTATCCCACTGTTTGAGAAAGGCAAAATTATTCATTACATTAATTTGGTCAGTAGTCTTAGAGGTATTGTTAAGGTTCACATTAACGATTGATCCTTCCTTAGAATTCATAAATGCATTTATGTCCCAGGTATACACGATCACGCAGAGTAAAGGAAATATTTTGGGAATAGTGAAGAAGTTTTATTTTAAGTTCCTATATCATACCGTTATCCTCCCTATGCTCCCCACAACATTGCAATAATCTATGCATGGCTGATCCTCTTTACTTCCATGCATGTTAAGTTTTAACATACATTCAGTTAGTCTTGCAAGCCATTCTTCTGATCTTTTATCACCACTCCCAACACAATCAATTTTTAATCTGAATATATTGTGGGAGCTCTGGTGGTGTAGTGCCTAAGGCATTTGACTACTAACCAGAAGGCTGGCAGTTCAAATCCACCAGCCACTCCTGGGAAGGAAGACTGGGCAATCTACTTCCGTAGAGACATGCCCTGGAAACCCAGGGGGAGGCCGGTACCAGTCGGAAACTGCTCGATGGCAGTGAGTTTGGTTTTTTTAGGCGTTTAACTATATTGTGAGTGATAAAATATAGTATTTCAGTTCATTGTATATAATGTTTTTAAGCCAATCACCACACTGCACAAGCAGTAAAATGTGATTCTGGATCAAAAAAATTGAAATATTTTCTGTTGTGAGCCTCAAGTAGTGTTACAAACTTTTCCTGCAGTTACTAGGTATTAAAAACCAGATACAGAATATATTTCCCAGACAAGAAAATTGGTATCTATCTGGAAGCATAGAGAACAAGTTATTGTAATTTGCCTGCTGTGGTGGTCTATTTCAGATCCCCTTGACCTGGCAATGATACCTGTTATCATAGTCTGAAGGTCCTCATAATGTTTTATTGTCTGATAGATTGTTTAATGGGATCTAATAACATTCCCAGTGTGATATGCAGTTTATCCAAGAACAAAATTATGCAATTAAATTTTGTGTTTCTTGCTTTGATTTTGCAGGCAGGGTAAAAAGCCAATAACAACAATAAAATAAATAAATAAATAAATAAAACCCTGATACCTTAGGGTTATTATTAGTTGTTTAAAGAATGTCTCTAGTTCCTCTGGCCCACTTTATGGCTAAGAATTTTACTGTTGTGATAAAGTCCTTCAGTTTAGTTAGGTCATTTAGTCACTGTAGGATGGATATACAGGAGTCCATAGATGAGGCAAATGGTTAAGTTCCGGGCTTCTAACTGAAAGGTTGGAAGCTCTGGTAGCATAGTGCCTAAGGCACTTGACTGCTAACCAAAAGGCTTGTGGTTCAAACCCACCAGCTACTCCTTGGAAGGAAGATGGGGCAATCTACTTCCATAGTGATACTGCCTCAGAAACCCAAGGAGGGGTCACTATGAGTCTGGGCCTACTCGATGGCACATAACAACAACAACAACAGCTGAAAGGTTGGCGGTTTGATTCCATCCAGAAGTACCTCAGAAGAAAAGCTTGGCAATCAACTTCCAAAACATGGAAAACCCTATGGAGCACAGTTCTACTCCAAAATAAACGAACTCTCCATGCACCGAATTGATTCAACATCAACATTTTTTTTTTTTTTTTTATGGTGGAAGGAGCTCTGGTGACACAGTAGAGAAGGCATGTGACAGCTAACCAGAAAGTCAGTCGTTCAAACCCACAGCCATTAGTGGAAGGAAGATGGGCCAATCTACTTCAATAAAAATTTATAGCCTCAGAAATCTAATGGGGGTCGCTGTGAGTCAGAACCGACTTGATAGCAGTGAGTTTGGTTTTGGTTTCATCTAATTAAGAAACCTTAGCTTGATCTTCAGACTGAGATGTCCACAGCATATCATCAATATAACGAATAACTATTTTTCAATGGAAACAAATCAAAATATGTTATAACCATGTTGAGGCAATAACAGAAACATTCAAATACACATAAAGATATCATAATTTGCTCTACATGAATACAAATCAACTTCTGCTTTCTTTAAAATAGATATTGAAAAGGCTGCATTAGCCAAATTGATGACAGAATATGAAACTTCTCTCACTTATTGTGCAGCTCAAACATAAACAGCATTTTGGCAGATGCTTCTGGAAGCTCCACTTTTCTCAGTCCTCTAGAGTCTACAGTTAACCTCTAGAATTCATCATTATCTCTCACTAGCTGTCCTGCACAATTAAGCAATGAAATTGTAGAAACTTGTAATATACTTGTTTAACATCCTTAACTGAAGTTAAAATTTTATGATGATATCCAGGCATACTTTCTAAAAAAAAAAATTGCCTGCTGTAAAGTCTTTTTATATTTTGGTGTACAGTTCTACAAGATTTGATAAATACATGAGTCATTAGGATTAATATTCTGTATAAATAACAATCCTATCACCACAAACCATGTCCTTCTCTGTGGCCCTTTGCATGGCTGGAGAACAAACCCAAATGTCAGTCATTTGAACTTTTTTTCAGATTTGTTTTATGGCCCAGCATATGTACTTGAAAATAACATGTATTCTGACATTTTGATTGCATGTGTTAAGTTCACTTGCTTGATAATATTTTACAAGTAGTTTGTTTCATTACTATTTTCTGTTGCTATATTCTATAAATTATTGAGAAAGGGGTGTTAAAATCTCTAACTAATTGCAGGTGTATGTCTTTCTCCTTTCAGTTTTGTCAGTTTTTGTTTCCTGCATTTTGAAACTCTATTTTTAGCTGAAAAACAATTCAGACTGTTATATTTTATGATGCATTCACTTTTCATTATTTTGATGTCCACATTTATCAATTTAGTACCTATAATTTGATGTCCATTTTTATGTATAATAACGTTTCTATTTTTGGAGTCTATATTGTCTGATATAATATAACCACTCTAGCTTTGTAAGATACTTCATTTTCTTGCATTTTTCATTTAAATTATCTGTTACTCTGTATTTGAAATGGATTTCTTTTGCACAGCATGTCTTAAATCTTGAGATTTTTATACAGACTGACAATAAGTGCCTTTTATTCTGTGTTTATGCCATTTACCTATTTTTTAAAATAACACTATAGAGATATAACTGGCACAAGTAAACTATTTACAGTATGTAATCTGATACATTTTGACTTAATGGACACACCTCTGAAATAAAAAACCATGTAATGAACATATCCATCATCCTCAGAAAATTCTTCCTGCCTTTTTAGACTCCATCCTTCCCACCCTATCCCATTATTCCTAGAGCTCCTGAGAAAACATA
>NW_006921662.1:824303-834486 GCF_000298275.1 Orycteropus afer afer
AAGTCGGCCCCGACTCATAGCGACCCCTCCTTGGGTTTCCGAGGCAGTATCACTACGGAAGTAGGATTGCCCAACCTTCCTTCCAAGGAGTGACTGGTGGGTTTGAACCGCCAGCCTTCTGGTTAGCAGTCAAGTGCCTTAGGCACTATGCTACCAGAGCTCCTAGTATCATGTTGTTAATAGGTGGTGTTAAGTCAGTTTCAACTCATAGAGACAATAAGTACAAGAGAACAAAACACTGCATGATCCTGCACCATCCTCAGAATTGTTGCCATACTTGAGCTCATCATTGTAACCTCTGTGTCAATCCATGTCGGTAAGGACCTTTCCCTATTTTGCTGACCCTCTACATTACCAATGATGATATCCTTCTTTAGTGACTGTTCCCATCTGATAACATGACCAAAGTGCTAGAGACAAAGTGTGGCCATTCTCGCACTGAAGGAGCATTCTAGCTGTACTTCTTCCAAGACAAATTTGTTCAATTCTCTAGCAGTCCATGGTATATTCAACATTCTTCTCCAACCCACAACTTAAATGCATCAAATCTTCTGTGGTCTTCCTTATTCATTGTCTATCCTTCATACACATATGAAGCTACTAAAAATACTATGGCTGGAATGAGGTGCTCCTTAATTTTCAAAGTAATATCCATATTGAGTTAATTTTTATATATAAAAGAAGTGTGGAGCAAAATTTACCTATTTGCGTTTTGGTATTCCATTGCTTTTGAAAACACATTCTTTCTCCACTAAATTAGCTTAGCATATTTGTAAAATATGCTAAGTTTATTTTTTGTTGTCCATAGATGTTTGCATCTATTTGGGGCTGTCTATTCTGTTCCAATGATCTTTTCTCTACCTTGACACCTACACTTCTACAGAAAAACAGCTGGGGTCCAGCCTTGGAGAGGCACCAACAATGGGCCACACCAGAGTTCAAGAAAAATAAAAGTTTGCTTAGGAGGTACAACAAAGAGAGATGGGCAAGGTCTCAGTGACACCAAAAATACCCACTCTGCTCAGTGCTCACCATCAGGGTTTTTTGTTTGTTTGTTTGTTTGTTTTCTTTTTCACTAAAGGAAAAAGAGACACCGTACATATTCAGGATCTGTCAGCAGTTTTCCAGAAGTTAGATAGCACAATGGGTAATTAAGAAAGGAACGCTTATGGAGAGTTCCTAGCACTAAGGTAACCCTTAAGAGGTTCCATTGATGTGTGTCACACCTTAGGTGGCTGGTCTTAAAGTGTGGCCCAGGAGCATCTATTGACAAAGGTGGCCTTACCTTAGATCACAGGATGCAGCAGGACCTGAGAACTATATTTTGGAGACACAAAAAGTTACTTACAACACAAAGCTGAAGCCAGGTTTTAAAGAAATGGCATTTTAAATATAAATGTGGAGATTTGTTTTAACAACATGGATTCATGACAAAAAAACAAAAATCTTTATCCTCACTATACTACACCGACTTGACTACTCATTTTTTTTTTTAATATTTTGATACTAAAAAAAAAAAAAAACCAAACCAAACTCACTGTCGTGGAGTCGACACCCCCACTGGGTTTTCTAGGTGGTAAACCTTTTTGGAAGTAGATTGTCCAGTCTTGCTAGGTAGTGTTGACTTTCCAACTTTGTTTCTCTCTTTTAAATGAGTCCTTTTTTTTCATTTTCATTAGACCTTTTTAATAATCTTGATAATTACTAAAAAAAAAAATCTTGTATTTTTATGAGAATTGCTTTGAATCTGTAGTTCGATTTTGAGAAAATTGACTTAACAGTATTGAGTCTTCTGATCCATAAATACATTAAGACCCTTCATTTATTGAGTATTCTTTAGTGTCCGTCAGCAATATTCTCTAGTTTTTGACATATAGATCATGTGTACATTTTGTCAAATATATTTCATATTTTTTATGTCAGTGGACATAATACTGCTTTCCTTTATTTCAATTTCTGATGGTTCATGTTGAGTATATAAAAATAGAAGTCTTTTTTTTGGTGCTTATTGAGCTCATCATATCTTGTAACCTTGTTAAACTAATTTATTAATCCTAGTAATCCATTGGATTTTCTATACACACAATCATGGCAACTGAAAATATAGACATTTTGCTTTCTTTTCTGATGCTTTCTATTTCTTCTTCTTGGATTATTTTACTGACCATAATCTCCAGTAAAATATTGACTATATATGGTAAAAGTAAACATCCATTTATCAGTCCTTATCTTTCATCCTTGAGATGTCTATGTTTTCCTTTAATATCTTGCCTATATGATGAATTACATTGACATCTTTTCTAATGATAAACAGTCTTTGTATCATTTGATCACTCATTTGACCATAATGTAGTATGCTTGTTATAGAATTTCGGAATCAATAGTTAACTTTTCTTAAGAAGTTTTACATTTTTATTCATGAGGAATATTGTTATACAGTTTTTTAGTATTTCTAAAGTCTCTGCTTTTGCTAACTGGATAATGCTAGAATGAAATGGCAAATATTTTGACACTCTCTTCAATTTATAGACAAGTCTATGTGCATTTATAATTTTTTTCTCTCTTAAATATTTTGTGTACTTCACCAGTGAAGCCATCTGTATCGCAGTTTTCTTTTTTGGAAAGTTTTTCTTGTAGCTACACATTTAACTTTTTTAATATGTGTAAATATATTCATGGTGGTTATTCTTTCCTGATTGAGTTTTGGGAGATTGTAGCTCTCAAGAAATTTGGCAATTCAGTGTTGTTTTGATTTGCATCTCTCTCATGGCTAATGAAGGAGCTCTGGTAGCATAGTGCCTAAGGCGCTTGACTGCTAACCAGAAGGCTGGGAGTTCAAACCCATCAGCCACTCCTCAGAAGGAAGGTTAGGCAATCCTACTTCTGTAGTGATAGCACCTTGGAAACCCAAGGAGGGGTCACTATGAGTCAGGGTCTACTCAACGGCACATAACAACAACAACAACAACTGCTAATGACCAGGAGCATTTTTCATGTTTGTTGGCTGCCTAAATGTCTTATTTGGTGAAGTGTCTATTTATGTTCTCTGCCCATTTTTTTTGTAATTGGATTGTTTGTTTCTTTTGTTGCTGATGTGTTGAAATTGTATAAAATTATAAATTTTAGAGATCAGTCCCCTGCCTCCAAAAAGTGATTGTCAATTTTTTTTTTCCCAGTCTGTAGGTTCTCTTTTCACTCTTTTGGTGAAGTTTTTTGTTGTACATAAATGTTTACTTTTTAGTGGGTCCCAGACATCTAGTTTGTCTTCTACTGTTTGTGCATTTTTAGATTTGTTTGATAGTGTATTTCTGCCATGAATTAGGGTCCCTAAGTTTGCCTCTATGTTTTCTTTGATAATCTTTATATTTTTAGATTTTATAATTAGGTTTTTTTTATCTATCTTTAGCTAGTTTTTGTATATGGTGAGAGATATGGGTTCTGTTTCATTTTTATTCAGATGGATATCCAGTCTTGCCAGCAGCATTTGTTGGAGATACCATCACTTCCACATTCAATGGGTTTTAGCCCTTAGTCAAAGATCATAGGATTTACTTCTGGATTCTCTATTCCATTCCATTGGTCTTTGTGTCTGTCATTGCACCAATATCAGCCTATTTTGACTATTGTGCTAAATAATAGGTTTTGAGATCGGGAAGTATAAGGCCTCTTCGTTAGTACTGCTTTGCTTCTCCCCAGCCTCTTTTCTTCCCATACAATGTTGGTGATTAGTATGTTCATCTCTGAAAGAATGCCGATGGATTCTGGATCAGGATTGCATTGTATCTATAGATTGCTTTGAGTAGTATTGACATTTTCACAATGTTAAATCTTCCTGTCCATGAGCATGATATATTTTTCCAATGAGGTAGTTCTCTTTTAGTTTCTTGTATTAGTGTTTTGTAGTATGCTTTGTATAGATTTTTTGTGTCTCTGGTTAAATTGATTCCTAAGTGTTTTATCATTTGGATGGCTATTGTAAATGGTATGGTTTTCTCAATTTCCTTTCCATCGTTCTCTTTATTAGTGTAGAGGAATCCAACTGAATTGTTTATGTTGATCTTGTACTCTGCCATTTTGCTGAATCCTTGTAGTAGTTCTAGTAATTTTCTTGTTGAGTCTCTGAGATTTTCTTTTTATAGTATCATATCTGCAAATAAATATAGTTTTACTTCATCTTAACCCATGTAGGTGCCTTTTATTTCCCTTTTTGGCTTATTGTTCTTGCTAGGATTTCTATCACAATTTTATATGTTGTTTTTATTGTTAGGTTCTGCCAAATCAGTTCTGACTCATAGAGACCCTATGTATAACAGGACAAAACACTGTCTAGTCCTGTATCTTCCTCACAATTGTTGCTATGCTTGAATTGACTATTGCAGCCACTGTGTCAATTCATCTTGTCGAGGTCTTCCTCTTTTTCTCTAATGTTCCATTGTACCAAGCATGATATCCTTATCCAGGGACTTCTGAAAATTTGACTAAAGTATTGATAGTACTGATGGCAATCTTCATCTGGTGTCTTTCACAAAGGGAAAGTTTTCAATATCTCTTCCTTGAGAATAATGTCGGTCATTAATTTTGTATATATGCCTTTAATTATGTTATGTATTATCTATTCCCTTCTATGTTCCTAGTTTTTATTTTTTATTTTCTTTGCTGTGATTTGAATGAAAACTTACAGGTCAAATTGGTTTTCCATTCAATGTTTCAGATATGTTTTGTTTCATGACATTGAATGGAGTCTCCAGAATTTAACAGCAGTCTTCCCACTTCCTGTGTTGACCATTTCATTTGTCCTTTTTCCTAGCTATTCTTACCTTTGATTTTGTCCCTTGGCAAACCTTGACCCTTTGATCTCAGATAGTTAATTGCTCTAAAAAGTACATAGCTCCTTGGTATTATTGCTTTCTTATAGTCCTGTCTATTGTTTGGCTTAAAGTTGAGCCAAAAGGGTGAGTTCAGATAAAAGCTTGATGGATGAGTAAAGGCCATAATCTTAGGGATTCCACTAGTCTCTTTCAGACAGTAAGCCTATTCTTTATTATGATTACTGATCATGTGGTTCTTTTCCTTTGTTTGTTGATGTGGTGGATTTCTTGGATTTTTTTTTTATATAAATATTGAACCATCCTTAAATTCCTTGTGTGACTTCCACTTGGTCATAATGTATTATTTTTTTGACGTATATTTTGGATTCTATTAGGTAGGACTTATTTGAGGAGCCGTGGTGGCACAGTGGATAAGGCACTTGGCTGCTAACCACAAAGTCAGCAGTAAAAACCCACTAGCTCCTCCATGGGAGAAAGATGAGGCAATCTACTTCTGTAAAGATTTACAACCATGGAAACCCAATAGGGGTCTCTATGAGTCAGAACTTACTCAATGGCAGTGGGTTTGGTTTTTAGTGGGTTATGACTTAGTTGAGAAATTTTCCATCTATTTTCTTGAGAGATGTTGGTCTCGCTCTATTTTTTTATAGTGTGATCTTTGCCTGTTTTGGGTATTAGGGTTATTTTTGTCATAGATGGAGTTTGGAAGTACTCTGACATTTCCTATGCTCTAGAATAGTTTATGTAGAATTGGTGTCACTTCTTCTCTGAATATTTGGCAGAAGTCACTATTGAAGCTGTCTGGGCCACTTTTTGTTATATGGATATATTTATTTATTTTTACTTCAGATTGGGTTAGTTAGGACAGATTTATGTTTCTAGAAATTTTTTTCTTTCTTATGTTGTTGTTCGGTGCTGTTGAGTCATCTGTGACTCATTGCAACCCTATGCACAGCAGAATGAAACACTGCCTAGTTCCCTGCCAGCTCCACAATCCTTGCTATACTTGATCCCATCGGCACAAGCACTGTGTCAGTCCATCTCATTGAGGGCCTTCCCCTCTTTCATTGACCCTCCATTTTACCAAGCATGACATGCTTCTGCAGGGAATGATCCCTCCTGACAACATGACCAAAGTAGGTGAGACGAAGTCTGGCCGTTCTCACTTCCAAGGAGCATTCCGGCTGCACCTCCTCCAGGACAGATTTGTTAGATATTTTAGCAGTCCACGGTACTTTCAGCATTCTTTGCCAGCACCACAACTCAATAGTATCAACTTTCCTTTGGTCTTCCTTATTCATTGTCCAGCTCTCACATACATATGAGGCAATTGAAACTACCATGGCTTGGGTCAGTGCACCTTAGTCCTCAAGGAGACATCTTTGCTCCTTAGCACTTGAATGAGCTCCTGTGCAGGTGATTTGCCCAGTGTTATGCTTCGTCTAATGTCCTGACTGCTGCTTCCAGGCAGGAGTTGATTGTAGAACCAAGCAATTTGAAGTCTTTGACAATTTCAGTCTTCTCTCCATTCCTCATGATGCTGCTTATAGGTTCAGTTGTGAGTATTTTTGTTCTCTTTATATTGAGGTGTAATCTGTACTGTAGACTGCAGTCTTTAGTTTTTATCATTAAGTGCTCTAAGTCATCTGCACTTTCAGCAAGCAAAGTTGTGTCATCTGCATATCTCAGGTTGTTGATGAGCCTGCCCCCAATCCTGATGCCACATTCTTCATATAGTCCAGCTTCTCAGATTATTTGCTCAGCATACAGATTGAATAAGTTTTCTGAAAGGATAGAACACCAAGACACTCCCTTCTTGATTTTAAACCATGCAGTGTCCCCTTGTTGTGTTCGAACAGCCTCCTGGTATATATACAGGTTCCTGATGGGCACAATTTAGTGTTCTGGAATTCTCGTTCTTCTCAATGTTATCCATAATTTGTTATGATCCCTACAATCAAATGTTTTGCGTAGTAAATAAAACACAAATAAACATCTTTCTGGTATTATTTGCTTTGAGCCAAGATCCATCTGACATCAGCAATGATATCCCTCATTCCACATCCTTTTTTGAATCCAGCTTGTATTTCTGGAAGTTCTCTGTCAATATACTGCAGCAACCATTTTTTAATTATCTTCAAGATTTTATTTGTTTGTGATATTAATATTGTTCAATAATTTCCACATTCTGTGGTATCACCTTTCTTTGGAATGGGTAGAAATATGGATCGCTTCTAGTCAGTTGGCCAGGTAATTGTCTTCCAAATCTCTTTGCATAGCCTCCAGTGGGGTATGTGTTTGTTGAGACAGCTCAATGGATATTCCATCAATCTCTGTAGCCTTGATCCTCACCACTTCCTTCAGTGCAGCTTCAACTTCTACCTTCAATACCATTGATTCTTGATCATATGCCACCTGCTGAAATAGATGAAGATTGACCAGGTCTTTTTGGCACAGTGACTCTGTGTATTCCTTCCTTTTTTTTTTTTTTTTTTGATGGTTCCTGCATCATTCAATATTTGCCTGTATAACCTTTCAATATTGCAACTCAAGACTTAAATTTCTTCCTCAGTTCTTTCAGCTTGAGAAATGCCGAGTGTGTTCATCCCTTTTGGTATTCTAACTCCAGGTCTTAGCACATTTCATTATAGTAATTGCCTGTGTCTGCTCGAGCTCTTTCCTTCTTCTATTCAACTCTTTTATCTTATCATTTCTTTCAGGTGCTTTAGATACTCTCCACTCAAGGGCAAGTTTCAGAGTTTCTTCTGACATTCATTTTGGTCTTTTCTTCCTTTCTTGTCTTTTTAATGAGCTCTTGCTTTCTTCATGGATGATGTTCTTGATGTCTTCCCACAATTCCTCTGGTTTTCCATCACTGGTGTTCAATGCATCAAATCTTTTCTTTAGATGGTCTCTAAATTCATTAGGGATGTATTCAAGGTCATATTATGGTTCTTGTGGACTTGTTTTAATTGTCTTCAACTTTAAGTTGAACTTGCATATGAGTAGTTGATGTATGTTCCACAATCAGCTCCTGACCTTGTTTTGGCTGACGATATTGAACTTTTTCATTGCCTCTTGCCACAGATGTAGTCGATCTGATTCATGTGTACTCCATCTGGTAAAGTCCATGTGTATAGCCTCCATTTGTGTTGTTAGAAAGGTATTTGTAATGAATAAGTTGTTGATCTTGCAAAACTCTATCATACGATCTCCAGTGTTATTTCTGTCACTAAGGCCAAATTTTCCAACTACCAGTGATTCTTCTTTTTTTTCCAACATTTATATTACAGTCACCAGTGATAAGTAACACATCTTGATTGCATGTTTGGTCAATTTCAGACAGCAGAAGTTGATAAAAACCTTCATTTTCCTCATTTTTGGCTTTGGTGGTTCGTGCATAAATTTGAATAATAGTCATATTAACAGACCTTCTTTGTAGGCATATGAATATTATCCTATCACTGACAGCATTGTACTTCAGGACAGATCTCGAAACATCCTTTGTAATGAATGCCACACCATTCCTCTGCAATTTTTCATTCCCAGCATAGTAGATCATATGGTTATCTGATTCAAAATGGCCAAAACCAGTCCATTTCAGTTCACTAATGCCTATGATATCAATCTTTATGCATTCGATTTCATTTTTGACAACTTCCAATTTTCCTAGATTCATACTTTGTATGTTCCATGTTCTGGTTATTAATGGATGTTTGCACCTGTTTCTTCTCAATGTCAGTCATGCCACATAAGCAAATGGAGGTCTTGAGAGCTTTACTTCATCCATATCATTAAGGTCAGTTCTACTCTGAGGAGCCAGCTCTTTCCCACTCATAGTTTGAGAGCCTTCTGACCTAAGGACCTTGTCTTCCGTTTCTGGGCTATTCATAAAGTTGCCTAGTGATGGATCAGACCCTGTTTCTCTGCTATCCATAAGGTTTTCCCTGGTCAATTCTTTGAGAAGTGGATGGCCTCTTACTTCTTCCAAGTCTGTCTCAATCTGTAAGCAGGGTCAAAACATGTGTACCATGTGCAACCCTGCTGGCATTTGAAACACCATTGGCACAGCCTCAAGCCTCATAGCAACATGCAAGCCACCACAGTCAGATAAACTGACAGACAAATTTGTCTCCCTTAGCTGTTGGTAACCTCTCTGCCCTCCCCTTACCTGGATCCCACAGCTCTCCCCCACTTCCTGCTTCTTGAGGTGGGGCCTGGTCTCCCTCCCCATACTTGGATCCTATGGCTCTGGCTTTTATAGGTTCTTTCTTATAGGTTTTTATATTTGTTGGAGTACAGTTCTTCATGGTAGCTCTGGTAGCTTAGTGCCTAAGGTACTTGACTGCTAACCAGAAGGTTGAGGGTTCAAACCCACCAACCACTCCTTGGAAGGAAAGTTGGGCAATCTACTTCCGTAATGATATCACTTCAGAAACCCAAGGAGGGGTCGCTATGAGTCGTGTCTTACTTGACAGCGCATAACAACAACAACAACAACAGTTCTTCATAGTATTCTGTTATTTTCCTTGCTATTTCAGTTGGTTCTATTGTGTTATCAGATATTTCACCTCTTAGTGGTGCTATTCGCATCTTCTTTCCTTGGTTCACTTTGACACTAGTTTATCAATTTTATTAATCCTTTCAGACAAACAATTTATAATCTTGTTTATTCTTTCAGTTTTTCTATTATCTGATTCATTTATTGTTGCTCCAATATTTATTATCTCTTTTCTTCTGGTGACTATAAGGTTTTTAGCTGTTCTTTTTCTAATTGTTAGAGATGTTGAGTTAAGGTGTTGATTTTGGTTTTATGATGTAAGCATTTATTGCTGTAACTTATCCTCTGAGCTCTGCTTTTGATGTGCTCCAAAGATTTTGATATGCTATGTATGATAGTTGGAGCTGTGTGTCAACTTGGCTGGACTGCAATTCTGTGTGGTTTAAGCTGGTGTGATGTGCTTATTCCCATGATGGCATCAGATGATTATGTTTTGAGCAGCCAACCTGTTGAAAGGGAGTTTCCGTAGAGTTGTGACCTGCTTCCAGTATATCTATAGACATTCTAGAAAAATAGACATTCTTCTGTGGATCAGGATTCTGTTGTGTTGCCTACAAATGTCTGTGAACGAACAATCCACCATTTGGCCTGGAGATCTTGGATTCGTCATTCGTTGGAGTCAACAGCCAGTGTACTGCCTGCCAGCCTTGAGCTCCTCAGTCCCTGTAGCTGCAAGAGTCGAGAAAAGCCTCCAGCTTGATGTTTGATCCAGGAACTTTGAACTTGCCAGCTTCTATAAGTGTGTGAGCCATTTTCCTAAGATAAATTTCTCTATATATACATATATATAATA
>NW_006921662.1:834586-835642 GCF_000298275.1 Orycteropus afer afer
CAGCCACTCCTTGGAAGGAAGGTTGGGCAATCTACTTCCGTAGTGATACTGCCTCGGAAACCCAAGGAGGGGTCACTATGAGTCGGGTCCGACTCCATGGCACATAACAGCAACAACAACAACAACATCTTAGGGTTCCCTAAAGAAACAGAGCAAAGAGAGAAAAAGAGAGAGTTTCATTTTAAAGTATCCTTCACGCAGTTGTGGGAATCTGGTAAGCCAAAAAGCTGTCAAGAGACAGGCTGGACACTGCAGGCTTGCATCCCAAAATCTATAGATTAGTCACCAGGAAGAGTGACGATTAAGAGTGTTCTCACTAAATATCTATTTATAATCTGGTGGCAGAACACACTGTAGAGAAACTCCTTTTTTTCCTCTTAAGGACTTCAACTGACTGAGGCCTCACATTTGTTGTTGTTATGTGCCATCGAGTTGGCCGACTCAAAGCGACCCCTCCTTCAGTTTCCAAGGCAGTATCACTATGGAAGTAGATTGCCCAAGCTTCCTTCAGAGGAGTGGCTGGTGGGTTTGAATTGCCAGCCTTCTGGTTAGCAGTCAAGTGCCTTAGGCACTATGCTACCAGAGCTCCTAGAAAGAGACGGCCAGGCTACCTGGCCTGGAGCAGCTGGTGGGTTTGAACCACCAGCCTTGGGTGTGGCAGATGACTGTCTTAGGCCTAAGGCCATCAGCTTTGCCCCACCCACCTCCGCCATTATGGAAGGGTAATCACCTTTACTGAGGTCAAGTTATTTATTCACTTGTTACTACTTTAAAACAATACCTAGACCATTGTTTGACCAAACGACTGGGCACCATACATTAGGCAAGTTGACAAATCAAATCAGAATTTATATAAATGGACTCATACAATATGTACTATTTTCTTGCCTGATATTGTTTACTCAGAAAAGTTACTTCAAGATTCATTCCTGTGGTATCTATATTTTATTTATACTGGAGAAATATTATGTGGATAAACCATCATTTGTCTACCCATGTACCTTTTATTGAACATTTAAAATATTTTATTGTTTTGGCTATTTTAAATAAAGCTTT